>NW_017963731.1:3796-86744 GCF_001661395.1 Hyphopichia burtonii NRRL Y-1933
GTCTTTTAATCCTTTTCTTAAACAAGTTTCACCACCAATCATATTAGTTGTATCTGATAGCATAAGAACACAGACAAGTGGCTGGGAGTCATAGTGCCAACCAACAACAGCCGGAATATCTTCACCATTACTTACACCACTCAAAGATTGTTCCCTAGCGAATCTGATTCTTTCTTCTGCAGCCTGTTCTTCGCTTTTCATTGAAAGATTCACAATTGCAATTTCATAGTCATAAATTATTTCTAATTCAACTCCTGCCATTTTATTAATCAAATCTATGGTCAAAGGATGGTTCCAAGCACTATGGATAAAGGGACAATTAATAGTATCCATATCCTTAACGTACCCTCTTAAGTTGGCATCCAATCCACTTGTTGAGCTATATGAGTATCTTGTATATTTCAAGAAGATATCTCGATTCAAAAATTCTTGCCTCATTAATGAAATAGCTTCATCAGTGAAAAGAGGGAAAGGATCTGTTACACCAAGATCAGTAATTTGGTCAGGGTGAGATCTTCTTAACTCTTCCATAGATATCTTTCTAGTGGAATGGAATTTCTCCTTGTCTTTCCCATCAGCATAATATTTCAAATGCTTATAAGGATCAAATTTTGTTTCCACGGTTTTGACTCCACTTTTTTCAATAATCTTGTCATATATTGACTTTAAATTGGAGTCATAAACGGATTCTGGAATAACTTTATCGATACGATTATCTTGAATACTTCTTAAAAGATCTGGAGTAGCCATTACTTATTGATTACTATTTTGTCGTTGTTTGTTACTATACATGCCTTAGAATGTCTTTACTATTTATATTACTTCTAGTCTTATCTTAAGGGTCACCATCCCTTAATAAAAAGACAATAAGTTCCAAACCAGAAAGAGAACATTTAGCGATTGACTTCCTTATTGCGCTTAGTTGCCAATTTCCTGTTTAGAAAAGCACAATTCCTTATCTGATAATTGTCAAAAATGAAAAAATGATTATCGAGCTTATCAATTCCGATACCTAAACTCACAGAGCCTACTTAAAGCTTTGTAAACAAAGTATAAACTAGCGACAAGTAATAAGGCCCTATTGATTACTGTAATATATAATACTTTATCACCGATATTTGGGAGAACTAATTCGGTAAAGGCATCATTTTCCAGCTTCAAAATGATCCTAATCACCAAAACAGCATGATAAGAGTCTCAAATAATTCGCAATTTTGTATATATGGTTAACTAAGTAGCTGCAACCATGTAAAGTCACTTCCACATAGAACGATCTAATAAACTAACTTTTTATCTTTTAAAATATTTTCATTAGTATATATCTGAATATTGTTGAATGTTGAAAATTAATCAGTGAAGTGATTAATACGAAATTGGTATTAAGTATCAAGTCATAGGTACTATCAATCATGAATCTACGCGTACTTATCAATACTAAGCAGCGCCTCCCACTGCTGGACATCTATGTTATAAATCATAAATGTAATGTAAAGAATTATGCAGTAACTTGTAAAACGATTTAATCTACATAGGTTTTAGTTATCGCTTAGTATGAAAAGAGTTACCCTTTAGGAGAATAAATAACCTCAATATACCTGGTTCCTGGGATCTTGGAAAGTAACAAAGGGCTTATCAATGCAAGGAGTATCAGTGAACGATTTAGTACACAAGATCTTAACACCTACCAACCATGGAGTCATTAACTTACGAAGAGTGGGATCCTTCTCCGGACTATTCAAAGTATATATGTTCGATACGAGAGTGAAACTTTACTGCACACTTTCACTTTTACTACAGACATAAAGGTTTTGTCAAGCTTCTATTAGGAAATAGGCACTTCAGAACTATCTTTATTTCAGAGCACGCCCACTTCGACTAAAACAACATTACCTATTAAAGGTTGTTCTTGCGAAAAGAGATTTCAGGTATTTCTGTGGTATTAAGTTACCCTATTTGCAGCCACGATGACCACATACAAGTCTTAGAGGGATGATATTTGGTGAAGGAAATAGAAGCGATAAACAAAGTTTCCCAATAACCTTCAATACTTTTCGGATACAAATTAAACCTTCTCTGACTTATCAAATTTGATATAAAAACTTATTTAAACAAAATTATGATTACAGACTTACAAAAATGACTTTTTTTATTTGCATCAAACACACAATCTACTCATTTGAACTATTTTTAGTTCCCCTGGTTAGTCTATTCATGCTCTGTTTCTCTATCCATCTCCCAAAATACTATTCTTTCGCTACGCTTTTTTTTTTTTTTTTTTTTTTTTTTGACAATCTACTAACTCCTATTTTCTTTTATGTACCCTTTCATCTACGTCTTTTACTCGATTTCAAAATTCCCTGCCAAGTCAATAGTATCTTTATCAACAATTTTGTATTTTTGTATTTTTTGCATTTCTCACTCGATTAATACAATTAATTTTGCATAATTTTGCACCCAAATCTCAATAAAATCGCAAAATGCTGTTTTTCACACTTTCTAATGTTTAAGTCTTCATCATTACCATCCGTGCATGTTTGATCTTTCTTACAGCTACTTATTAAAATTGTTATTGTGGTTGTATTAAATAAGGTTTTAACTTTTTTAAATTTGGAGTGAAAAACTTCAGATGTAAAGTAATCAGATTAAATTTATTTGATCTCAAAGCTGAATAAATTAACAGGATCAATTAGGAAAAGAATACGTAAAAAAAGAGAATTGTCACTATATTATAGAGAAGATTCTAAAATATTTTATGTGCAGAGATTTCCTTTTAATCCAAATTTGATACCAATAATAAATGTACTCTTTAAGTCAGAACAAACAGCCTATAGTATCGTGGTGAGATCAAAGTACAGTTTTATGTTGAATGGAAAATAACAATGAAATTAGAAGTAAAAAACTAAATAAAGAGACTAGTTAAATTCAGAAGAACAATCATACTTCTTGTTGGTTGGCCATAACTAATTGAATATCGATACCCTCATAACATTTCTCTTCTGAAAAAATTAAGACATGTCCGATTCCCTCAACGGGGCAAGCTTGCCATTTAGCATTACCCTGATAAAGTACTTTATCATTTTTATGAGAAAAGCCTTCAGTTGGACTTTGAGAACCTTGTGCGCTTCCAAGGTATTGCCAGTCTGGGTCAATACGAGCACCAGCACCATCCTGGTCAACTAAAGTAGAACCTTTGAAAGTGAACGATAAGTCATCACCTTCGTCCCCACCAACGGAGAAAGCAAAAAGATGGGAATCAGCCTTCTTTATAGCAACACCGTCCAAAGCAGTGCCCGAGGCACCGGCTTTAAGATCAAATTTGAGATCAGCAACAGCAGCAGCAGCAAAAGTTAAGATAGTTAAAGCTGAGAATTTCATTTTTGGATTTATTAGTTTTATTGATTGATACTAAATGTTGATTATAAAACTTTTTTCAAATTGTGCAATCAGGCACTCTTATATTCTCCAAAATTACAATTAGTTACTGTCTGAACTCGATTGAATTGTAAAGACTGTCTTCAAAATCATAAGGAATTCAGATTTGAATAAAAATAGATTCGTAATTGTTTAACAATAAACCGATTCAATGGATTGATCGAAGATGTACGGCTTCAACCTACAACTCTTGGCCAAATGAACAAACGTAAAGTTATACTTTAATAATTCGAAATGTCCCTTCAGAACAAAAAACTGAAATGTCTCCCCAAAGCTTAAAATACACAGTGAATATACCTCCACTAAGCACCTAATACAGATGAAGATCGAGGGGCCTAATCCAATGTTCCAAAGGAACTGCGTCCAAAAGCAGTAAAACTTAAATCTTGAGTCTTACGATGACATTGATTAAAAATACGTTATATCCTATAAATAACAATATGAGCATCTCGCGTATGTCAGCATAGATATAGAAGGTTTTACATAAGCTTTCAAGATGAAATTATCTTAATTCTAGGAGTTGTTAGTTGTTAAACGATGGTTATGAGTAGGTATTGGAATGAATCAATGTAACCCAAGTGAAGTGAAACGTCCATAAAAGAAGCTTTTGATGTAACTCACGTACAATACCCATAAAATAAGTTTAGAGATTATAGAAAGTAGCTTCTCCTCCTTAGGATGGTCTTGCATCTTGTGACAACGTTCAACGAATGAAATTCCAGCTAGGCTAACTATATAAATTCCTTTGCAATTCTTCTAATTGATATATCTTGTAAAAATGTATGATGAGAACCCTCGAATAGCCTGATGGTCGTCGCTGGACGATATCACGATGCCTATGAGACATGAAAGGCCCTCATCTAGTTTGGCAAAGGGTTTTCTGAAAGCTGTACAAATAAACGAATGTTGCACTAGAGAAATAGTCTTTGTTAATAAACTTTAAAATTTTGGGTTGTTATAGGTAACTAAGCTAAGTGAAGCCTTTCAACAAGACAATTTCAGAAATCCGAAGCGAAAGTAATTCATAAATGCCCTTCACTTCGTGTTGTGTAAGTAGATTCATTACTAGAAAGGATCTGCACAGAGAAGCTTTGATGATATCTGGATATCTAAAGCAGTTGAAGCTTTTAATCTTTTTAAACCTTTCATTGACATTTAGCAGCTCGATTTTAGTACCTTTTCATCCATCTTCAACTCGATATATAGATCTCTGGGATGTTAATTCTCTTAGACCTGGCTTGTATAAAATAAATATTTAGCGAGGATCTCTGTTTGACCACCCTGTTGGTGTTAAAACCCTAAAGTTTCAGGATTTAGCTCTATTTAGAATATTAAATTGATTCTTTTCACTTTGTCCTCGAAAAGAAAAAAAAAATTGAATGATATATCTAGCAGCCAAAAAAATATCTTATTTTAATAAAATTGCAGAGTATCTACATAGTAATCTATTCTGCTATAAATGTTACTATTAAAAAATCACTTAAGATATTATTACCATGATCATATATCCATCACTTGTTCGAAATCTTCACCTCTTTTGGAAGAATCGTCTCGATGGGAACGTAAGACTTTTTCACGTAATTGAATAGCGACAACGTTGCACTCGTCCAGTATTCTTATAAATTATCTACTCATAAGGTTGTAGCAGCTGGAGGTGGTCAATCTGCTAGACCGCCATCGCCCCTTTCAATCAGTTATAAAGGACTCTTATTCGATCTTCATGTTTGGGCAACATTGTTACAAGTCAGATACAGTCAAATTTCGTTAATTAAATATATTATAAAACAATTATATATCACTATAACGTATTAAGTCTCTGTAGAAATCAGAGAGCACCTTTTAAAAGTTGAAGCATGTTTATTTATTGGCATCGATGATTTGTTTGAGGGTATCTACAGTGGTACCTTCCAAATCAATAAAATCGAAGCCTAAAATCTTTCTGGTTTTTTCGTTGTCAACTTTAACACCGACTGGATCACCTTGGCCCGGTTTACCGACTGGTAAATTGTGGGCATATTCGGGGAATTTGGAGTGTAAGATATCTAATAATTGTTGAGAGTAGAATCTATTTTCAGTTAAAAGCAATCTTTCTTCTTTAGCTTCGTCAGATTCAAACGCAACAAGGTGTGCCTTAGCCACATCCCTAACGTCAATGTAAACTCCTTTATAGAAAGGAACGGAGTCGGTTTTGTTTAATTTCAATAAACCATTAATTATCTCAGCAGATGTGTTTAATGTACCACTAACATCTTCGTCAAAGGCTTGAGGACCGAAAACGTAACCTGGATTAACGGTACTAAGAATGAAGTTTGGCTTTTCGTTTTTATAGAAGTCCCAAGCGGCTTTCTCGGCGAATGCCTTGGAACCGTAGTATCCTGAAACAGGGTCTTGTAAAGCTTGCTCCCAAGTAATTCTATTCCAACTATCTTCAGTAATGACAAGAGAAGTATCGCCGTCGTCTTCAAGAGAACAGGTTGCAACATAAGAAGAAGTAATAACAACTCTTGTGATTTGAGGACCATGTTCTTTGATGGCCTTCAAAGCATTGACAGTACCTTCAATGGCAGGAACCAAAAGCTGCTTTTCAACATCAGTAACGTCGAAATGGAAAGGAGATGCTGTATGTAAGAATACAGTAACTTCAGGATGTTTTTTCAAAGCTTCATCAAAAGCACCTTCAATACTGATATCTGGAACAACTTCATACGTGAATTTTCCACCAAATTGTTTGGTTAATTTTTCACCTTTAGCCTCAGATCTAACTGAACCAACAACAGAATAACCTTTTTTGATAAGATCTTTAACAACATGTAAAGCAATGTAGCCAGTAGCACCCAGGACAAAAACAGTAGTAGACATTTTAATTTAATTTGATATTCAATAGTAATGAGAAAGAACAATAATCTTTTCAGCAGGAAAACAGAACTGTTATTTATACTAATCTACTCTATGATTTATAGCTTTGATCCATTGGGATTCAACCGAATGTTTTTTTGCAATCATTCACGGAGTTTCCGTTTACGGAATGCCGTGGAGTAAACGGCCGACTTCCTAATCGGGACTATATCCGGAGAGGTCTTTAATTAATAAATTGCAGAACTAAAAAGCTGCTAATGAAGGGTATAACTTAAAACCCAGCCCGATACATAGTCATTAATAATGGAGGTCTTACTAATACACCATTGCTCTCTCACTTCCAAGATTTTTAAATCTTTCACCCAACCTTGTTTTTTTTTTGCTTCAAGTGAAATGATTTTTCAATATGTGAAACATTTGTTGCAAATTCCTAGACTTTGAACCAATCATGAAATGCCACCTCTATCACCGTAAAAGCATTTTGCTCGGTTTTATGCTTACTCCTTCAACTTCAATCGTACACTAGGTCTTACGGTCCTGGCTTATAATAAGCATGGATGTCGTATTAACTAAGCTACATTTTAAATTAATCACCTTCGTTGTCTTCGATGCGAGCCAAAATGGTGATTTGAGGAAACCATAAGTACATTTGGGATCAATTGTTTTATAACTGTCAGCAATAATCTACATGTCAGACTTTTCTGAACTAGCTCTTCAATCAACTTCCAATCACAACTTGCTTCTGCTGCTTTCGGTCAGCAGATGTGTCCATGCCCTTCTCCAGTTATGATGTAATTCTCTTTTGACAGATCTGCTCATCTCATCGATTATGCACAGAAGCCCCATCTGAGCTCCTTTTTTTTTTGTTTTGTTAGCAAAAACGCCTAACAAAAATGAATTAAATTTAGAAACATCAACAAAAAAGAAAAAAATATGTCAAGGGAGATAAAATTTAAACAATTGAGTGCTTCGGGAAGGTTGTGAGGCAAACTTCTACCGATTCCTAAGAATACGACCTCGTAATGAGCTGATGGCTCAATTCAACAAAGAAGAGGACGATTATGTAGTACAATTGGGTCAAATTCTGCCGAAGGTCTCTATTTTAGGAGTATTGTCCCGGTAAAAACGGTCATTTAAGAATTATTTGCTGATGTTTTCTGGGGAAGTTGACTTTGAGTTACAGTGATGACATTTTTCCTGATGCTATTTATACCGTTATTTGTAGTTAGTGTTGTTGTTTATCCACGTTCTTGTGGTTCATTCTTTAAATAGTCTTGAATGGAAAAATGTCCCTTAGTAAGCCCTCCATATACGTACAGGTCTGCAAAATTGAATCAATATAAATTGCCCATCGATTCCAGCATTTCTCAATTAGTTTTATATTTCTACATCATTACAAATTATATAACTCAATCAAATAACTTACAAAAATGCAATTCTCCACTGTTTTCTCTATTTCTACCTTAATTGCCATTGCTGCTGCTGCTAAATCTTTTGGTGCTGTTTCAACCCATTCTGGTTCTGACTACCAATATGCTGCTGTTACTAATAATGGTAAATCGATCACTCTTAATAAAGGTTATAAGATTGAATTCGTATTAAACGATGATAAATCTTTGGTTGATTCTCAAACTAAAAAATACATTTCTTTAGATTCAAATAAAAACCTTGTTGAAAGTGATGAAGCCGATAAAAAATTCGCCCTTACTACTTCTGGTGATCTTTCTTTCCTTACTTATGATGACAAACAACAATTCAGTGTTAACACCAAATCTAAAGACTTAAACATTGCTACTAGTTCTGACAACCTTGGTGTTGGTATCTTAGCTGCCGGTCCTAAAGATGTTGATAACCTTTATCCATCTACTTCCACCACCACTACTAAAGATGCTAAAAAAGATACTAAAACTACTAAAGCTTCTGAACCAACTTTCGCTCTTGATGAAAAAAATGAATACCAATTCGGTGTTGTTTCAATTCACTCTGGTTCTAAATTCCAATACGCTGCCATCAAAAAAGTTGATTCTCATCCTCATGTCTTCTCCGTTGGTGGTGATGAAGGTAAAGACGTCACTTTTACCTTAAGATCTGACGGTACTTTATACGATCAAGATCAAAAAGGAATCTACGTTGACCCAAAAACTGGTGAATTAGGTAACGTTGCTCCTTTCGGTCGTCAAGCTCCCTCTAAAGGCTTCAAGATTGTCAATGGTCACTTAACCTACGAAGGTAAAGATAACTGGTCCGCCTGTCCATCTGGTGATAACAAATTCTCCTTGGCTAACAACGGCTGTACTGGTGGTACTGGTATTGCTTTAGAAGTTGTTAACGAAAGTACTCTTTAATTTTGTTACTGTCCTGTCATTAACTCTTCATTTCTTTCGTTATTTTTTGGTTTAGTTTATCTTTATCGTTCTTATTCGGTTACGCATTCCCTTATTTATAATATTTCTAATGATTTCCTTTCTATAGTCAATTGCAATTTTTCGTTTATTCAATATTTGTAGAATGTCCATTTATTTAAGGCATTAGTTTGGTATTTGTGCCTATTCCCACAGCTAAGCGAGGCTTATTTTTTTGGTTGCAAAAATAATTTGCAAACGAACCTAACAAAGAGAATTCAAGGATAAAATAGACATTTAGAGAACTTTTGACTTTGCAAAAAACCACCGAGTAGTTAGAAATACTACCTCGATTATTCACTATCATTAAAGATTGATAGATAGAATTAATGACCTACAGTGAAGCTCATTTATTATCAATGAAAAATTTCTTACCATACTCTTAAGTTTTCTTATTATCAAAACGCTGAATACGCCTCTTTGAATATTTTAATCCGGATATGATTCTATCATTAAAATTTGAATCATGGTGCTCCAAATGTTCTATCTTGGTCTTACATAAACAAAGTTCTCTTAAGTTTGGTGTGAAGAACTTTGAATGCAAAGGAACCAGGTTGAGCATATAATTGAAACTCAAATCCAACTTGGAAAGATTAGGGGGCACACAAACCAAATAATTAATATACATTAACGATCCTCTTAAAGTAATTGATTTTAACTTTGAATACTTCTTGTTCCGATTTTCCGCAAAAATTGAACAATCAGGCCTAAGTATTGTCAAGGAAGTACGTGATAAATCTAAGAAAGCTAAGTTGTCTGGAGGATACCAGGATCGTAGTGATAATATTGGATTATGTGATAAATCAAGAGATTCCAAATAAACTAATTTGCTCCAGGTAATATTTTCAGCTTCGTACGCTCTTAGATCCTTGATTTCGTTGTAATACAAGCTTAGCGTTTTCAAGAATGGTGGTAGTTCTATGACATTTAAGCATTTAATTTTGCATCTTCCCATATTAAGTTTTGTCAAATACTTTGGAAACTTAATTGTTTCTGTAGTTTCCCGAAAAATGTCAAAATCAAGGAATTTGTAACCACTCAAATTAAGTTGATCCAAGTTTTGAGGCATATAATTCAAGAAACTTAAAGATGAAAATCCATTTCCACTTAAATCAAGCACACGGAGTTTTTCTGGCCAACTCATTGAATTAAGTTGCATTAGTTTACTATCATTAATTGAACATTTGGTAAGTTTGATTTTTTCCAATAAAGGCGGCCATAAACGAGTAGAATCAAAATTGTAATTTTCTGGTCCAAGTTCTACCTCTACTTGATATAGATCCAAGTTCTTTAGGGTTTGAGGAAGATTTTTAACACTTATAATGTAAGTGAATCGTTCCAACCAAAATCGCTGAATAGACAAGGTCTTCAACCCTGAAGGAATGATTTCAAGAGGAAAGTTCTCCAAAACTGGATGATCAAGATCACCATCAGTGGGTCTAGACACCTCCAGGTCGCTGATGACTATATGCTCAACTGAGTCTGGTATCTTCAAAGTTGAAAAATCTACTTCATAACATCCACAAAGCTGGAATGTCTTCAAACTGGATGGAAACTTAATGTTTGACCAGTCCTTCAACTTTGGCTCTCCGGTTCTGAATAAACTTAACTTCTTCCATTCTAAAAGAACACCATTTTCCATTTGACTTAAACATTTGTTAAAACTGCCAAAAATGACTCCATAGACATTTTCCACCTTATTAACCATGACTTCCAAGTCTTCATTTACCTCATCCATTTCGAGAATAAGTTGGTCAACTTTGCTAGAAAATCGGGTGATATATCTCTTGAAAAAGGGATTTGACAAAATACTTGTAGATGTTTCATCTAGTAGCTTTAATCTTGGTGGGTTAATATCTTGGTTCAAATCTAAAAAACTTTGAATTTCGGCTGAAATTATAAAGTTCCAATTACTTGATTGTTTCAGCCACCAGTATACCCTGCTAGGGTAACTATCCCAGTAATAGTCATGTGGACTTAAACAAAAGTCCATTCGGCCCTGGAAGTATCTACCAATTACTTCTTTCCGGGAGTTTGAACTCTTAAGATATAGAAAGCTCTTCAATACATCTTTTCCAGGTAGGTATCCGTAAATATCAACTACTATGTCAGCTGGTAGCTTCGGAAATTGATTTGTCAAAAACCCTTCTTCAAATGGCATAATAATTAATTACCACAGTCAATAGCTTCATCTAAAGACTGTACTCAATTTATTATTTATGAGGATAGGAATTACATCTCAATGCATTTAGCGTCTCCCTAAAATTCTTTTTGTTCTGTTTAATTTTATCAACAATCATTTCTCCCAGTTTACTAAATAAGTAGAATGCTGGTAAGTAACATACTTTTTTTTTTCCTGTCCATCATCAGCGTAGTATATGACCATATATTCTGACTCCCCCAAAAAGTAAGGTCGTTGCTTATAAGATACTTGTTGTGATAGTTGTTATCGGTGGGTCCCATAGAGTTGATGACAGGCGTGAGATATCAAACATAAGTTGGGATGTTACATACAAACATTAGAAATATAGAAGATTCAATCATTAAATAACTATGTATATATACATATGTAACTATAACGTTAATCAGACTTGGTTGCAAATTCTTACTTCATATTAGTAAAGATTCTCAACGGAATTTTTGAATTGTCTTACCGCTTTGGGATACTCCAAGCGACATACTAAATTTCAACTTCAGTTACAACCATGAGCCCTAATAAAGAATCAACAACACTTGTTGCAGCCAAAGAGGTGATTTCACTATTGGAGTCATATGGAGGTGAAACCTCTACGATATCACCACCAATCAAATTGATTCCTTCAAGAGAGTCTAAAAGTGTAAGCAATTCTCTGGTCAGTAAACCACCGATTTCCATTGTCCCAGTACCTGGAGCATAACTGGGGTCCAATACATCAATATCTACCGTGATGTAAACAGGTTTATCACCTACAATTGCCTTTAGTCTTTTTGATAATTCCTTGATACCAAAATTATCAATATCTCTAGCTGAAAATTTTTTAAAACCACAAAAAGCTTCATCATGATCTTGATCATAATTTGCATTAATATATGGAGCTCTTAAACCAACATGTGAGCAAGAACCTTTGGCAAGGTATCCTTGCTCTGCAGCATAATGTAAGAAAGTTCCATGATTCAATGACATGTAATCAGAAATACCTCCCCCTAATACTTTTGGATCCCAAGTATCAATATGACTATCAAAATGTAAGACCGCTATTTCTCCATATTTTTCATAAGCTGATTTCAAAGCCATTAAAGTAATGGTATGATCACCACCAAGAGTGATTATTTTAGGTATTTTTTTGGAATTCTTCTTGGATTTATGTTTATGAATTGACCTTTCACCTCTGTATAATTGATTCAAAGCAATTCTATTATCAAAGGGAGTCATGGGCACATCGCCACAGTCAATTATAGTGAAATTGCTTTTATATGGATCAATTTTTGAAAGCTTCGAATCTGGACCATTTCCTCTGACTGGAGTCAAACCTAAACCAAGTCTTCTTGAAGCAGAACGTATAGCCTCTGGTGACATTCTGGCACCAGGTCTGAATGAAGTACCGGTATCGAATGGACTGCCCACTATTGCAATATCAATGGTCTTATCATCATTGATTGGATTAAAGCAATCAAAATGTGGAGCTCTAGCAAAAGTCACAATGCCCCCAAATAAGTTAGGGTTATCATCAGTAATGTCAGAAGTATCATCAGGATGTGGTAACTTAAGTTTCAGCTGGTATTTCATGTAAGCTTCATGAGATTTACGACGCATCATTTGTTGAGTATCAATTGATTGCATAAAGTTAACGGTTTCCTGAAATGACATTGATTCCAATTGAGTTACATCGTACCCTGTATCTGGATACTTAAACTGTTTAACACCTTCCCTTAGCAATATTTCCTTATGCTTCTTCGACTCTTCTGATTCAACTAGTTCCCCATAAATGGAATCAATAAAGCTCTTTTCATCGTATTCCAACAATAAGGGTGCTTGACCATAATCAACTGAGGCACAATAAGAAAGTGTGAGTTTGGACACAATAGCTATTAATAAAAGTAACATCTTGTAGTCTGAATTATTTCAAGCCAATTCAAGTTATTCACCGTAGTTTATATAAACCCTACTTGATAGCGGAATTTATTATAACGGAATTTAATGAGTCTGTTCTCCGACGGAATTTCTGCACTAACAAATTTCACGCTAACAAATTCATGCTAACAGCTTTATTCTAACTACTTTTAAGCTAACAACTTTCACATTTGTTCATTCTTCACATGGTACGGCTTCTTCGACCGTCTTTAGCTAGCTTCATAAAAAGTGAATGTCTCTATGGTTCAGTTGGATCTTGCTTTGGGAATAAATTAAAAGAATTATGAGTATGAGTGGCCATTTTTGCATATACTCTCTAGTACATTTCCACAAATTAACTTAAGGATGAACTTCATTACATCGCTCACTTATACGTATTGGATTCACGATAAGCTTTGGTTGCAACCAAGAAGAGTATCAGCGTTAAGTTAACATCCGTACCTCTTATTCTCGCAGTGGTTTTGCAGCCTTTTTATAAAGAAGCCAACCGACTTCAGTGCAAGCATGAAAGGTTTGAAAACAGTTGAAATAGTTTTGTTTTATAAGGATTGACTTCAGAAAGAAAAGGATATAAGTTCTTTTTTTGTGGGTCCCCAAAAAGGTTTGGAAAACGGAAAGTCAAATCCATGAACAAATCCAAGAGGGCCCCAACGAGAGTTGTGATTTTTGCTCTGAAAAATAAGAAAACGCTGTTTTTCAAGCTTTGTCTTATTTAGTTCATGCTGCCCTCAGCTATGGGTTACTACAAGATAGAATAAAATTGCGAGCGAAAGCCACTGTTATGGGTGGCATATTTTATATTCAATTGAGAATATTCTATTGTTATGTGCATACCGTTGCCCTTGCCTTGAATAATAGGCTATCTTTAGCCGTCAACAATAGAAGATGGGCTCGCCTAAACCATATCAAATACTGTTCCACGGAAATCTGATGAAATAGGACTTTAGACCAGTAAGAGTTGTTGGAAAATAACAAAACTTTTTTGTAGGACCATTAGTAACATTTACAAATTAGAGACCACCAGAATACATGTCTAGTTAAGCCTTTTTGATTTGGATCTTATTAACGGTTTAGTAAAAGTTTATCAGCCGTACCCTCAAAACATTCAAACTTTGGCGAAATGAATACGGTATTTCCAGTAAACTTGAAATATTACAAATCTTTCAAGGTGTTAAGCTACATTTTCCAGACTCAGTTGTGGAAAGACACATTGATTACAAATGTCAAAATACAGTATAAAGTGAATAGCTCAACTCCAATTGTGAAAAAGCAGCAAATTCGCCATTAAAAAAATAAAATTCGCAATCAAAAATAAAATACACAATTGTGTTTTCACAACGTTTTGTTCATCAAATGCTTGAGTTTGGTTGATTCTTCACTCTTGATTGGCAAACAATAACATGTTCAATTAGTAATATGTAATGGTTAGCTGAGAGAAGTAATAATCTTAGTCTGGGGTATTAATAATCTTCAACTCATTTATAAGACCCTGTTGAAACTAGATTTTCGAAATTTTGCAATTATGTAAGTCTAAACGAAATGAGCTCAAATATTGAAGAAAAAGGAACCCCCGGTACTGTCCATTTGGTTGATATCGAAGGGACTTTGAATGTCGAGCACGAAAATGGGGATGATATTGTTCTTATTCCGCAACCAACGCTGAATCCTGACGATCCACTTCGTTGGAGTAAACGCAAAAAATACGCTATTGCAGTTTTATTGTTATGGACGGTTTTCGCTTTTGATATTTTAACTCTTGCTCTTTCACCAGTTCTATTGGTGATTCAAGAGGATACTGGAATTCCTCTTTCTGTTTTGAATAGTGGCCAAGGGGTTTTATACTTGTTTTTTGGTTATCAGAATCTTGTTTGGCAAGGATTGGGTCTTAATGATGGAAGAAGACCAGTTCTTTTAGTTTGTTTGTTAGGGTGTACTCTCTGTTCAGTTTGGGCTGGTAAGGCAAAAAGTGTTGGTGAATGGTATGCCAATAGAATTATCATTGGTTGTTTCTTTGGACCTGCCGAAACTTTAATTGAAGTTTGTATGTCTGACATTTTCTTTGCTCATGAAAGAGGTTCATGGATATCCTGGTATGTATATACCTTGTTCACTACACCATTTTTATCGGGTGTAGCAACTGGTTTCATTGCAGACCGTTATGGGTGGCAATGGATCCAATATATTGCTTCGATAATATCCGGAACTATTTTCATCATTTTATTCTTCTTCTTAGAAGAAACGTTTTATTATCGAGATCCTCAATTAGAATTGAGTAAACTTGATGATGTTAAAAGTACCAAAAGCCTCGAAAATGATAAAAAAGATAAAGTTGATGTAAATGTTGAAAACATTGATGATTCATCAGAAACTCAACATACAAGAAAAACATATCTTCGAAAACTTAAGTTTTGGGGTGCCCGTGATTCAAGACGTTGCAGTCCTTATGGATTCCCTTCTATCTTATTAGGTTTCCAAGTGTTTTCTTTGGTGGGTTAACTGCTGGTAATGTTGTTGCATGGTATACTATTGTTAACTCAACCATGTCTTCTGTCCTTTCTGCTGCTCCTTATAATTTTTCGGCAAACATAATTGGTGTGTTCTTCTTAAGTCCCGTAGTTGGTATAACTATAGGTACTTTTTTGGCTGGGAGCCTTGGAGATAAGTTTGCTATATATAAAGCTAGAAAAGGCGTTGGACTCAGAGAGCCTGAATCAAAATTATATTTTGCTATAATTCCTTTGTTGATTCATCCTTTCGGTTGTTTCTTATTTGGGATCGGTGCTGGACAAGGAATTCACTGGATTGGATTAGCTTTTGGAATGGCTATGATTTGCTCAACTTTCCCCATTGGCAGTACTATTGCAATTAATTATATTATTGATTCTTATAAAGAAGTTTCCGGTGATGGCCTTGTTACAATGATTATAATCAGAAATACAATTGGTTTTGGTTTTGGTTATGCAGTTACACCGTGGTTGCAAAATTCTGGAACCCAAAACTTATATGTTGAGATTGGATGTATTGGTGTAGCACTCTGGGCTACTAATTTCTTGATGATTATTTTTGGTAAAAAGTTCAGAAAAGACTCTTCTTCAACCTACTGGAATTTGGTCGAGAAGTACGGTTTCAAAACTCATTAATGACTTCTATTGTGATATCCCAATTCGATTTTTATTTTCCAAATGTTTTCTTCTCTCTTTCAATAGGGTAAGAATTTCTTCAAGCACTTACCCTTCTCTTTTCAAATAAATTGCTACTTGATGCAAAATTTCTCTAGAACTACGGATAATTCTAAAAAAAATCAATTCTTATTAATGTCATAAAGTAAAATATATAAATTATAATCAAAGAAAATAAATGAAACTCATTATAAGCCCTTGTTTTTAAGTAAAGTTTCCGACTCGGTAACAAACTTCTTAGAATATTCTGTGGTCATACCTTTAGAAGGGAAAAGGGCATTACCTTTGTTATCAAAAATACCTCCATTACGCTTTTCTAATTCGGGAGCAATCAAGATAGGACTAATCTTGTCTGCGTAGCCCTCTGGAGTTGGGGTAAACCATCCGATCAAAGACTCAATCATTGAAGATACCCAAGAGTTCTCACCCAATAAGTTATTTCTGATACCAGTTTTGACAAGTCCCGGGTTCAAGCCGTAAAAATGAACCCCTTGGTATTTATCAACACTGTCATAAATTAAAGCTTCATTACCAGCCACCGTGGTCATATGGGCCTGCCACATTGAATATTTCCCTTCCAGGTTCAAATCGTTGATATTACCTAATTGTTGATTACCAGGAAATCCCATGAGAAAAACTCTTGGGGCAAATCCAAGAGCACTAGTTTTTTTCAATTTTGGCACCAAAATACGAAGCATTACCAAACGGTTCAAATAACTAGTAGCCATATCACGTTCTAAGCCTTCTGCAGTTTCCTGTCTTGAATTAGCAGCAAAAATACCAGTAGTAAAGAGAAGAATATCGGTATTTGAAACATCTAGTTCATGAGCTGTTTTCTCGGACTCTTTGATACTACTAAGGTCTGCTTTGACAAACTTGATCTTAGTATCTTCGTCCTTAAAGGTTCTACCAACAACAGTTACATCAGCACCAGCAGCCAGTAAGGCACGGCTGATTGCCCTCCCAAGACCTCCAGTACCACCGACGATGAGCACGGACAATCTCAAATCAGAAAGCTTTTTAGGAATCCAGGTAAAACTCGAATCTTTGTTCATTGTTAAGCACAATTCAATTGAACGGTAGTAGGACTCGAAGAAATGAATTTATTTGAAAATTTAGGGAAAAGAGAAAGCAACTGTTCCTTTGAGATGCACGACAACTTAACGGGCAACGGAACTACTCTTATAGTTGCAACTCCGATGGCCACGGCTGCGAATATATACCTTGATAACAAGTATACGCACACCAGTCAGTTTTCACCCATCTCTAGCTGCAAGAAATGACAAGTTTGCTCTTATAATCTTTAAAAAATTTCAAAGTATTCAGTAGATAAACAAGGTTTAGTGATTTTCCTCAAGTCGAATAGATATTCTTAAAGGTATCCCACAACGTTAAAATACTTTGAAGAATTACTCAGTATTTTCAGAGTTTTTCAATCTTTGATTAAATGTTCTGGTTTTCCCCAAAAGGATTCAGGTTGTTAAACCCAATTTATCACTTTGGCAGGATTTTTCACAAAAATATGAAAAAAGGTAGAAACATCGTTAAACTCTTCGGTAGCCTACTGTTTTCCCTTTATTTACCCCCATCAAAGAGATTATCTCGTTTGAAAGGGTGGTCAAGCTCTTAAGGAGTTCAGAAACGAAGGGATTGTTCTGGTAGAGGTGATGATTAGTACCTACTATTAGTCAAGTAGGCAAGTACGGTCTCATACTTGGCTGGTGAGAAGCATTACCAGTGCTCGATCTTTGAACAAGGCTTACTCTACAAGGTATACTAGGGGCCATCTGTACTATTGTAAGATTTGGTAGTTCGAGTTTTAACTAAGGTTTCACGATAAAAAAAAAAAACTCCGGTTCCGGAGATCGCAAATTTTCGCTTCATTGACTTCATAATAAAGTAACATCTTTGAATACTTCTCTTCAAAGACACCAAAGAATGAAGCTCCTAGGATCCAAAGCAATTGATTCCTTCTTGAATGATCTAACCCCAGATCGTATTCACGGTTTCCAAAATGTTATGTTGGGTGCCTTGAAACAATATAAAGAGGATCCTTCTATAATTCCACCTCGAACTGTTTCATCCAAAGGCAATACTACTCATTTGTTTATGCCTTCATTAGGGTCTGATGTTGGTATGAAACTAATTACCGGCTCTCCGAGTGGTTTCAAAGGAGCAACATTGATCATTGACCCTATTGACGGAGCGCCAATTGGTCTTATTGATGGTGCAATCGTCACTGCTTTTAGAACAGCCTTATGTTCAACTATCCCATTAGTGAACGTTTTACCCCTTGATTCAAAGGACGAACATTCAATTCCTAAAAAAATCTTTGTGAACGGTGTTGGTGCCCAAGCATATTGGCATATAAAATTAACTCTAATACTTTATTCAAATTCCATCAATGAAGTTTTCATTTGTAATAGAACCTTGTCTAAAGCTGAAGCCCTTTGCTCTTCACTTTCCCACCAGTATGACAAAGTTAAATTTACCCCTGTCCCTGTAGAGGATAGCGACTCGATCAAAAATGCTTACAAGGAAGTATCCATAGTGTACGGTTGTGTTCCAACTACATCCCCAGGAATTCTTAAGGAATATATCGATCAATCCAATAAGAAAATCTACATATCAGTTATCGGAAGTTATAAACCTCATATGACAGAGGTTGACAGTAAAATAGTCGGCAATATCCTTGAGTCAAACAGAAAGATTATCGTTGATTCAAAAGAACATGCTGGTCACGAAGCTGGTGAGCTTATTCAAAATAATGTCAAAGAAGAAAATTTAGTAGAAGTTTATGACTTTTATCAAGGAAAGGATGAAAACGAATCCAATATAACTCTTTGTAAATTAGTGGGCTTGAGTATAATGGACATTACAATTGGAGCCGAGTTATTACGTCTTTGTCCCGGTCTTGAAGTTGACTTTTAACTGTCTATATATTAAAGCAAATTATCTCTGAATTTAGTAAGGGTTCTATTTCCGCTTTCGTTATTCCCAGATGTGATCCCTTCATCAGTGAAATTAACACCAGGAACTTCATCATCATCAATTGTACCATCCCAACAGTATTTTTCAAAACATTTTTTGCATTGATCCGATTGCTCAAGACCTTGTCTTTCTTGTTCTCTTCTTATTATAGCACAGCCAACACACGCTGGCCAATCTTTATCTAAAGTACCGTTCAATCTTGTAGCTGTTTCATACCCATTCTGAATCATACCTCTTTTTTCCCATTCTTGATAGCTCAATTTAAAAGTAGAAGTGTTAGACCAAGCAGTGAATGGTCTATTTGCGGTATAAACTATAAGAGGAGTGTTTGTTCCACCACCTAATGAAGTCAAATTTTTGGCATTACAACCAAAAAAAGCTGGTTTTGCAGTAAGGTTAAGATTAAGGATAGTTCTTTGGTCTGGAACATAAGGGAATACTGTACCATTACCCTGATCGGAAAATTGTCTCTCGTAAGGACTGACTAAAGCAGTACCATCGGGCCAGTGTTGGTCTGTATCAGAAGAAACATCGAAACCAAATATGACATCCATATTACGCTCTGGTTGAAGAAGCGGATAGAATGGAACGTTTTCCTTATCTTCACCACCATCTACCAAAGCTAAAGTTTCATGGTTGGATAGATCAGCAGAGTAGCCAGTCTTCGTGTGATAAAAAGGATTTGGTTTATAAGCAGCAATATCCTCATCGGTTTTGGCGATGTCTTGTAAAACACATTTAGCAATACCTGATGCAGCAGCAGGAATATACTCAGTATTAATGGTAGTAAGAATGGAGTTGAAAAGGGAGGAGGAAGTTCCCATAATGAAGCCAGCATTATCAAAACCTCGGATACAAGACCCATTAGCAGCCCCATTATAAAGTTTAGTACCCAAATATTTTGTTGGAGTAAATTGATACAAGGAAGGGTCCCAGGAACCTACTTCAAAAGGGTTTAATTCAACAATGGTGGAGTTGGAGTTTATAATGATGTTATTGGGGTATCTAGCATTAGCTATAGAAATAGGGAAAGGGGTTTGAAAGGTTTCAAAAAGTTGATTATTTGCAATATCTGACCAACGAGCAGAAGCACCATTATCTTTGGTATCAGTTAAAAATTGATCTGATAAAGCTCTACCCCAAGTATCTGTTATAGTCACTTCAAATCCAGCTCTTTCCTTAGCATCAATGTCATCTTTGATGTTTTGATAATATTGAATAGTATCAACAAGATCCAAGCCACCAGGATTCAAAATCGAATTCTCCAATTGCCATAGCAGATCACTACTTAAGATATTCTGAACCGAAGTGAAATTATTCATGAAAACAGTACCAGTTAACCAGTTTCCACCCAGCAAACCAATTATGTGAGAGGAAGCTTGTAAAAGTCCACCTAGTCCATTTACATTAGCATTATCGACTCTTTCATCTAACGCAGCCAACATACCAGCACCAGCCAACATAGCCCTATAACCACCACCACTGAAAGCCAAGCCGATATTACCAATGGAAGAGTTGTTTATAAACTCTGACGGATTGAAATCAACTAAATTTGCATACTCCAAAAAGCTTATCAACTTTTCATTAGTAATTTTTTTACGTCCTTGTAACCAGTTTTTTTCATCATTTGATAGCGAATCAGCAGTTCGAGTATAATTCTGATTATGGGGACAGGATACTTGAAACGGAGCATAGGAACTCAGTTGATATGCAGAGATATATGTTAATACTGAAAGAAAAGCTAAATATGAAAAAAAATTCATCTCACAAAGTCACTAGCTGCAAAAAACAGACGAAAAATAACTTTAAGCAAAACCATATCTGCTGATATATATATACATGAATTAACTCACATAACACTGGTGGACATCAGGCTGGGTCCTAAAAGCCTGGTAAGTGAAGAACGTTTTCTATGATTCTGACTGCCAAAGACCTTACTGAGTAGTTCGGGCTCTCGTAGTTCGGGCTGTCGTAGTTATTGTTTATTTACTTAAAGTTATGTTGAACCGCGAAAATTATGCAACAAATACAATTCATCAACGTTTGATGAAGGAAAATTATCGTGGAAAGACGCCTCATAACCCAGAACAAGTAATCGAACGGACGTAAGTATAAGTCAAGGCAGTCACTAAACATAATCACGGTGGTTTTGTGTGTAAGCCTGGTAGTATAGGATTGAACCGGGTATCAGCAATTTAAAACGTGCTGCTGAAAAGGATATCAGGCTAACGGACCCGAAAAGAAATAATCCCACAGAACAAGCAGAATAATGGGTTCGGTGTAAAGAGCTCTACAACGATTTGTTATTCTTAAGAATACATCAATGGTTGTCGTTTAACACTTGCCGTTTCCTTCAAAGCTCATGCATGTAATATATTGGTATCCAAGCAATGGTACAGAGATATATTGTTCTTCCTGAAAGAAAAGCTGCCAAAACTTTATCTATGAACTATCTACCATGAGATCTATAAGCTCCGAAATGCATGAGTTCTTGGACCCATTACGAGATGTCCCTGTATCTTCACTCAAAGCTAATCACTTGAGTTTTATTGGCTATTTGTATTCGTTCTGTTGAGATGTACGAGAGTCACGAGTACATAATCTTATTGTGAACAGTGTTGCAAAAGGAAGAAAGCATTGTTCCAGAAGACGAAGAATTTGATTCCTCGTAGACTTATATTACAAGCGAAGATATTATGGAAACAAGGAAGAAGCAATGAGATATTATGCATACATAAATGAATATTCGTCGAAGAATCTTCATCTCTTCTTCTTCTTTTCTTCTTTGAACCAGATATTGGATCTTTAGACTATTACGTTACATTGTTGCAGCTTCCTATTCCTCGCACAAAAGAAAAATCAAACTATACTTCAATATACTTAAATTCGAAGTTGGTATCTTTTGATGATCTTTTTTTGAAGTATTTTTCTGCTTCTCTTCGTTTTGCGGCAATTGGATAGATGAATTACTGCAATGCTTAACACGTGTTAGTGATTTCAATAGTCTTCTTCTTTTCTAAATATAGGTAAAGGCCAAATAAGACACTCAACAGAACATACGCAATGCCTGCACCTCCGGAGACCAAATACCCAGTGTAAACTTCTGGTAATTTGGAAGAAGGGTAAAGCAAAGGTCCAACAATGGCACCACAGACACCCGAAGCAGGATTGATGCCACCGGTGACAAATGATCTCAATTTTGAATCAGACTCAAAACTATCTTGTGCTTGTGCCCAAAATTGGCCTGCTACTCCTTGTGCCACTCCAGAGTTGTACATGAAAAAGAGAATGGTAGCTCTATGGGCTTCAAATATTTTATGAGTTCCCAAGTAAAAATAAACAACCGTTGACCAACTTATACCAATTGCCATAACCTGCCATCTATCTCCTTTGAAGACGACGTCGGACAACCATCCAGATACTATCGAAGTAAGTAGTTGAACGGCATATAAAGGAATGGTTAAATTATTGATTTGTGGCGTAGTGTAAGATCCAGGCTTGATTGCATTCCAACCTTTAAAATAGAATGGAATAGCTGCTGCTGGTTCTTGAACGAAATTATTAAGAATAGAATAAAGCCAAATCGGATAAACTTTCCAAGTCAATAAGAATTTCTTCAAATCAACTAATGTAATTTTATTGATTTGTCTGGAATTTTCATCTTTATTCTTAGCAGGCAACCTCGATCTAAGATAATCGATTTCCTCTTGTGACCAGAACCAGTTAGGTGTTAATGATTCCAACTTATCTACTTGGAAAAAAAATTGAAAAATAAGTACCCCAGTACTAATTATTCCATCTAGTAAAAAGCACCACTGCCATCCAGCATACCCATTGACTTTATCAAGCAGTGCACTTGCCCTGGATTGTAAAGCGTATGCACACATTGGCCCAATTGCAGTGAAGGCATTTATTAAATTACATCTCCTGGCGACCTCTATTTTGAGATAATACCCTCCAACTAAAAACATTAATACTGCAAAATGACTACCTTCCAATAACCCGATAAATGTTCTTAAAACTATCATTTGGGTAGGAGTCTTGATTAATACAAAACAAAAAGTTACTAGAGTCCATAAACTCTCGATAGTTAAAATGTACCATCTTGTATTCAAGGTAACCATCAAAATACCTCCAACAAATCCTGAAATAATAGATGCTATACTATACCCGGTATTAGCATAGCTCAATTCATTTCCCTCTACTCCAATGGCTTCCTTCATTCCTGAAACATAACTGGCTTATTGTTAGTACTCATTTTGTTTTCCTCTATATCAATACATACGCTGATGATAAGTTAGATTTATCGATGTATTTTGCAAACGTTGATAGCATAGCACTAACTAAAACACAAAAATCTAATTTATTCAAAATAGTTCGATGCTCTTTAGAATAGTCTAAATTGGTCCATATGTTCGATTTCCATGTCTTCTGATAGGAGTCTTCAATATGTACACTATCCAATTGGTCTTCTTCTACCACAATCGAACTTGTTTTCGAAGTCGGTTTTCTATTTTCCAAAGACATCTTACCTTACTATGAAACATTCATTTCTTCAATCTTACCAGAATCCCGGTACTTTTATAGTAACCTGCGACCATATTACGATTATTGTGAATAAAGTTTAAATTGGATGCCACAGTTTCAACATCGTTCGGATCACCAACCGTAAAAAGAATCTCATCATCCTTTAAAGGAATTTATAATTAAGGTTAATTTTACGAGATTAAACGGTTTTTCCAGATCTTTTGAGATCCAACTACGCTTATATGCTACAAAAAATAAAATAATAAAACTGGAGCATGGAATTTAATCAGTAAGTACATTGATATAACCCGTTGCTTCATTATAATTGAACTTAGTACCCCATGGAGCTGAATTTTCCTCTAAGTAATTGGTAACGTATTTTGCAACGTCATTTGTGGCCCACTCTGGTAAACCTCTTTTCAATTTATTTTGCCTAGTATCAAGACCCAAATCGATTGGAATGATTTTGAATCGAAAAGAATCCTCATCATCTTCGTCAATTTCAAGCTCAACAAGGATGTTGATTGAAAACTTTCGACCACTCCTAAATCCGATAGCTTCACCTTTTGGTCCATAAGATCTAAGATTATGGAGATCAGATGGTAACGACGTACTTGGATCCAAACCATATTTCTCGTACATTTCTGGACCAATAAATGATTCACCCGGCTCGAATTCCATTAAGAAACTACCGACATTATAAAAAATAGGTTTTCCTTTATAGATTTCAACTCCACGAAGCATATGAGCACCATGTCCAATGAAAGCTTTTGCCCCGGAATCAATAGTTTTCCGAGCAAATTTCTGTATGAATTTTGGTGGGATTGGGTTATACCAATTGTTGTTGTCACCTTCATGAGTATGAAGTGAAAAAATTGGTAAATTAGACCTTTCAGCAGAATCTTTTACACTTCGTAAAAGCCTTTGCAAGTCAATTTCGTTAGCAGTAGTCCTCACATGAGCGGATTCACCTTCTTTAGCTTTGGTTACAACCAAGTTACTGTCAAATAAATGACCAAATCTGAAAAAGTCATCACCAGTAACTTCACCAGTACGAACCTCAACACGGGCCGATTCCAACATTGACTTTCTTGTTCCTAATAAGATGTCAATTTGTTCAAACTGCTTATATTGTTCTTCTGGCAATACATAAGATAATGTCCATCTTAGTGGTACTAGACCGGCTCTCGCAGGAGTATGTGCACCATTACTTGCAGCAAGTGCAATATGAGAATGAGTGGAAGATGCACCAACAATACCAACTCTACCAGTTGAAGAATCAAAAAATTGGGGCTTCTTAGCATCTTCAAGAGATCTTCCAACTCCTACAGGATGAATTCCTCTTTTTTCACTTTCTTCGATAGTATCAACCAAACCTTCATGCCCAAATTCTACCGTATGGTTGTTAGCAAATGATATGAGCTTGAAATTAAGCGATAGCAAGTCATCAAGCGAACGAGGCTTGATACTCGTCAAATATCCTCGACCTGCTGCTGAAGGAGTAGTTGGCTTGGGTGTAGTGAATTCCGCGTTCAAGAATGCAACATCACTTTCAGTAAGAAGTTTGACAATTTTTGGATCAATTCGTTCTTTCAAGTTGGTTGAAGAGTACAAGGCATCTCCACCAGCGATAATTTTAACCATTTTGATGCCCAAATTACTTCGAATCAAAAAATAAAAATTAGAAGATCTAATCGTTAAAATACCTTTAGTATATGCCACAGTTGTATCGTTTTTTTTCGCAATAAGACTATAAGTTGACCTTATCAATTACGATTATTGTTAACTTAATGGGAACAATCAAGTCTTACGATTAAATTTACGAAAACCATTGTAAAACATGTATTATGTATCGGGCCGTTATACTGAATGCCTTTCAACGTTGTATAAAATACAGACTAAGTCTTAAGTAAACAGAAATCAACAGCAAAACTTTCCCAGTTTATCCATATGATTTACGAATTTGACTCCTTCTGTTTCTTCTTTATGTATAAAATGAACATCATCAGGCTGTCTTCTTGGTGTGTCACACGATAAAAACACCGGACTTTCGATGATTTCAACTTGATGGGTAGTGTTTCTAAAAAAGGTCACCATCAGCCCTGGTTCCATTATCTGGCTTTCAACTTCAGTGACACCATCATCGTCGAAAATATGAAATTTAGCTTTGCCTTGCAAAAGGTAGAGAATTTCATCACAGCTTTTATGATAATGTGCTGGTAAATTATCGTACAACTTGAATACTCGGCTGCTGCAATCTGGCAGATCAGTCAAATAACAATCCACGAATAGACTGTCAGTGCTACCTGGAAACTTGCCGGCAATTTCTTTCACGTTATTGAACAGGTGTTTGGCCATCTTGATATAACTTTTGGTTATGTTACTTCTGGTTGAAGAGACGAAGCTGTTGGAGGATTTGTTATCTTTATATAGGCTGAAGCAACGATTTACTATTTTTGTACGATTGCGCTTCACCGGTTTGCCGCAAAATCCGACATATACCGAGACGTTGGTTAAATTCGCAGCCTAAGCTCAAACAATTCAAAGATTATTCAATAACCTAGTCTTGGAAAACGATGGAAGTACATAAAAGGAGTAGCTGAATTACGGTATGGCATCAAAAACACACTAGAAGCTGTACCGAAATGCTTATAAGCCCCAGACAGAACGAATATTTTGAGGTATTTTAAGTCGAGTTTTCTAAAAGAGACGATTGGGCGATAGAACAGGTCTGGTTCTTTGGTTAGAACTTTGTATTTGTCATCTCAATGTCAAGATGCGAGGCTTGGACGAACCAAATGTTTACTTTATTTCGATCATAGATGAACTTTCAGACTTCCTAAAATTTGCCAATTATAAAAGGTTTTGATGGTTTCGTTTTAGGTAACGCAATACAAAATCTACAAGCCAAGTGGTTCACATTCAGAAACGTCAGTAGACATGAGCACTTTTGAGACTACAGTAGTTGGTTTCATGGTAATTGTGAATGCCAATTCTGAGGATTTTATAAACTATATGTATCAGATATCGTGATAAAGTCTCATTTAAATGACACAAATGGAACTAATCAGAGCCACCAATACCAGCAATATAAGCTAAAGACCAAGTCCTCGACATACCATTATCAATCAATCTGTCATCCCAATCGTCCCTGGAGAACCATTTCCAAGAGTATTTTGGATCAAAAAGAGCAGCGTTAAGTATTAAAATACCTTTCCAACCGTCTGGAATTTGATCAACAATTCTGCCCAATTTTTGATCCCATTCTTCTTTGACAAAGCTTGGTTTTCTGATATATGAAGAGATGGGGGTGATTGGTAACATGTGGATACCATGAATCCATTCATCAGATATAGTACCTCTTCCAAAATAAGTAGCAAAATCAACTTTATTTTCAAATGTGATACCAGCTACTTTGTTTTTTATGAATCTTTTTGGTTGAATTTTATTATCATCAGAGAATAACATATGCATATTCATTGATCTTCTCATGATTGCAAGCATCAAGTTGGCTCTAGCCTCAATATCACCATCTCCAATTACTTGACCGAGAAGCTTAGTACCATAAGCAAAGTGGTAATCTTCAGAAGAAGATTCTTCATCTTTACCATCACCACTTGCGAAAATACCGTGGGCAAATGAATGACCATGAAACCAATCAAATGCTCTTGATTGTGGGAAGTATTTATCATCAGTTGATGGGTTTGCAATATCCCTCAATAAAGTAATGACATAGTCACCAACTAAATTGTTATTTTCTTTAAGCCATTCACCCTTATCAAAAGATTGATCAATTTTGGCCACAAGGGCAATTGCATGAATATGGTATCCGTAATGGAAATGATGATCATTATAGTTGGAATTCCCAAAATCTGCTGCTGGCTCAGCAGAGGAAATAAGACCTTTCCACGCAGTATCATAAACCAAAGGATACTTTTGTTTATTTTGAGCAAAGATTTCGATTGCTTCTTTAATTTTTGGTAAGATTTTACCAGTCAAATCATCATCATTCAATATGAAATGAGTAACGTATGCGATATAAGCAAATTTATCTAAAATTTTACCTGAAGTATACATAGAATCAATGTTTGCCATACCAATTACGTCTTGGTTGATTTCTTGCTCGGCGGCCCTTCTAATGACTGTTTTTGCTCCGTCCGAGTAGGTTGCTTCACCTTTGAAGCCCGAAACAGAAGACCATGGTTCGAATCCAATGTCAAGGGGCAACTCTGGTTCCTCCATTACGATTTGATTTGTTGTATAAGCTTTCATTACACCTTTTGTCGTAGAATCGAGCTCGAGTCCAGTATCTTGCTTTTTAACCTCATTAGTCAATACTTCTTGATGATGAGGTAAACACCAAACAAGACCAGTTCCATTAGAACTTTCACCTTTGTTTTCATAAACAAATTTATATTGACCCTTTTTACCATTGACGCTTCCTTGTAAATGGGCTGCTATAGGATAAATACCAGCCGAATTATCATAGTGTTTAGATTCTTCACGAGCCAATTGAATGACAACCGAGCCTCCTGGCTGAGAATTACCAACAATATGATTAGGATCTCTCAAGTCAAGTGAAACATCGTCTCCACTAACGTAAATCGACCACGGAACTTGGTTAAATAAAACTGCTCTGTATTTTGTAACATTTTTACCAACGGAGCCAATTTTTTTAAATTGTTGAACACCAACTTGAGATGCAATGACTGGCTTTATTTTCTTATAAACAGCAGTAACAAACCCCATTCCATGGACTATGGGGAAAGTAACGTTTTGATTTCCGGTGACTGAGAGTTTTGCAACGATTGACAATTTTTGATGGTTTTCTAAATTAAGATTCACATTTGACTCTTGAAAGTTTTCACCTGAAAACACAAATGATTTGATTTTAGGAGGATTGAAATAAAACTGTGCTGGATCAGCATCGGGTTCGGGCCCGAAAACCTGTTGGTTAGCTTCAGTATGGTTAACGGCCAATCCAACATCTTGACCAGGATCCTTTGACAACCAAAGAGAATAAGGTAATGGCCAGACCGGGAATGTTTGATCCTCCAAAGCTAAATTATTTGAAAAGTTGTTAGTTTGAATCGGAGCATCATTTTCACCATAATTACATCCTTTAGGTAATTGATTATGTTTTACCCTTTTGAATATCGCTGGAGGCTCTGAAGTAGCAATTGGCCTCGAAAACAAGTCCCCCTTAGACGGGTTGGTTGGGTTAGATGAAAACTGTGGGTCTGCTTGTTGCACTTGCTGACCACCGTTATCCAGTTGTTGCACCTGTTGACCACCGTTATCCAGTTGTTGTCCCTGTTTTTGTTGTTTGTGCTCTTTCAAAGAGCTATCGATCTTCTTAAGAGCTTTTCTAAAGTCTGAAAACCCCATTATACCAATTGAGCTGAAGGATAGTCAAAAGAGTGAGTTGGTAGACTTAAACAACTGTTCACATTCAGCTTGGCTTAAAATTTCAAGTTCAATTTTGTACTTCCGTACATTTCCTTCAGTTTTACTTATTTGTCTTCAGACCGTATACTTCTACTATTCGGTGGAATGATATTACAGGAGCCTGCCCTACACCAGCACTCAGTTATACACTCAATGGTGCCATGTTTGAGCTGTAACAAGAGTTAGGCTGGTAAATTTGCATCACAAACCTCCGTGCACTCCAATAAAACCAGAATCATCAACGATAATACTAATGATTGAAAGCAGTGGCTAGTATCATAGAGTTGTAAGTTTCATGGGTTGTAAATGGGGATATTCAACAATTGTCATTACAGTCACTGTATTCCCAGTGGTCAAGGAGCAGTGAAGGATTGAGGATTCGTAAAGTTGGCCCAATTCAAAACGACAATCCTTATTAGTTTACTTTAATGAACCGACCGTCTTTTGGAATACAAAGGCTAATCCCCTCTACTAGGATAACGAGTCATATCTAATCCCCATTATCCAACCCTATTATACAACCTGAATAGTTATCTGTTAATGAGCCATCCTTAGCGGAATGCTGCAAACAGAAAAATTCCGCTTTTCACGGAACCAACAGATGAGTATAAATACTAGCAGGGATCCCACGATTGAAAGCAAGACGAACGGTAAGCAAGACGAACGGTAGGCAAGACGAACGGTAAGCAAGGATGAAGCTCAGTCTATTATTCACGTTAGCGATTGGATTAGTGAATGCTAACCAAATACACCATGAATCGGGGGATAAGTTTATTTATCAATCGAGTGATGGGACCCAGGAACCAACTTTAGAAGATATGTGGGGGTCATTATGGCCGTTTCAAGGGATCAATACGTTTGCCCATTTGGAACACACCGAATGTTTAATTGATAGTGAAGCCAAATACGATGTTGCGTTAATTGGGGTACCATTCGATACTGCGGTATCTTATAGACCGGGGGCCAGATTTGGACCAAGAGCCATTAGATCAGCCCTGCAAAGACAAACGTCATTAAGAGGATGGAATCAACGAGCCAATTATAATCCGTACCAATCGTGGGCCAAAGTTATTGATTGTGGAGATGTCCCCGTTACACCAATGGATAATAATTTGGCATTCAAGCAAATGGATGCAGCATTTGAAGAGTTATTGGTTCGTAGACAAAATTCAAATGATACCACTGAATTACCACCAAAGTATGTTGCTCTTGGAGGAGATCACTCAGTTCTCTTACCCCATTTAAGGGCATTACATAAGGTTTATGGTCCAATTAATGTAATTCATTTTGATGCTCATTTGGATACTTGGGCTCCAGATAAGTATCCGTCATTCTGGCACTCTGACCAAAGTGAAACCACTCATGGGTCGATGCTATGGAAGGCATTCAAAGAAGGATTAACCACCGAACATAACGTGCATGCCGGGATAAGAACCAAGCTTTCCGGGTTGGGAGATTATGAAAGTGATGATCAACAACATTTCACTCGAATTTTAGCCGACGATATCTGGTTAAAGGGCCCCCAATACGTTATTGAAAAAATCTTACTGATTGTACCTGCTAACACCCCCACCTACTTATCGGTTGATATTGATGTGTTGGATCCTGGTTTTGGCAGCGGGACCGGGACCCAGGAACCTGGGGGATGGTTACCGAGAGAATTAATACATGTTTTAAGAAACCTCGAGAGTTTAAACGTTGTTGGGGCCGATATTGTTGAAGTTGCCCCTGCTTTTGATAACGCCGAGATCACTGCTACCAATGGGGCCCAAGTGGCATTTGAAATCATCACTTCGATGGTTAAAAGAGGTTACGTTGAACTGAATCACAACGCGGAACCGGACAACTTGATCACCTTCAGTCAAGACGAGAGTATGGTTGACCAGTTAAAGTTGAAATTAGAACAGGTCGAACAGTTGAAGAATGAGTTATCGCAAGAATTGGCAAATATTAAGCAGAGAATAGTTTACTAAATAAACAATATGTATTAAAGATTAATGTATATATGAAGACATTCAGATTGATAACCAACTGAGTCGACAAAAAAGTATCAATATGCAATCGCTGGCGAGTCTTATAAATAAACTTCATTTATAGATAGACTCTTCCTAGTTAGCAGCATGAACGAAACGAAATAAACGAAGGAAACAAAAAAATTAAAACAAAATTAAAAAAAAAAATGAATTATGACTGAAAAAGCTTTCAAAATTTTAGGTATTATTTTTATAGTCTCTTTTTTTCTCTTTTTTTTAAATATAAGTCTAAAGGATTCATCTATTAAACAACCAAAACCATACCGGCGGCAATGGCACCAGCAACACCCAAGTTGAATCCGTTAAGAACGGCACCCGAGTCGGCGGTGGTGGAAGAAGCACCGGAAGAACCGTTGGTGGAGTTACTGGAAGAGTTACCACTGGCGTTAGCAGCCTTGTTGGCAACAAATTGACGTTTGTTGGAGCTAGATGGTTGAACGTACACAGTAGTAGTCACTGGAGGTTTAGTCTTGTCAAATCTACCATCCTTGTGGGTACCAGTAGCAGATGAGGTAGAAGCTGGCTTGGTCTTATCGAATCTACCATCCTTGTGGGTACCAGTAGAAGAAGAAGACGAAGCTGGCTTGGTCTTATCGAATCTACCNNNCTTGTGGGTACCAGTAGAAGAAGAAGACGAAGCTGGCTTGGTCTTATCGAATCTACCGTACTTGTGAGTACCAGAAGATGAAGAAGTGGATGCCGGCTTGGTCTTGTCGAATCTTCCGTCTTTATGAGTTTGAGTAGACCCAGTAACAGTAACTGTAACTGTACCGGTGTTATCTCTTTTGGCGGCGGCAGCAGAGGCAACAGCACTGGAGGCAGTCAAACCAACAATAATCGATGATAACTTCATATTAACTTAATTTGGTTAAAAAAGAAGTAATAGCTATTCTCAAAGCTTTTTAAAGTGAATTTTCAATGAGGGAATTGGAATTGCCGGGACTTAAAAATCTTAACCGCTGAGAGATTTTTTATTCACTTTTTTTTTTTTGTATGCGCAAAAAAGGTAAACATCCAAATTTGGCTGGATTATGTAATGGCTATATCCATATAATACCTCTACCACAGTGCCAGTACAACGCCAGTGCCAGTATAGTGCCAGTAGCACCAGCAGTAGTAGTACAACAGACGAGATGGATATACCGGGTAGGTATTCGCTGTCCACGAGGTCGTGGCTCGATCAAAAAAAAACAAGTAGTAATTACTCCGAAAAAAATGTACGGAGGTTTCCATTAACCGACTTCTACAACGGGAAATGCAATAGAGAATGTTTATTGAATGATAGAGGGTTGTATTATAGAGATGACTAGAAGTAGAGATGCAGAGATAGTAATACTAAATAAAAAATCATAATAATATAAGAAGAAGAAAATACAAAGAGGAAAGATTACATGTAACCGGAGTCAAAATTGAAATTTTGCTGTTGGTTTGGGTCAACGCCAAAACCAAATTGATCCCCGTAAGCTTGAGGATTGACGTCGTTATCATCAATTTGATCGTCATCATCGGAGAAGTATTTTTCAATGATGCTATAAGCTTTTTCATAAATTTTTTCATTTTCATTTGCTTGACATTCGAAGATTTTTTCCATACCACCGGCTTCTTCTATGTATAAGGTATTTTCATTGACTGGTTGACCCTTGGCTTCCTTTTCCATTTCACCCATTTTCAAGATATTATCTAAAGAATCCAAGGTGACCTCGATGATTTTAGTATCGGCCACGGCTAATAAATCACATAACGGTTTAATACATCCTTGATTAACCAAATATTTAATTTGTTCTGGTCTGGTTAATCCACCACTTGAGGCATTTGATATAGCCCAACAAGCTTCCTTTTTAGTTCTATAATCCCCCTTGGTTAATAACCTAATGATTGGAGGAATTAAATTGGCTTCAATAACCGCTTGGATTTGCTCACAATTCCCAGCAGTGATATTGGATATAGTCCAACAAGCTTCTTTACGAATGGTTTCTTTTGGACTATTTAATAACGGACCCAATGCACTTAATACCCCTGCGTTAATAACAATCTGGGTTTGAACGTCATTACCAGTAACTATATTACCAATTGCTCTCAATGCCGGAGTTTGAACTAAGGTTGATTCGTGACTTAATAATTCAACTAAACGATGGGGGATTCTTGCATCAATCACCGCTTGAATGGCTTCGGTGGTACCATCACTTAAATATGAAACCGCCCAACAAGCATCAACCAAAGTTTCTGCATCAACACTATAAATCAATTTAGCTAAAGTGGGGATGGCTTGTTGAACAATTGACCAGTCTGGTTGAGGATTTTTACCTCTACACAAATTTGATAAAGTCCAGGTGGCAGTTCTGACCAACGACATCTTGGTGGTGTTGAATAAACTCAATACGGGATCCATGGCATTACATCCAAGTACAAAATCTCTAAAATCAGCAGAATCACCAGCAACGTTACCCAAAGCCCAAATGGCTTGTTCTTTGACTTCCAACGATTGCGAGTTTAATAAATTAACAAATAATGGCACTGCACCGGATTCAACAACAACCTTGGTTTGATCAGAATTACCCGATGCAATATTAGTCAACGCCCAAGCAGCTTCCAATTGTAACATGTCGGGATGATCATCCTTCATAAACTCAATCAATTTGGGAATAACCCCGGAATTAATCACCATATCAATTGGCGGATTATGTTCTCTGGATAATATCTGACGAAACTTAACCGTTGCTGCTAATTGATTTTCAAAATCTCCTTGTTGAATTTGTTCAATCATTCTTGGTAAATCTTGTTGTAATTTACTATAGAATTGTATTTCGTCACTGTTCCCGTCAGCCATAAACCCCCCTGCATTGAACGCATCTTCGTCTTCACTATCATTACCTCCTCCGGCGCTACCATCGTTAACAAAGTTTCTTCTCTTGGATAAGACTTCTTCTCTCTTTTGTTTTCTCAAATCAACTTGATGCGTTTCTCTTCTTCTTCTTAATTCATCGCTCTGGAAACGGCCCTTGTTCTTGAAGTTGGTACGACGGTACTCTGGTATAAACTTACTGGTTTGATCTCCGTCCATTCTTATTTGATTGATTGATTCAAAAGAAGAAGAAGTAATCGACCATCTTCTCTTTTTTTTTTTTTTCTTCTTCTTCTTCTTCCTTCTTTGAAATGAGCGCGTCTAAAAATTGATTGCCTTTTCCCATACACATCTCTTGCGCCGGTGACTTCACCATGGTTCTACGGGCACCCGCCAGTGAGTACATGCTGTAGCTGGTGCCGTGGGGGTGTAGTAGGAGTTCTGTCGATTATGTTGGTTACTGGAAATATGGTAGTGTACGGGTGTGAACACATATCACGTGATACAAACAAACTATACGGGTGTAAATATATATCACGTGACACAATTATTATTACCTAAGCACTTACCTAATCACCCCAACCGACAAAAAAGAATTTTCAAAGATATAAAGACATAAAGACATAATACAAGATAAGATAAGATCCAGTAATATGCTATCCAGAGTCTCTCGTGGTCTTAGGCCGGTTGGAACACAGGTCAGGGCTGTTCGGTTTGCCAGCACCAACTATAAGTCGGACGACTCGAACGTCGATAACGACGAAATCATCTCCAGTAATAATCCCTGGTCACCTACGTTATACAACGATATCGTGTACGTGAAGGAACCGGGAGCATGGCGTGCCAAAGCATTGCCGGAGAACTACAGGCTCTCGTACCAGCCGTTGTACGAGTCTCCCGGAGCAAAGTACGTTTCGTTATTGAAAAGACTAAGTTTAAGTTTTTCCGTGTTGGGGATCTACGCTTCCAAGTTATTTTTCGAATCGGTTCAATTTGAAGATATATATGCATATACAACTTTGGCATCTTGCACTGTTCCTGCTCTTCTAGTGCAGTATAAAACCAAGGACTACGTCACCAGAATATTCCGGTTATATAATAAAGATAAACCACAAACGTTAGAAAATTTAACCAGCGAAGAGAAGTTGGTTATGGAAAAATTGAACATGACCGGAGGAAAGACTTATAATGAGGTTTTAACGGTTTCCGATAATAAGACCTTGAAGTTAACTCCTCCTAATGAACAACGACTTTGGAAACCTTATTCTACGTGGAATGATTCAGCTAAACATTATTACGTTGCTGATGACATTGGAGGCATCAAAATGGATCGGTTATGGGGCATTGTCGAACACAATTCAGGTATAGACACCGGTAGATACATGGAAGACGAAATATCAAAGTAAATATTGTATATAGTTTTCTCACTTTGGTATATATAGATATATTCAATTAATTTTGCATCATTTTTTACGACCATTTTTCTCATTCTTCATCTCAACTAAATGAATATTCGTTTAACAAGGGTCTTGTAACAGTATAATCACAAAGACTAAGTTAGGGGATGATTGGGTAATTTAAATAGGCACTCTAAAAAAAGTCAAGGCATTAGAAAAAAAATCGAAATCCGACATCAGAAAAACAAAAGTGAGAATTATCATAAGAAATTAGATATCAGAGATAACCATTAGAGAGATCCCTTATATAAGTGTTAAGGACATGGCCCATTTCTTCTTTGGCGGAGGCAAACCCTCGAAGCCAAAGTCAGATGAAGCTAGTGATTTGGATGATGAAAAAAATGATGAAATAGAAACTCCTAAACAGTATGCTAAAGAAAAAGCAGTCAAAGTTAAGAATGATGAAAATGAAGAAAGTGAAACTCAGATGAATACTAGATTGAATGCGATGATGTTTCACGTAAGTAACGACAGTGTGGATTCGTACAAACAAGAAAATACGTCGCTGGATTTATTAGGTAGACTATATTACGATGATTACGACTCTGATTCGGTAAGTTCAGCATCAGAACTTCCGAGCCCCATTGCAAGTCCTTCCATCAGTACTCTGGACCATTTGAAAGTCAAGTCTTTATCCAATACCAATATCAATGCGGCATTTAGAGCCCAAACTTCTCCCTTAGTGTCGAGATCGTCGTCGTCGTCGCGTCTTTCCAATTTGAATACCAGACCTCAACTACCTCATCTTAAATCTTTGGAAAGAGGCATTTCCTTTGATACTTCCACTCATGATCATCATAAAACTTATACTTGTAAATTGAAGCATCCCCAGTTTAAGTTTCGACGCAACAATAAACTGTTTCTTGTGGGGTTTAATAATGACCAAGAATCTTTGAAAGCAATCGAATGGCTATTCGATGAAATGGTCATCAATGGAGACACTCTCATCATTCTACAAGTATTGGATGAAAAACGATTCGATCATATCGACAAGTCAAAGGCGAAAAAAATCTTGAATTCAATTGAAACTCTAAACTCTCATAAAAAGAAAGTTGCAGTGGTTTTTGAAACCGCCATTGGCAAACCTCAAAAATTATTGAAAAAGGCAATTGAAGAATATGGTCCCGCAATGATGGTGGTGGGTACCCATCATTATGATGATCGTAATACCCGGAAATCGTTCCTATCCAAGTCTTCAATCTCAAAACACTTTTTGGAATGTGCTCTTGTTCCAGTGATTGTGGTTAAACCAAGTTATCAGTACGTTGAAATCTTAACCAATCCAATTGCCCTGGAAAGCTATTTTCAAGATTGGTTAGCGGAAATCGACCTTTACCCCACTTACAATCCAAATAAAAAGAAGAAACATAAATTTTTAAGTCCTTCTTCTTCAAGATCGGGCTCTTCTACAAACCTTCCTGCCCAAGAAAGACAATTGAATACTTTATCTCCAACAAATACTTTGCAAGGCCATAAACACTCCAATTCAAACTCCCAAGTATATTCAAAGAATATAAAGCCCCCTTCATCCTCTCATCCTGATAAACCTAGTGAACCTGAAGACCGGGGACGCAAATCTGAAAAACCTGCTTCTGATTCAGACGAATTCGACTTTACTCCTTACAACAAATCCCGTTCAACCTCTCGCTCCAACTCTCGCTCCAACTCTTCCTCCAGGTTATCAAGATTCTTCGGTAAACTGGACTGATTCTATAATCTTTAACGATCACGACTGGGTTACATTTGTAGTTTTAGCAACCAATAGACGAGAGAGTCCCGTACACCGGTTGCATTTCGTACGGAAAAAGCGAAAAAAAAAAAAAAAAGTACCGTACCGAAAGCCATCAGAGCAAGATACCGTTACTACTTAAACGTCCAAGTATTCGCTTTAAGCTTAGTTTGATAGTCGGTAAAATAGCATGGCTAGAACAGTTGGTGATCCAGTTATCACGGCGATAACTTTTTTCTCTATTCTCGGTGGGTTATATGGGATATTCCTGATTCTTTCATTACCATTACCACCCCATCTTATAAGAGGTGGACACTGGCAGTTTCTTACTAATTTAAGTCTTGTTTATTCATTATGTGTTTTCTTGATTGGGTTTCTTGCTCATGTATCAAGATCAGAAAAGTTATTTGAAGTCAAAAATAACTTACATCCAATTGGGCTTGCGCTAGAAGCAGTTGTTGCTTGCGTTTATTGGCCTTTAAGAATATTCTTTTTACATTTATTGGTTGCTGAGCCTGAAAAAATGTCATTACCTTTGGTAACTGATTTATGTATCCATTTATTGCCGGTGGTTTCATTACTTGTTGATTACTTGATCTTCATGCCCAGATGGACCTTGACTGCAACTAGTGCTTTATCCATGTGTGCTGTTTTATCAACTGCCTACTACTTTCTTTTGAAAAAATTGGTAGACGTGGAGTCGGGTGCTTCATATCCATATATGTTTTTGAACACAGAAAAGGAATCAACCAGGATCATGATCTTTGGTATGGTTGCATTTGTGGGATTCTCCCAATTCATCTTTATGCGTATGCTTTACGACTGGATTGTGGGTTCTTCTGATGAAGAAATAGAAGCTAAAAAGATAGAATAGTTTATTTAGATTTCTTATACATAAACTTATTAAATGATTTACTGATCATATGGTTTAGATTAGCCAAAACGGAAAACCCGATTATCCATGTAAGTCTACGCCATAATCCGGATTCATTTAAAAATGGGTATGGATACTTGTAAATGGTTGAGTCTTTGCCATACATTAATACTTCAATGTAGCACCAATAACTCACTAATATCCCCGTGGTTCCCAAAAAACTCTCCTTAGCACTCACAGCGACCTTCTTTCTGAAATAATCAATTAATAAGAACACATATGGAGTGATATGGATCGCAAAATCCAATGAAAAAGATACTTCAAAAGAATCCTGATTAAGCATATCGGGAAAAACAAGCATTAAAGTCCAATAAGCGACCGTAACCAAAAACTCAACATTGAATATAGAAACATGGAAAATACTCATCTTCCTCGATGATTTAAACCCAAATGTATCAAGAATTAGACTTAATGATCCAAACATTATACTTAAAAGTAATGCAACATTCGTTAAAAATTGTAATTGTCCAGCATGTTTCAAGTGTGGGGGGAGCTCGAGACTAATGGATCTCTTGAACCCATTGACCATGATAGCCAACCCCAATACCCTTCCAATAGCAGCAAAAGACATCGGTTGATAAAGAAATCGGGTCTATGAAATAAGGTTTTATAGTTTAAATCGAGAGGTACGGAGTTCGTTTCCGAAATCATGGAATTTTTCTCCATTTCTTGAAAAAATCATTTGGAAGCAAGTTCCATACTCCAATAACTGGCAAATATGATACCTTATACGCTAGTAATATTAGCCTGGCTTGTTTCTATGGCAGTGGGTGCTGTCACAGGACTCACTGGCGAAGAAAAGCAGTTGATTTTCCAGTTTAGGCAGAATGATAAACCCCACTACAGCACTTTTGAAGAGCATCCAATAAACTTGCAACAGTACTCCTCCGATAAGGTTATAAGGGTGAACTACGGAGAGGATGAAGACTTGCTTAAAGCGTTGGTTGGCGGAGATCCAGAAGTTGAATTTAAGAAATGGTCGAAAAACTCGGCAGGGAGATCGATCGATATTCAAATAAACTCTGATAATTTGGAAAAATTGAAGGGGAAATTCACCAATTTGACCTATAAAGTTGTCATTGAAGATCTTGCTCAGTCCATTTTCGAAACCTACCCATACTCTGCTCAAACGATGAACTTTGAAGGTGATTTCCATGCCACTTCTGACCTTTTTTTCAAAGAGTACCGTCCTTTAGAGCTCATAAATTCATGGCTAGAATTACTCACTGATACTTATCCAGACGTGATAACATTAGAAACAATCGGTAAGACTTATGAAGGCAGACCTTTGAACGTGGTCCATCTTTCGATACCAGATGACGACATCGAGCATCATGATCGTAAAACAATTGTTCTTACTACAGGAACCCATGCCAGGGAGTGGATTTCGGTTTCGACCCTGTTATACACGATCTACAAAATGCTTGAATATTATGAAAATAATCCCGATAATCGTAGGATCTTATCCAAACTCGACTTTTTATTCATTCCTGTCATGAATCCTGATGGATACGTTTATACTTGGGAGCATGATCGATTATGGCGTAAGAACCGTCAAGCTGTTTCAGAGGATCCTAATCCTAAAAATTGTCTTGGTATTGACATTGATCACTCTTATAACTTCCACTGGACCCATTCAAGCGATGACGCTTGTGGTGAAGAATACAGTGGAGAATACGCATTTGAAGCTTATGAGTCAAAGATTTGGGATGACTATCTTAATGCTACCAACAAAGATCATAAGATCTGGGGCTACTTGGATTTGCATTCATATTCCGAAGAAATATTAATGCCTTATGCATACTCATGTGAACAAAACCCAAGAGATGAAGAAAATTTGATTGAATTGGCCTATGGGATTTCCAAGGCCATTCGTACCAACTCTGGTAAATATTATAGTGTTTTGCCGGCGTGTTTAGATCGTGATAGTGACTTGTTACCTGATTTGGGTTCCGGTACTGCTCTTGATTACATGTATCATAATAAAGCTTACTGGGCTTATCAATTAAAACTACGTGATAGTGGGAACCATGGGTTCTTATTACCACATAAGTATATCGAACCCGTTGGTGAAGAAACATTTGCTGGTATTCAATATTTCTGCAAGTTTATTCTTAACGATGATTAGTCTTTCAATTCTATAATACATTGTTTAACCGTATCAATACATTATCAGTAAATAATGATAAGATTAGTAGAGTAAGCGGAATTTTAATACTCGCCATTCACTGAAAAAAAAAAAAAATAGATCGAGAGTGAAAAATCTGGATTGAAAGACTTTTACCCTTTTAGAACGATATCTTGAAAGATAAGCATGAGGGTTGTTATCCAGAAAGTGAAACAAGCAAGTGTTAGTGTCGATAACCAGATTGTTTCTTCGTATGTATAGGTTTGCGTGCACAATAGAGAATTGAACTAACCTTTTCAGAATCAAGCATGGACTTATGATCTTAGTTGGGATCTCTACATCCGATACCCTTGAAGATGTTAGTAAGTTGAGTAAGAAGTTAGTCAACCTCAGATTATTTGAAAGCGTTGAGAATAACGAAGAGAATGTGGGCTGTTGGAATGGTAAGCCCTGGAGTAAGAGTGTTCTCCAGGATCCGAGTTTGAGTATATTATCAGTTTCTCAATTTACATTATACGGTACGGTTAAAAAGGGAACCAAGCCAGATTTCCATAAAGCAGCCAAAGGGAATACCGCCAAAAGTTTATACGATGAATTCTTGAATAAGTTAAGAGGAGAAATTGGTGAAGAACGGGTTAAGGATGGGAAATTTGGAGAGATGATGGACGTTTCATTGGTTAACGATGGTCCAGTTACCATAATATGGGATACTCAAGAAAATAGCATATGAAATATATATATTTAAAAAATGTATAGTTTATATAGAAGAATTGAACAGAAAATACAGGTCTATAAACCATTGGAAACACAAGCAAAAGCCGAACCGTAAGCATTTTCTTGATAACTCCAAATGATGGATTGAATAGTAGCATAAAACCCTGGGCCAAAGATATAAACCCCAATTGCAATTAAGAAGAGGTTAGCGATGATTTCGAATTTGGTTACAATACCGCCAGATTTGAATAAAGAAGAGACTGAAAAAGATTCACCTCTCCTTTCAGCCGCCAATTTACGTAATTTGAAAAAGGCCACCCCCCAGAAGACAAACCCAAACCAACAGTCAAAAAGCGAACACATAAGAGAAAGCAAGTCGGAGAAAAAGGGAATAACTTCTGCCAAAATAAAGGCGACAATCCATAAAATAGCGTTAAGACCAATCCAGGTGGACCAACCAGTAACGGTGTGTTCGTTTCTATGTTTTGAATCTTTATCAAAGATTCTCAAGAATAAGAATTGACTGGAGACATTCGAGTATAAGGAGCCCAAGAACAAGACGGTTGGTAAAGCAAAGGAAAAGGCAACTTTTTTGAAAACTGGCGATAAAGAGCCAAAGGCCGGGGCGGTGATATAGTTTTGACCAACGTAAACGTAAACAATTGAACCAGCAAGAGCAAAAGTGATTAATTCACAAAGAGTCACCACGTATAAAGCCTTTTTAAAATCTCTTGGTTGTTTCATTTGAGAAATAAAAGAAGGATAGGTGATTTGACCGACAAAAGTATAAACGATATTTAAAAACGCCGACATTCCAGCCACGTAAGTGGTACCCTTTTCCGGCCACAAGTTATAATGGATGGGTAAATTGTCAGCAGAGGACCAATGACCCGGGTGTTTTTGAATACCGGCAAAAATCATCGATAAAATGACTGCAATAAACATGGTAATTGCAGAGAAATAAGCAACCACCGATAACGAGGAAAACGTACGGGGTAAACTAATCAAGAAGCAGATGATGGCGGAAATCACCGCAAACACAATGGTACAAACCGTAGTGTTATCACTAATGGTGTTGAAGTATTTGGCCCCCACCAAAACATGGAGGGCTTGAATCAACGTATTATTGAGGAGGAAACAAATCGCGGTTGCATACCAAACGGCTTTCGACCCCCAAAACAAGTGTTGACCAATATCACAAACGTTTGTTATATGGGGATAAGCAGCACAGTAATCACAAATGGTAAGCCCAGTATACAAAACCGTGAGCGAGATGAAGCAGGTCAAAATCAACCCGGGGACCAAACCAAGCACCGAATAAGACCAGGGGAAGGACATGATGGCAAGACAAATATATTCCGAAAACAACAACCCGGCAGTCTTCTGCCAGGAGCAATTACGGTAGTTAATGGTATGGCCGGCTTCTTCAGCAACAACCAAATGTAAGAATTCATCAGCACTTAAATTGGAAGAAGTATCGTCAGGAACATCCAGTAAAACGTTGCCTTCAACGTCATTTTTGTTTTTTTCAGTGAATTCTGAATTAGAACTCTTAGAGTCCTTTGAAAGAAGTTTACCTAGCATGGTTTGACGAACAGAAAACGAAATATAATGGCAACCAATTCTTTTTTATATCATTAATTTAGCAAACAATAAATTAACCCACAAAACTAGCAGAAAAAAAGTATCTTAGATAAATGATAAATCAAATACAGAACAAGCAACTGTTATAAATTAATTCTAAAACTACAAAGATGGAATATTTATACAAATTCGAAATTTCAAGATAGGCGATGAGGTCGACTTTTGGCAAATGCCAAAAACGTTATTTACAGGAATAACTCATGCAAACTCGAAAGTGATAGGGACTTTTATTGGCAAGGCGAAAAAAGATCCATCACAATTAAAAAATTCCTGGTCGTAATTGTCCACTGGTTGAAGGTGATCTGTACTAATCGGAGCTTCGTAATTGATAACCCAAAGAATATAAAAAGAAAGGCTGGAAAGCCCCAATCGCAATTCTTATTATCGATTAAGTAATTAATTTGGGGTGTGGCTTTAGTTGCGGGCCAAAATCACATGCACGCCCGGTCACGTGCGGGTGGATTTGGGGCTTACGTCATTGAAACTGGACGGTAACTCTGTAACTGTAGCGAAAACTGCAAAGAAACTTCAATACAAAGAAAGTTCACTACAAAGAAAGTTCACTACAAAGAAAGTTCACTACAAAGAAACTGCAATACAAAGAAAGTTCAATACAAAGAAACTGCAATACTGCAAAGAGTAAAGATCAGTGCTGTTAAGGAATTGGCGGATTAGTAGAGAATATTGGAAGATATAGAGATTTATTGGATCTTTGTTGATCTTCGCTATCCATGGGCTAATGCGCGAGGGCTATTTAACGTATTGTGCTAAGACCAATTGGGATATTGTGTTTTTGCTACCAAATCATATACTTGAAAGTAACATACATAAATCGATAATGATATACTTGAAAGTAACATACATAAATCGATAATGATATACTTGAAAGTAACATACATAAATCGATAATGATATACTTGAAAGTAACATACATAAATCGATAATGATATACTTGAAAGTAACATACATAAATCGATAATGATATACTTGAAAGTAACATACATAAATCGATAATGATATACTTGAAAGTAACATACATAAATCGATAATGATATACTTGAAAGTAACACTATACATAGTTTTAAATGAATACATACTTTTAAATAAATATATTTGAAAGTGAAGAGTAGTTTCAAAAAGTGATCCATACTTTTGAATGGATTTGCTTTGAAAAGGATGAGTAGTTTCAAAATGTGATAATACTTTTGCAATCGACGTACTTTTTGACATTTAAAATCGATTTACTTTCAAAGTGATACATACTTTTAAATGGAAACATACTTTTAAAATCGATTTACTTTCAAAGTGATACATACTTCAAAATGTGATACATACTTTTCGACATATTAAAATTGACATGTTAAAATTGGCATTTCAAAATTGATTTACTTTCAAAATGATACATACTTTTAAATGGAAACATACTTTTAAAATCGATTTACTTTCAAAGTGATACATACTTCAAAATGTGATACATACTTTTCGACATATTAAAATTGGCATATTAAAATTGGCATATTAAAATTGACATTTCAAAATTGATTTACTAACATACTTAGATACATACTTAGATACATACTTGGATACATACTTAGATACATACTTAGATACATACTTAAATGGATACATAGATCGGTGGTTTCCAGGATGGATCCTTTTTGCCGTCGCCGGTTCAATGTGTGGTGTACGGGCGTTGCGTTTGGCATCGGCCAGATTACTCTGTTTTTGCAGCAAATAGCAATCATATTCCATGTCGGTGGTGCCATTACCTCCAGTGGTATTTAAACGAGACTTTGTCCAAGTTGCTACTCATTAGCTTCACCTAACTATACACAATGTCAGGCCCAGAAATTACTGATAGCGAAAAAGATACTGTTCCAAGAGAAGACATTGCCAAAAAAGTCCCCGAAGACGAATCCACTGGATCCGGTTCTGGGGTTTCTGGTATCTTGAATAGTGCCAAAAACGCTGTTGGCCTCAATCAAGGCCAATTGCACCAAGGTAAGTCCTTAGTTTCCGAAGCCGATTCTTACGAGGATGTTCAAAAAGCTCCTAAACATGAACAGTCGGGTGGTAAAGAAGAAAAGGAAAAACAACCAGATGAAGAGTCCAATGATTCCAAAGACGTTTCTGCCGAAGCTAAGGCTAAAGCCAAAGAAACCGAAGATAAGGTTACTTCTCATAATAAGCAGCAGGGCATCAATAAGAACGACGATCGTGACTTGATTGACGTTGCAATCGATGCCGACGGGGCAATTGGCAAAGAAAATGCTCACAAGGGGGTTTCCATCCAAGAAGAAGACGGCGACGATGATGGTAAACCCAATGATAATGTTCAAAAAGTGCCAATGGATTTTTATCGAAATGAAAGCGAATTTGTTAAAACCGGTGGTAAACACGGTGAATTATAATACATTTATACTATATAATAAAAGTCATTAAACAAGTAGAAAAGATAGCACCATAGCCAATGTAATTATAATTATCCAACTGTACTTGATATTATCATGTATATTAAACCGATCTTGCGGGTCGAATTCAAAGTTTTCAAAGATTCGTCCGTCGTCCACCGGTGGATTCGAATTCATTTGTAAAAACCCGCTATTCAAAACCCGCTTGATAAGAATCACACTCAACACCGTCACTAGCAGTAGCCGTACCACCTGTATGAGCTGTCTATCCGTAATCGGTTTGTTCATTGTAGTTGTTGATGTAGTTAATGGGATTAAGTTGTAATAAAAAAGCAAATTTTTTCTCACTTCCTCTTCTTTATCCAAGGATGAAAAGACGTGGTGACCACTCGGTTCCATCTCGTAAAATAGCTCGAAAGTCTAGCTTCAACTTGGTCAAACTACCAAATGATGTGATTCAAAGTGTTTTCCAGTACTTGGCCGCCTCTGATATCATAAATTTAGCATCCACTTGTCATGATTATAGAAATGAACTAATCCAATACTTATACTCCAACATTAAAGTAAGATGGAATGATCTCATAGACATCCGGGAAAAATTGCCTCCGGTGCTCAACAGATACGCTAGTTTCATCAAATACCTAAGAATAATCGATTACTATTCGTACGGAGAATGGCAAATTGATATTTTCCAAAACGTCCTAACAAAATTGCCCAATCTTCGTGGACTCCTTGTCAACTCGATCAATTCCTCTAATTGGCTCAAGTATAGAACCAACAGCAAAATCGAAAAACTAACTTTATACTTTGACATATCGGCAAACTGTCCCTTACCCCATCAGACCCAAGTAGTCTCAACCAATCCAAAAATATTCCATCTAGCCCATATTGCAAATTTCTCCAGACTAACCCATTTGAACCTATCTTCTTACCACTTCAATTGGGACCCCTCGGACCTCATGCCAGAAAATCACCTACAATCACTAACCATCGAAAACTGCACTTGGGAGTATCCCTTTCAACTATCTCAATTTAACCACTATAATACTTTGAACTTTTGCCAAATCACTTATTCCAATAACAACCCCTTTATACTATCGGAAAGATTCACCAATTTCCTCAATGATCCGCTCAATGCCAAATCTACGTCCCTACAAACTCTTTTCATCGAGTTTAAACACTACGACGATATCAATTGGAAAAAACACCTTTCCCTCAAACAGTTCCAGACCTTGATCGACCCTTCGAAGTTCCCCCACTTGCAATGCATTCTACTCCACGGATGGCTCTTCAATCTTCGAAGCTTCATGCATTATGTCAACCAAAACTTTCTAAAATTGGAAATGGCCTTGTTGGATCTCCTGGTGGAAGTAACCGATTCCGATATCTCCCCAGACAACTTCCAGTCCTTCCGCCAGTCAGCCCTACGCTCCATGACCGAACACCACCCCAACGTAAGATTCAAGCTAGATCTACAGTTACCTTACTAACTAATCTTGCCCTAAAGATACGATGCGATTTTTCAATGAAGAAAAAAAAAAAAAAAAACTTCAACAACACCTTGATGTTTCCTTTTTGACTTTTCAACCATGAAGTTCCCAGTGGCCATAATCTTCTTCTTGATGGCATTGGTGGTGGCCAACACCGAAACCAGCCTTTTCCGAATCCCTTACTACTACGATATACCGTACTCGCATTTACCAGTTGCATATACTCCAGGATTCATCAAAAGACTAAACTCTAGTACATCTTTGATAAACAGCTATCCGATTGGAGACAAACTCACCTTCAGCACCCTCAGCAATGAACAGCAAACCATCAGCTTGCACTATGACATGGTGAACAAACCACAGGAACGACTTTTGGTCAAATTGAATAACTACAATAATACTCTTTTCGACTCAAACGATCTAATCAATGTCAAATTGTGCTGGCCCGCAACACTCCCCTTTGATTTCTCCATCTCCCACGAATTCATCCAGAGGTACGAGCTCACCGGCTACAACGAACTAGTTGAAAATACCTTGGATATTTACATCGTCATTGACTATAAAGCAAACTTTGTCACTTGCACCAGCAACCTTCCGGACACTCTACGCTTCAACTTATTCGTAAACAAGCTCCCGAACAAACTCGTCCCCATCCCCTTGGAGCTCTACGACTACGTCGTCTACTTGGTAGACCTACTCATCCTAATTGGCCCTGCTGTTCCTGCCGTGGCTAGCCATCTCTTCTACTGATGTACGGGTGTGTGTGTGCGTTCATTGATGGTCGTTCCCGCACCAATCGTCGTGGCCCCCAGAACAAAAAATTGAAAGCGTAATCTAAAGACTTGTTCATTAATAGATGAAAGCATCTTATTAATCATCAGTACAATCAATTGTCCAAGATGTCTATGCACGAAGATGACCCCTTGGGTCCACCCAAAAACACCCAGAACCTTGATTTGTCCAAATTGTCTCCCCAAGAGCTTCGAATTTATAAGATGTATGGGAAATTACCTACTACTCAGCAAATTTTGTCATCTAAATTTCAAGATAAGAAGTATTTTGACAGTGGTGATTATGCTATGCAAAAGCAGTTGGGTGGAGAAAACGTTAAGAGTTCAGTTCCCGGTGGAGTGCCTTTAAAACATCCAAATGCCGAAAAAGTCAAGGAAATATATAATCGAAACTCTATTAGTGGGAGCAATGCTGGGATTATGTATAATGGGAAACTGAGTTTATTGAATGAATCAACCCCGAATGAAGAAGAAGATAAAAGAAATTGAGTTATGGTTCTGTTGTTGTAAGAAGGTCCCTGAAATATGGCAAATTGCCCGGTTTATACTGAGTTTTTTTCTCCTTTTTTTAATATTGTATATATCGGTGGTGGTAATCGGTTTACTTTTCTGATGAATTGACGTAATATATGTTTCATTTATAGGTTTCGATGTAGATTTGAATCGCAAGATGAATTTTTTCAATTTTTTTTTTGCTACTCTTCTTTTCCGTAATCTCGTTATGATAATAGACAATTCCACCTTCAATGCAAACATTGAAGGGTTCAATGATGATATTATAAGTAACTTACACTGCTCAGAACATATATTCAAAATCACCAACAATTATATCAAAAGTATCAACGATAAAAAGCTAAGTTTCGTAGAAGCAGAATTCGGGGATGATAAGATTCAATTCACAATCTCGTACGACGATTTTTATATGGTTCCAGTATTTCATTTTAGACTATTTGATAAGCAAGAACTAGCCAAACCTCCTCCTGGTAAACTTGCCACTACTAACCCGCATCCTTTACTTAACCTAGATCTATGGTGGTGGATTCATCCTTGTGAAACCTTGCACACCATGAATCAATTCAAACTTGAAACTCCTTTACAGTACTTGAAACTATGGTTTGCTACTTATGGAATATCGCTGCTATTACCTACAATAACTTTGAGAAAGTATTCATGAACTAGTTTGTGATTTACTTTTTTTTTGAAATAAATAGTGAATATATCTAATATAGAATACAAAATGCAGAAATTAACAGAATGTTTGATTATTTTCTAACATCGGTGAAAATACGACATGGGTAGTTGTCAGCAAACATCCCATGTTGTGGTTCTCTCAAGATGGTCCAATGGAATTTGTTTAACGATGGAGCAACAATTGGTTCTCCTTCGCTTCCCAATATTTCTCCCTTGACTATTTTGGGATCAATATCGGTTAATGTAGAGGATAAACTAACAACTTGATCGGGAGTATTGTATGCTTGTAATTCTTTAGTACCTTTATCTCCAACAGAGATTCTTGGATTGGCAGCAGAACCTAATTGCAATAATCCACTAACTTTGGTTTGATTAAATCCAACAACTCTAGGATAGTTTCTTCTGTAATCTCTCTTGTAGTATGGATTACCCTTGATATCCCCGGCTGGAATGGTTACTGGATCCTTATAGTTTTTGGCATCTTTGATACGATCTCCTGGCGGAGATTGACGGTATAAATAAGGAATTGGATTACCACTAGATCTATTTGGTACTAATGTGAATACTCTTCTGAATTTTTCCCAGATCCCAGTGGATCCGGTAGTATATTTCTTCCAAACAGGAACTGGACCTCCAGACATGACTCTTGTTTCTACTAAAGAAGAATTAATTAGTCTCTTTTCATTTCTCTCCGTTTGAATACTTTTTTTTTCTTTCAAGTTTTTCAGCCAATCAGCAAACTTTGAGTGTAATCCCGGAAAACATCCGCACACCAACAATATTTATTTACACCCATACATCACAATACATCACGGTATTAATATATTAATATATAAGATTAGTTTAGTATAGAATCAGTTTAATAAAGTATCTAGAAATAGAGTCAATGCTTGTAGACGGGGAATAACGCTCTGCCCAACTTACCGAAAAGAATCAACCCACAGAAGAAGAAACTACCGACCCAGAGCCAGATGCCCACCGACTTTTCCCAGCCGTTATCACTGGCCAGAATACGGTTGATGATATCGACGTTTTGAAAGTAAATGGTGATGCAGGCAATGAAGGCACTGGATAAACTGGATAAAAAGCCGCTTATGGTGCCGTCCAACAACAACCATAACCCGGGGTTGAGCAACGACCAAATGATTGATATTTGTAAAGTAGAGTTCCATTCAATTTTACGAATGGCATAAGAGATTCCTAAAAATGTAATCAAGGCTCTTAGTAAATCGTTAGTTAAAGTAGCGTTGTTGAGCGGATTAGGATTGGACGATAATAATCGTTTGGTTAACACGGTTGGTAAAATGTAATCCATTATAGGATAAACAGCACTCATAATCAACCCTTGGATGGCTAAGGAAACAATCCGGTCAGTCACTTCCAAAGTTTGCGGACTGTCAGCTGTCTTAACCAAATAATTCAAGGGACTCAAACGACGAACAAAATCATACAAAAACCACTGGGTGAAAATAATAGGTTCCATGGTCTGGTTATTCACACTGATATGGTTGGCATGTACGTGATCAGTAACCTCATTATACACGTAGGCCGACCCAGTAAGGACGATGATCTTGAAGATCAACGCCAACCCGGTGAAAACACTCAACTGTGCTGCTGCTTCTTCCTGCGGTTTCTCCTCCGGTTGTGGTTCCCCCTGCGGTGGTAAGTCATTCCCGTCTTCATCGTCTCTATTCAAATTCAATACCGAATTGTCGTTATATATTCCGTACAACGAAGGTTTGGTCAAGTTGATAACAGAGTCGGTCTTCTCCATGCCTCGAGGGGTAGAGGTCCCCGAACTCGACACTGACAGAAGCATGGTCTTGAAACTGGAACTAGAAAGAATCCGTCTTCTTAATGGGGCCTGCTCTTCGCTATTAGGCGTACTGGGAACTGAGCCGTTGCTTGGGGTCGAAGTACCAGAATTCAATAATGCCGCACGTGATTTGGAGTTGATCTGGGATACCATCGCTGTATTTATACTATTGGGTTGATGGTATGCTAGTTAATGCAAAAGTTTATCAGGGAACTTTGACGTGTCAAATAATAAAAAGGAATGGAACCAAGAGCCAAAAAAAAAAAAAAAAACAAACTTAAACTATTGGCAGATTGTATCAAGATTCACAGCAAACAATGTCTTTCCTTATACGTTGTTTCTAGAATCAAAGCAGATAAGTTTGGTGGCAAGGAGAAGTTGTTGATCAATTGATCTTTTTTTTCTGTCGGGCTTCCCGTTTGGAGGTTTGGGTCTTTTTTTTCCTCTGTTTCGATTGTTTGGCAGGGTGCAACCAAGTACGGCTACGGCTACAACGATTGATGTTGATGGGAGCTGTTTATTGGGCTAGTCTAGTGCAACTGGTACTTGAGCAATTCGTCGAAGTCCACCGAGCGCACGGTTTTTTTCAAGGCGGCCGGTGAAGCTTCGGGGGACGAGGGCTTATCTTTAGGAGTAAAATTATCCGGTTTGGCAGTTTTAGCAACCTTGTTCCGTTGTTTCTTTGACTTGGACTTGGGCTTGTGGGATTTGGGTTTTGTAGTTTTACCCTTTTTAATGATTTGGTCAAAGTCGAGTTCGGCCACTAGTTTCCGCCTTGGATATTGGTCGTTTTGATCGTTTATGAAGTTTCGTCCGGGAGACGACTGGAAAGTATACTGTACTTCGTCTTGCTGAGGTTTATCTTTTTTTGATTGCATCAAAGGGGACGTTGAAGCTTTGAAATCGTTGCCTTCGCTGAACGAAGGTAGAAGACCGGTATTATCTTTTTCACAAGCATCAATGACAATGACGTCTTCTTCTTCTTCTTGGGGAAGACCTTCTTCTTCTGACGTCAAGTCAATCACTTCCTTGTATTCGTTGAACTTTTTATTCTCCTTGTCTTCATTTATGTCGTCTATTTCAACAATATCTAATTCGCTATTGGATGGCTCTTGCGTGGACTCTCCACACCATTTGGAATCCTTCATTCTTCTTTCTGCAGCTTGTAGGACCAAGTCCCGTATTCCTTGTGCGGACTTGGGTGGTTTGACCACCCGGTTCCCGTTTTGAATCGTAGTTCCTCCTGCCAACGTACCTAGTTTTCGAACTTCGGCCTTGAATTTTCCTTGTCCTAGTTTTTCCAAACGACGGTCATTAATAGACTTGTAAAATCTTCCTCTGTTGCCTCCTAGTTTTTCTTCCACCATTACATAGTTCCCAATTAGACTGCCGGAACTATACTGTATCTCCTCAAACCGTTTTCTTAACCCATCTAAAAATTTATAGAATTTATCGTTATGAGGTCCGTATATATTATGCGTCAATTCATGGAGAAACGTCCCCACTATATCTCCAATAGGATAAAACAGCCTGGAGTTAGAAGCATATCGAAGCCGTATCAAGATCTTGGACCCTCGATTAACATTCAACCCCAATAAGTTAGGATTCTTAGGATACATTTCACAAAGAACCCCAACTCGAAAATTGTTCTCATGTATAATAGGTGCCACCATTTTGGCCACCTCGTGCAATAATGACTCGGCATACTCCTTATCTTCAAACTTCTTCAACAGTCCTATCTGACTTATTCGAGAAACTGGGGGTTTTCTTGCAGCTGGTTTATTTGAACCCCTTATCTTGGGCCGTTCAGATCTCGCTGGTCTTACCATCTCCTGGTGTCTTTCAAAACTATCAAAACGGAAAATAATACAATCGAATACCAATCTCAAGGCTAGCTTAAACCCTTAAGCTCTTCCAAATAGGTTTGGTCGGTGCCAATTTCACCCTGCTTATACTTTTCTGTTTATCTTACTTTATATGGGGAATAACCTGCAAAATGAGATGAGCGTGTTTTGCTGGTTGGGATACCTTTTTTACAGTTTGGATTTGCAACCTATACCAGCATTTTAGATTTTGCAACTTTACAAAAGCCAGCATAACAGAAGTACTAATGAGACTCGTATATTGGTGCTGGTGTTTGGCTCTGGCTAGCGTCACCTTGGGGTCTTTGGCAGAGGAGTTAGAAGCGAAAGTGAACGTTGTGGATCTTCGACTCAAGGCAGAGCACTTGTTCCACATTGCATCGCTCTCAAATAATACTAGAGCAATTGGAAGCATAGGCCATGAAGGGACGTTACATTATATCACCAGGCTCCTTCGAGAACATCAAGGGTTTTACGATATTTCCTCTCAGACGTTTAACGTGACCTTTAATTCTATTAGGGACTATCAGGTATCAGTGGATGGACAAGCAGTGAATGCTTCTGCGTTCTATTATAGTCCTGCTACCGGCAATGTAACTGCCAGGGCAGTGGCAGTCGAACTTGGATGCGAGGAAAATGATTATATTGACATAGACATTAAGGGCTGCTTAGCGGTGGCTCAAAGAGGGGGATGCACTTTTGAAAGAAAGGCCCAGTTGGCGAAAAGCTTTGATGCTGCCGGTTTGGTAATATACAATTCGGTCCCCGGGGAAGGGTTAAAAGGAACCCTTACCAGAGGTAATGACGAAGTTGGGGGTTTGGTTCCTACATTTGGCATGTCGCTTGAAGATGGTTTAAAATTAGTCAACTCCGTATCAGAAGTATCGTTTTTTATGGATTCTGCATTTGAAAAAATTGAAACAAGAAATATCATTGCCGAAACTAAAACAGGAGATCATGACAATATAGTTTTACTAGGTTCCCATCTGGACTCAGTAGAAGCGGGTCCTGGAATCAATGATAACGGGTCTGGGTCAATCACGCTATTACACTTGGCTCAAACATTAGCAGAAAATAATATCCAAACAGAAAACTCAATTCGTCTTATCTGGTTTTCTGCAGAAGAAGTTGGGCTAATTGGATCTTCGTTCTATGCTGATAGTCTAACTGAAAAGGAGAATTTGAAAATCAGACTAATGCTAGACTACGATATGCTTGCTCTGCCCAACTATGCTTTTGAAATCTACGAAGGTGACGATTTGGTTGATCCAGTTGGTTCTCAACAAATTAAAAATAAATATTCAGAATGGTACGCTCTGCATGGGTTGAATTATACTTTTATTCCCATGGATGGTAGACTGGACTACGTTGGCTTTGCTCAACAGTCGATCCCAGTCGGTGGTATAGCAACCGGGGCAGAAAAATTAAAACTGTTAGAAGAAATGGAGATGTTTGGCGGAGTTGCTAATGAAAGTTTTGATCAATGCTATCATCAGACCTGTGACAATCTACAAAACTTGAATTACAATGCTTGGGAAACTAACTCAAAATTGATTTTTAATACCTTAGGTTCCTACGCAGAGTCCTTGAATGGGTTCCCAGCCCGTCATTTAGTTGCAACTAAAAGCCTGGCTGATCTCAGGTACATGTATCGGGGTGACGAATTATTCATTTAAGTAGATTTATTATGTATGAGTCAATTCGTATAATTTATCCAAAAATTTCACCATAAAAGCTCCTGGAGTACTGGTTTCTTTCCCAGCCAACTCACCGGCTTTATTATATAGTTCAACTGCACCCACAACAGCTTCTCCTATATTGAAACTTTCATTGGTATCCTTTGATTGGCCATCTGCATGCGACGCTATGAATGCAGCAATGGTACTACCTAATGAGCAGCCAGATCCTGTGATTGATCCCATTAATGGGTGACCACCTTGAATTTTAGTAACCGGTAACTCACTTGCCCTTATCGGAGCCTTAACATCCCATATATATGTAGATTTGGATTCAGCGTAAGTACCGTCTATAACAAAGTTTGTTTTACCAGTAATCACCACCACTGTTCTGAAGTCTTGGGCAACTTCTTGACCTATTCTGATTACAACGTCGTCTTCTAAATCAGCGATTGAATCAACTCCACGCATCAAGCTTTGACCCGCTGAGTCAGAATCAACTTGATAACTACTAGTTAATTTCCAAATAGCCAGTATTTCTCCCACATTTCCTTTGATTACACTAGGCTGGCCGGCATTCAATAACTTCCGGCATGCTTCAAGACGGGCATTGGTTGCACCTCCAGCAACAGGATCAAATACAATGTATTTACCATATTTGTTGTAAATTTGTAAAGCATGAACGAAGGTCAGCATTAAATCATCACTGGGAGTTCCTAAATTTACCACGAGAGATAGATTTGGGATATTTGTGGCAAACTCCTCATACTCTTGTGCCAACTCAGACATAATTGGAGATGCACCAATGGCCAAGGTCACGTTGGCACTGAAGTTCTTCACAACATTGTTGGTTATATGGTGAACCAAAGGTTTGGCGTTCTGCACGGCTGCAACTTTATCTTCAAGTTTAGCAGGACCACCATTGGAAAACTTTCTTATCCATGGGACCGTCAGGTTTATTACTTCTGCCAATTCAATGGTGGAACCAGCGGCATCCTCACTGGCCATAATACACGAGACAATAGCCACCCCATCTAAGCTTTGTTGAGGAATAGCACACTGATATAACACTTTAGCTGCATTTGTCTGGTTAATACCACCGATTGCCACACTTCTGATAGACTTGTTACTCTTACTGGTATTATGTTTTCTCAATACCTGCAACATTTTTCTAACCCCAATTGGCCCAGTTCCCTGGGGAGTTTTGGTATCTTTTTTGGTATTAGTGAAATAAACCGTACCCAATCCCACATAATCAGCAATGCCTTCGTCACATACTTGCTGTGTTTCTTCAACATTCGAGCAAGTAACACCAATTATCTTATCAGGACCGATCAACTCTCTCACTGTAGCAGCAGGCATGTCATCTTGCCCGACATGAATACCTTCAGCATCAACTGCCAATGCAACGTCAACTCGATCATTGATAATAAGCGGAATGCCCTTCTTCTTCGTAAGTTCATGGACTTTGGAAGCCCTGGCAATGAATTCCCGAGTTCCCAAAGTCTTTTCACGTAATTGGACTATGGTTGCACCATTTTCAATTGATTCTTCAACTTGTCTCAAAAAAGTCGATGATTCAGGAATCATCGTAGAGTCCGTCACCAAATACACCGAATAGTCAACTACCATTTTCACGCTTTGCCTAACCACTGTCAGTTGTTTCAATTGAGGTTTTTCCTCTTCCCATTAAGAAATACTCATCTGTTGATCTAATCTTCATCAGTTGAGGTTAATACCGCAAACTTGAGTATTTTAGTTGCATTTTGGGGTATGCGCTTAAACAGTCTTTCGATCGAATCTCGGTGATTTCCCCAGATTAAGATATCGCTTGATCCCACAAGAAGATGATAAGCTCTACAATGTCGGTCAGGGAGTCTCATAGGAGAGACGTTGGGTTCTTCGAGCGATACTTCATAGGAAGAAATGTGCATTCTATCTATACGAATGTTGGGGTCGTAACTCGACTCAATCATCTAGTGAGTGCTGAAGTATTATCTAATGCTGTTAGATCGATGATTTTGCAGAACCCATGGTTGGTGGTTAACTACTTCTCTCGACTGAAAACCAGCTACCAGGTCAGGCCGGAGGATTATGAAGCCAGGTTTATTAATGAGATCAAGTTTTTGAACGTGGTGAGCTTTGAAACAGTTCCGTCCTTCAACGAGGACTTGTTGGAGAAAATGGACAAGCAAAGATTACCCTTGGATAGTACTACTCTACCACTTTGGCGAATAGTTGTTTATACTGTGAGAGACTCTGGAGAACAGTATGTTTGTGGATGCTTTGACCATACTATATTCGATGGTCTTGCTTCCGTTGAATTTCTTCGGGATTTGGTGAAAGAGTTGTCTTACGTCAAGGAAGCCGACTCGATGGTGGGAACTTTGTTTGAGTACTCTCAAGATGCCGTGAGGCTACCTGAAAGAGTGCCATTGTGTACAGAGTTGAAGACTGACTTATTTAGTCCGTCGTTTTCTGGAAAGATCTTACAAAGATTGTATGATGTACTTGTCTCCTTCATTCCATCATTTTTCAAAAGAACCAGCTTGATCAGTACTGGAATACCAATCACCAAAGATACCAGTAGCAAATTCAAGATCGTTAGATTTGAACAGGATGAGGTTAGGAGAATCACCGAGTTCTGCCGGCTGCAAAACTTCACATTGACCCCCTTCTTCCACTGCGTGGGTATTAACTGTTTGGAGAGTCACTTTTATAACCGATTCAGGAATCCAGACTACCATACTTTGTCGTTGATCGCTATAAATGGACGGAGATATTTTCCTGAGTTTGCTGCAAATTTCAATTATAGTCCTACTGTCCTGGCACAGGCTTTTCGTTTACCGCCAACCGTTGATTACTCCGAATCGAATATTATAACACTCATCCGTCATACCTATATGAAGATGGCTGAAAATCTCATTTCGAGAGAAACTTTTAAAAGCTCCTGGTGCTTGAGTTATCAGAACTTACTCAAATTGTACTACTCATTAATTGGCTCGGATGTGGGAAAGGCAAGTCTTATAACTTCAAACTTAGGTAAGGTGGAAAACAAGTCCGAGGATTGGACCATCGAAGAGATCTGGTTTGTTCTGAACACTTCAGTCACTTACAACTTTCTTTTCAATATGATCACTTCTCCCGCGGGGGTCTTGAACTTAGTGATACCTTATTCTGTAGAGCTTTCGTCCTTTGAGATTGAAGTTGACGGCAAACTTATGAAAGCAGTTGATCATTTCGCAATAATGTTTAAGAGAAAAGTACTATCATTTGTATCTAGTCATTAAAAAAGTTTCATTAAATCCTATATATATCTATATCAATTCACATCGTTTAATCTTCATCTTCATCTTCAGAATTGTCCTTCACATTAGCAAAATCATCACCGGTGTTTTGGAATGCATTGAGTATATTATTAAACTCATTTTTGTCATCTTGTAAATGCCCTAATTTAATCATGAGTTCTTTGTTTCGAGCAATCAGAAACTCTTCACACTTCTTTATTGTACCGCTTATATGAACACATCTGATAATAATATCTTCTTTCCCAATACAATTGATTAAAGCCAACGAGGCAACCACCATAGGACATGATTGTCTACCACATCGTATAATCCCGGTAGAGGTCTTGTTACTGAAATATTTCATCATAAGTCCCTGTCCAACAGCCCCAGCTCCAAACTCGCCGTAATGGTCTTGTATAGCCTTCCTTGTTGCTCGGATAATCGACTTCCCATCAATCGATTGTGGTGATGACCGATGCATTCGTAATAAGGCATCTTCTGGGGATTTATGGAAACTCTCAAAAACTTCTCGCTCAGAAGAGTTTCGAGGCTCTGCTTTGGGTGGATAAAGGATATCGAAGAGAATGTATCTCTGCTTGAGTCTGACCATACCTTACTAAAAATCTGGTTAAGTCTTGTGAAGAGCTTCGAGTAGCTTTTGCTTTGAGTTTTTCACTTCTCGCAAAAAAAAAAAAAACAAAAAAACTTCATTTTACAGCCAATTCGTGAAAAATTGTAATAATTATACAGTTAACTAATATACAAATGAAGATACTCAAATGGTTAGATACTTGACGGTGATTTCTCTTGCCAAAGCAGTGTTACCACTAATGGTGTAGATTAAAGACAAATTGTGGGCTGCTTCCATCAGTAAATCGTATTTAGAATCTTCAAGTTTATCATGGAAAGAAAGAACTTTATCGTAAAACTTGACCGCAAGAGATGGTAAGCCAATCATTTGGAAAAGACGTCCAAAGTTGAATTCAACTTCTTGACGCTCGTAATTTGTGGCATTGGCGAGACGGTGGGATCTGTATTCCAAGAGGTAACTAATACCTTGGAGTAATTGGAGATGACGGTTTGTACTTAATCTTTGCATGGAACGGTGAACATGAGAAATACCCAATATCAAGCATACAGTAGGATCCTGGTGATAGTTTTGGTAGGCACGATTAGCATAAATTACTTCGGAAACATGACTTCTGCTCCCACCGAAAAGCGTAGCGTATGTATAAAGCACTTCCAAGTTATCTTTTTTCAAATTAACATTCTTGACATCTGCTGTGATGGTGGCCATACCGGTAATTTTGGTATTTTTCAAAATAGAATCAAATGCCTTCACTTGTCTTAAGAAAAACTTTTGGTGAAGATAACTAGTATAAGAAGCCCATCTTTTTGATCCTGAACTAAAACAACACATGAAAAATTTATACATAAAGGGAGAAAATTGATTGACAGATAAGAAATGTCTAACATGAACTGCTATTCCAGTAGCGTCATCCTGGTTAATTGAAAACATTAATCGAATTAATTTCATGATATTACTTTTCTTTTTATCCTGAACGAAGACACTTACCCCTTGGGCAATCTCTATGGTTTGAATGGCGATTTCAATATTTTCCTCGTATTGATGTAATAAGATTGCGTATTGTACAAATATGAAAAACCATTCATCATAACTTAACCCTCGATATTCAGTCACAGAAGTAAGTTCATGTCTGATGTTATCAGGAGCCGTCATCCCTTCATATAAGTTATAAACACGGGCAAGTTTATCATTGATCCCCATTTGTTTTTTTCTTTTATATAAAATGATCCCTTTGAATAACCGATTTTTATCTCTAGGAAAGAAGCTACGTACACTCATAAACATTTCAACTAACTGTGCGGCAAGTTTGATCCATGCCATTACCGCAACTCGGTCATGGGTATCAATAGCAGGTTGTAATCGTTGCATACGATGGAATTTTTCAAGTACTCTTCTTTTTGCATTATTTTCAATATCGATTCTCTCATCCTCGGTGAGTTTGGCACTTCTGGCGGATCGTATTAATTGAGTATTGTTGATAAGAGGTAGTGGTTCCTCGTCATCTCCCAGGGTGTCTTTTATACCTTCCTTTTCAGTATCTTTGGCCATTGCCGATACACGTTCCAAAAGTACCCCGGCTTCTTCCACATCACCCAAATGGTACAGCGCTTCAATGAGGGCAAGTTTAATATCTAAACTTTCTGGTAAAACCTCAGCTAAAGAAGTGTATATCTCTTTTGCTTGTTGATATTCACCCATTTCTAAATTACATTTCCCCATAAGCTCGAGCAATTCGGTTGATCTTTGTTCTTCATCATCATAGGCTTTATTTAAAAACTCTATTGCATCTTCGTTATAACCTTGTGCTTCTAAAGCTTTACCGGCTTCAAATAGTAAATCAGCAATTTCTTCTTCATCTCTCAAATAGTCGAAATGAAACATTGCTTCTTCTTTTTGATCCAATCCAAGTCTTAAAACACCCAATTTAAATCTTATATCAATGGGTAAATCAAATTCTTTATCTTGAGCTGCTTCTTGGTCTGTAGCTGATCTTTGCTTAATGACCGTAAATCTTCTTCTATCAAATTCGATATCGTTATCTTGCTCATCCCACCATTTTTCATCACTTCTATCTTGTAACCATCTTGCAACTAATTTGAGAATTTTTATACCTACTACATAGGCATGTTGGCTCAAATAAAGTTCACATAAAATATTAAGTTCTGCCCAATCAAAAGAGGGAACCTGAGATTCAGTTGACTCCGAAGGGCGCATGTTTTGATCCAATATGCTCATATATAAGTTTATGGCATCATTAACTCTTTTTTGTTCCAAGTAAACACTAGCCAAATTTTTAATGATATTTGAATCAGTGGGGAAAAGTGAATGTATCTTTTGGAATCCTTCTAAAGCACGACCATATTGTTTCTTTTCCTTATATAATATAGCTCTTTCTAGGATGAATTCAGGCCGTTTATTAGAGTCTGCCGAAATAGCACGCGTATAACAATATATGGCCTGATCAATATACCCCAATTCACTACTCAATTCTGCCACATTAGACCAAAATTGACTATCCCACGGGTGAATATTAGCCGCTAGTAACCAATAGTTACAACACTCATGTAGTCTTCCTTGTGATTTATAGATTTCACCCAATGTTTTATACGCATTAAAATTCTTAGGATCCTTCTTGATAACTTCAAGATACGAATTCAACGCCAGCTGAAAGTCTTGTCGGACAAACGCTTCATTTGCTTGGGACAAATGCATTCTGACTTCGGGATCCAACTCTCTATTGGTGGTTCTCATCATTTTCCTTTTCCAATACGACTTGGTTTTGACGTTCTTCTTCTTTTTCGATCGGAAATTACCTGCCAACCGAAGCGCTTCTTTGAAGTCGTAATTTTCATCCAAATCATCCTCCGCTTCCTCATTATCTTGATACTCATCAGAAGATGACGTGAATAGCACTTGTCCATCCAGGTCATCAAAACTATCATCGGAAAGTTGAAAGTCTATACCGTCCAATAAATCATCTTGATACGTAGATGTTGCGGGATTTCTCGCCCTGGTAGGTCGTTTAGCCTTATTCGTCCCTTCCTCTTCTTCGTCTTCATCGTCTTCATCTTCAATCAGCGCCAATTCATCTTCACTGCCAGATGAAAGTCCCAAACTAATTTCATCAGAGGAATTGGCCCCCACCTCACTTTCGTCTTCTTCTCTCCCCTTATCTCTGGAATTGACACCAGGGATCTCTCCAAGGTGCACTTGATTCGTCACGGGCATATTTTGGGAGCAGCTCCTCTAACAGAAGTTAATTGAAGAAAAGAATTGATATCTTCCCAAACCCTGGGTTTACCTTTTTGTTTATCTTTTTTTTAAAACATTTTCCACGTCCGTACACCAAGTAAGCAGAGCATCAACTAAAAGCAGACGTGTTTTCCAGAAGTTGGCAGCAAAAGGTAAGAACTCTTCATTCCCTAGCAAGATCGTACCCAAGATGTATACGTTTCTTTGGAGAGTGGTGGTGTTCAGTCTAGCTGTTGTTGTCAGCGCTAGTAAAGAGAATACTGAAGACAACAACAATTTTGGAATTGACTTACAAGCGTCTTGGGCCCAAATTCCTTTCAAGTTGAACTTGCTCGAGAGTGTTGCATCCCGTAATGAATCGCTTTACCTCCAGGTTTTGCCAAGGATCATTGGGTTTGTAGACTCCAACGATTCTGATGATGACCGCGAGCCTGACGTTGACGGTGGAAATGAAATCAGCGATGCCGCTATATACGATGAAGTTCTTAGAAGCTTGAATCTAGATAGCATTCAAGAATCATTTGTCAATTTTAATCTAGTCAATAAGATCTATAGTCCAAGGGTTCAAGCACAGTTCAAATACTATAATGATGTTGTGATGCCTAAGTACCAAGGCAAGTTGACTGAAAGTTGTTCCGTTGACTCGTTTGGTAATGAAGTCGACGGGGTCAAGGATGGCAAGTTTCCATCGTGGGTGCAATACAATGATAAGATATATTGCTCTCCTGATGAGCTTTATGCCTTACAAACTGACTCTAAGTCTCTGAACGAAGAAATCTTGCCGTTCGATAGAGTGATTGGCGCAAATGGGGAAGCTCCGCTTTTAGTGCTTTACGGTGATATCAACTCCGACTCTTTTATAAGCATGTTTGAAAATATGTATTTGAGTGCTAAAGAAGGCAAGTTGAGATTTGTGTGGAGATACATTCCAACCCAAGATCTTGGTCCAGAGTATCTCGGTGGGTACGGTGTTGATTTGACTTTGAAAAGAACTGATTACTTAGCCGTTGACGACCGTAATATCAAGGAAATAGAAGCAAAATCAAGTAAAAAAACTTCAAACTCAAAAAAATTGAAACTTGAAAATGATCTAAATGCAATTGCACAGAGTAATGCAGATTTACATCCAATCACTAAAGACCAATTGAAAGACCTCGGCTCAAAGTTGGTCACATTTATACAATCCAATTCCTATAAAGCTATAAAAAAATATGATTTGCTCAAAACTGTTCTTAATGATTTCCCAAAGTATGCTTACTATATCTCTAAATTGAAAAATCAGAAACAGTTCCCTTTTGTAAACGATGTGATTGAGCAAAATAGAAAAATTGGTGCTTCAGAAGATTCTAATGGTATCTACATAAATGGTTTGTCGATTCCAAAAGAACAGTTTGATTTAACCACTTTAGTTCATCAGATTGAATCAGAATTGAAAGTTTCCAACGAATTAGTAGAATATGGCTTTACCATTCCTCAAGCAAAAAAATTAATAACTAAATTTGCCCTCTTAAGTGCAGTTAAAGAATCCCAATTTAAAACTGGTAACTCCCTTATGGGTGATAATGAAAACAGATTCAAGTTGTACGAACACGAATTCGTCCCCAATGCAAAAGATAAGAAAGGTGGTGTCCTTTTCTTCAATAATATCGAAACCGAAAGTAGTTACCTGCTTTATTCTGCTAATAGGCAAGAAATGTATATTGGGCCTGGTGCTTATCAAATGCCCCATGGCCAAATTCCGGCATTAAAGGAAAATGTTCACGATCTTATTTTTGTTATCAACTTCAGCCACAAGGAACAATTGAAAGTTTTCTTTGCTATGGCAAAATTCTTCTTGGATCGTGGTATTCCTAAACAAATTGGTATCTTACCATTGATTGGTTCTGATCCTAGAGATGAGAAACTCGCTCAATTGTTCTACTTCCTTGCTGAAAAAGGTTCTGCTAAAGAATCATTGGCTCTTTTGTATAAATATTTCGAAACCACCAATGTTGATGAAGAAAATGCTCTTTTCGAAACTATCAATATTCCTGAAGATCACATTCATAGTTATGCCGAATTCCGTGATACTTTACATAAATTTTCTATTGATTCTCCATCAGTTATTTTCAATGGTGTCATAAATGACTTGCAAGGAAGCACTTGGCAAAAGGATATGAAGAACCAAGTTGCTCAAGATGTCAGACTTTTACAACATCATATAAGACAAGAAACTGATCAGGGTAAAAAATTAAAAGATATCTTGTATGAAAATGCAAAATCTGAAAGAAACCTTCGTGTTATTCCAAAAGACCCGGCTAATATTTTATATAAAAGGATTTCAAACGAAATGTATGAAAAATCAGTTGGATTTAAAAAAGATCTTGAAAATAAAGAACTTTCAGGAACGTTTTGGTTAATTGGTGATTTCAACGAGAAAAAGTTGATCGATCAGTTCATAATTATCTTGAAGGTTATTGCTAAAAGCTCATCTCCAAACTCCATGCAAATAAGGGTTATAAACACATCCCAAAACAATGACTTACTTGATCAATTACAAGAAAAATTCAGCAACAAACCCTTGAATAAAAGCAACACTAAAAATCTTATTGATTATATTAAAGATTATAAGAGTGGCTCGCTGGAGTCATTGAGGTCAGAATCTGTAAGCAAGTTATTAGAAGAAAACGAATTCCAACTGCATCAACCTTCACTTATCTTCAATTCCAGGTATTTTAGGTTGACTGAGATTTTCAAAGCAAAGGAACTCCAAACCTTGATCGAGTACGAGTTTAAGCAAAGGTTGAGTATCATAAAAGACTTGGTAGAAGCATATCCAGAAGATTTTTCTTATAGAACATTATTTGACTTTAATAGAAATTCCGGGTCAGACAATATTGACTGGTTTGATCTTGTTCTGTCTTCTATCACCAAGAGTTTTTATGTTGATGATTTCTTGATTCTCCTGGATGATGTTGCCAGATTTGATTTTTCCTCGCTAAATATGAATAACACAATCGATGTGGTTGATTATGATAACAAGAAACCAATAGATATTTTGCTTATTATCGATCCTACCGAAGAATATTCACAAAAATTGGTTAACGTGATTGGATCCATTCTTGATTTCCCATTTGTTAACATTAAAATTTTATTGCAACCAAATGAGAAGAGCGATGAAGATGTATCAATCAAACGATTCTATCGAGGGGTTTTCCCAGCTTCAAGACCACAATTTGATAGTGAAGGGAACTTTGATGTTAAGTATCAAGCCAACTTTACCAACTTACCAGAAGATCAATTATTCACTACGGATATTGATGGGCCTCATAAATGGATCATAACAAGCCATGATACTGCACCTGAGAATGTCGACTTGGATAACATTAAGTTATCCAATTACGAATACACCCAAATTTCAGGAAGTTACGAGTTGAAAAATATCTTAGTTGAAGGTTACGCTAATGATGTGAGAATTGCATTTCCAACAACCGGGTTAGAATTAGAATTGATATCTACTAATGATAAAATTGATACTAATGTTATGGCAACATATGGCTATTTCCAATTACCAGCGGATGCCGGAATATGGACTTTGTCAATAAAGTCAGATAGTATCAGCAGTAAACATTGCTCTTTGTTATCAGCATCTTCTAATAGATACGTTGCAAATGATACCCCATTGAAGAGCGTGCAAGTGCCTGTTTTTGACTTGAATGGTAAAACGCTATCAGTCAGAGTGACCAAGAACCCGGGGTACGAAAATAAAAACTTGCTTATTGAGCTTGCTAACGGAGGACTCGAACATAAAGACGAGACTAAAGGTTCATCATGGTTCGGATCATTAATCAATTCTGGCAAGAAAGAGGTTAAGCCAAAACAGGCTGATATTAATGTTTTCAGTATAGCCAGTGGACATTTATACGAAAGATTAATGGGGATTATGATTGCATCCGTTCGAGCCCATACCAACAAGCTGGTTAAGTTTTGGATTATTGACAACTACATTAGCCCACAGTTCAAAAAATTGCTTCCTAAATTAGCGCAGAAGTACGATGTTGAATACCAATTAATTACTTATAAATGGCCAGTTTGGTTGACAAAACAACGTGAAAAACAAAGAACCATCTGGGGCTACAAGATTTTATTTTTGGACGTTATTTTCCCGCAAGACCTTGACAAGGTCATTTTCGTTGATGCTGATCTGATTGTGAGAAGCGATTTATCAGAATTAGTTGACTTTGATCTCGAAGGTGCTCCATACGGATTTACCCCCATGTGCGATTCAAGAGAAGAAATGGAAGGATTCCGTTTCTGGAAACTGGGCTACTGGACCCAAGTCTTACAAGGAGGATTGAACTACCACATCAGTGCCTTGTACGTGGTTGACTTGAACAACTTCAGAGCATTAACTGCTGGTGATCGACTCAGAAACCACTACGATAGACTAGCCTCCGATCCAAACTCCTTATCCAACTTGGACCAAGATTTACCCAACAACATGCAAAAATGGATCAAGATCAAAAGCTTGCCGCAAGAATGGCTATGGTGTGAGACCTGGTGCTCCGACCAAACATTCTCCTCCGCAAAAGTAGTGGACCTATGTAATAACCCGTTGACAAAAGAGAATAAACTCGATCGTGCTAAAAGACAGATTCCTGAATGGACCAGCTACGATGACCAAATCCACGCCTTACAACACCCCGTCAGCGACTCCAGCGACCGCCCCGTCAGCGAACATGCCCACGATGAGTTGTAACCCGTATATACCCTATATAAACCACCATCCAATGTATATATTTCTGTTTAAGCTGCAAAATCGCCAGTGGCTGCATTTTTCACATGGCACCAGAAACCGCCGCTTTCGCAACAAAACGTGAACAAAACTCCGATTCCGCGATTTTTAACTATGAATCATTTTTATGAGTCTAAAAATTGGGCCCAACACGTTTTTTTCCGGTACTTTCAGTATATAATTTAAAATTTTCAATACAAAGGTTATTAGTATTGAGTATTTTTTCGAGTTAAATCGATTATATAGAGCATAATTCGAAGATGAAGATCTCTGAAAAGTTAGAGCAGGCCCACTCAGTGGCCCTGCCACCCCCAGCCACCTTTTCGTTTGAATTTTTTGTACCCAAAACGTCCCAAGGGGTTCAAAATTTATACGATAGAATGGATAGAATGTATGATTTGAACCCGATCTTTATTGATATCACCTGGAATGCCGGTGGGCGTTCCTCCACTTTGACTAACGATATGGTTTATACTGCACAGGGGGCCCTTGGTCTTGAAACATGTATGCATTTGACTTGTACTAACATGAAGGTGGAATTGATTGATGAAGCTTTGGAAAAAGCATATAAGTCCGGATGTCAGAATATTTTGGCCTTGAGAGGTGATCCTCCATTGGATGGGTCGGAAAGCACTGGTGATTTCAAGTATGCCAAAGATTTGATCAATTATATTCGTAATAAATATGGCGATCATTTCAATATTGGGGTTGCTGCTTATCCAGAAGGACATCCAGAAGAAACTGATGAACAATTGATCTTGAAGTATTTGAAAGAGAAATGTGATGCTGGTGCTGATTTCATTATTACCCAAATGTTCTACGATGCCGAAAACTTCATTAAATGGTGTTCTCAAGTTCGTAAAATTGGTATTAATATTCCAATTATTCCTGGTATCATGCCAATTTCAACTTATTCTGCTTTTATTAGAAGAGCTAAATGGTCTCAAATTGTTATTCCTCAACATTTTTTGGATGCCTTAGATCCAATTAAAGAAGATGATTATTTGGTAAGAGAACGCGGGACTGAATTGGTTTCCGATATGTGTAATCAATTAATTAAGTCAGGTTACGTTAATCATTTGCATTTCTATACTATGAATTTAGAAAGAGCCACCATCATGATTTTAGAACGTTTGAAATTAGTCGAATACATTAAAGACCATGATGTTATTGGTGGTGATGTTTTACCATGGCGTAAATCTTTAAATCCTCAAAGATCAAAGGAATCAATCCGTCCAATCTTTTGGCAAAATCGTAAGCACTCTTATATTAGCCGTACTTCTGGTTGGGATGAATTTCCAAATGGTAGATGGGGGGATTCTCGTTCTCCTGCTTTTGGTGATATTGATTTATTTGCAACCGATTTATTAAGACAATCTCCTAAAAAGGCTATTGAGTTATGGGGGTATCCTCAATCATTGAAAGATTTTTCTGAACTCGTTATCTCTTATATTAATGGTGACTTGAAATCTTTACCTTGGTGTGATGGTGCTATTGGTAAAGATACTGAGGTTATTAGCAATTCTTTAGTTCAAATTAATAAAAAAGGTTTCTTCACTTTGAATTCTCAACCTTCCTTAAACGCTATCAAATCAAACGATAAAATTTATGGTTGGGGTCCTAAAAATGGTTATGTTTATCAAAAACAATATTTGGAATTTTTCGTTCATCGTGATACTTTGAAACCTTTATTAACTAATGTTGATAATTACAATAAATCAGCTGGTTCTGGCTCCATCACTTATTACTCTGTTGATAAAGAAGGTAATTTATTTTCTAATACTAAAGATGGTGATATCAACGCTGTTACTTGGGGTGTTTTCCCTGGTGAAGAAATTTTACAACCCACAATTGTCGAAAGAACTTCTTTCTTAGCTTGGAAAGATGAAGCTTTCAGACTTATTGATGAATGGGTTAAAATCTTGCAAAGTCAAAATGTTGTTAAAGAACTCGATATCCCTCAAGAGAAGATTAATAACTTTGTTCAACTCATGAAATCTTTTGCTGATGATTTTATCTTGTGTAATTTTGTCAACAATAATTTCTTTGACGATAATCAAACTGTTTTCAATTTGATTAATGAATTGAACTTACCTGATTTACAATAAGTCTTCAAATCCTAATTTTTTCAATATTTTTCTTTTATTTGTTTTTCCTTATTATTTCACTAACTCAGGATATTTAGTGCACTCAACATGCACATCCTTAAAGTCGATTTCAACATATAAGACTTTAAAGTATATCTCTCCTCTGGTAAAAATCGATACTAAAATGATTTGGTTTTTTTCTTTCATTTTGGTATGCTTTTTTGCTATTTATCATCACATACTTTTTCCCTTTTTTATGACAGTTACGGTGGCTTTTGTTTTTCCTCTTTTAAAAAGTTTCTTTTGCTTCAGTTCTACCCTCATCAAGAGGAAGCATGTTTTTCATTTCAACAATAATTTATTCATTTCATTATAACTAAGTCTATTTTTTTTTTGCATCCTAATATTTAATTCCTGTGTATAGTGGCATCCTCAACGGTATGGTTTATTTAAAAATCAATATATTTATATATACTTTTAAGCTATGGTTGTAATTAAGAGCTAGATCAAAAGATTATAAGGAGATTATTTTAAAAAAAAAAAGGCTTTTTCATTTCATTCAACTACTTATCACTATTCAAGAGTCAGGTATTAGAAAAAAAAAAGAACGTAATTACGTACATTAAGAAAAATTGTTACAATTTATAAAAGAGTATAAGAATTGAAATAGGTATAAAGACAACAAGAAGATTTAAATTAAAATAGAGTAAATACTTTTACTATCAAAGAGAAACCGAAAAAATGAATAACACACTTGAATTCTAACGCAAGAAATAGAAAGAGCATCTTTGGCAAAGATTTTCTAAATTGAAAGAAACAGAAATAGTCGAAAAAACAATAATAAAGCTTAAATCTCCACTTCTTAGAAGACAGCTAATAACATTGCAATAGCAGAAATGAAACCGGCCATTGATAATTGGTTGGAAGCAGCACCAGCTTCGTAGCTTGAAACACCAGCAGAAGAAGATGGAAGAGTAGAGGTAGATTCAACAACAGAAGTAGAATCAACTGAAGATGGACCTGGAGCTGGAGCAGATGAAACTGGAGCAGAAGTAACTGGAGCTTTTGTGGATGGAGCTGGAGCTTCAGTGGTTGGTTTAGCTGGGGTCTTAGTGGTTGGAGCTTTAGTAGAGTGACTCAAAGTAGTTGGAACAACACTTGGTTTTGAGGTAGCTGGAACAGAAGAAGTGTTGGTGTAAGCAGTAGAGGTGTTGAAGTAAGAGCTTGGACCGGTAGAAATAACTGGAGCAGAGGTGTGAGATTCTGGACAGTAAGTGGTAAAGTCAGTTTCAACATTAGTATCGGTTTCAACAGTAAGAGAATCAGAAGAAGATGGAGCTTCAGAGGTCTTAGCAACTGAGGTTGGTTTAGGAGCAGTTGAAGAAGATTCAGAAATAGTCTTATAGGTTTCAAGAGTTGAAGTGACATCGGAAGAAGCTGGAGCAGAGGAAGCTGGAGCAGATGAGACTGGAGCAGATGAAGCTGGAGCAGATGAGGCTGGAGCAGAAGATCCACTGTAGATAGTAGTGTAAACTTGAACAGTAGAAGTAGAAGTAACATCACCACTAGATGAAGCGGCTTCAGAAGAAGCTGAACTGGTACCTTCAACTGGTCTAGTTTCAGTTAATGGACAGAAAGTAGTGTATAAAGTTTCAACATCATCAACAGTGGTGGTAACAACGTTAACACCTGTTGGTTGAGAGTGGGTGTGACAACCAGATGGACCACAAGAGGTGACAGTAACCATAGTAGATTCAGTAGCAGTAACGGTAGTGTAGTGACCTTCGGAAGCTGGAGCAGATGATGATGGAGCAGCAGATGATGGAGCAGCGGATGAAGATGGAGCAGCAGATGAGGAAGCAACAGATGAAGCAGCAGATGAGGAAGCAGCAGATGAAGCAGCAGATGAGGAAGCAGCAGATGAAGCAGCAGATGAGGAAGCAGCAGATGAGGAAGCTGGAGCAGAAACAACAGATGATGGAATGGCAACAGAAGAAGATTCAGAACCGTAAGATTTAGTTTCAGTTAATGGACAGTAAGTAGTGAATGAGGTAACAACATCATCAGTAGTGACGGTAACAACATCAACACCAGTTTGGTGGGAGTCAGTGTGACAACCAGATGGACCACAAGAGGTAACAGTGACCATGGTGGTAGATTCAGCAGTTTTGGTGGTAACATGACCTTGTTCAGAAGAGGAGGCAGCAACAGATGAGGAAGCTGGAGCAGATGAGGAAGCAACAGCGGATGATGAAGCAGCAGCAGATGAGGAAGCAACAGCGGATGATGAAGCAGCAGCAGATGAGGCTGGAGCAGAGGATGAGGCTGGAGCAGTAACAACAGATGATGGAATGGCAATAGAAGTAGATTCAGAACCATAAGATTTAGTTTCAGTTAATGGACAGTAAGTAGTGAATGAGGTAACAACATCATCAGTAGTGACGGTAACAACATCAACACCAGTTTGGTGGGAGTCAGTGTGACAACCAGATGGACCACAAGAGGTAACAGTGACCATGGTGGTAGATTCAGCAGTTTTGGTGACAACATGACCTTGTTCAGAAGAGAAGGTAACACTTGAAGAAGCTTCTTCAGAAGACCAAGCAGGAGCAGAAGAAGAAGCAGAGACGTATTCAGGAGTACCAAGAGCATAAGATGCTGAAGCTGAAACGTATTCAGGAGTACCAAGAGCGTAAGAAGCAGTAGATTCAGTAGAAGTACCAGCAGCGCTTGAAGCATCTTCACCCCAAGAACCAGAGACGCTACCATGAGCTTCACCAGAAGCTTCAAAAGAGCTTGATTCTTTGCTGTTAGAACCAGAAACACTACCAGAAGCTTCACCAGAGGCTTCTAAAGAGCCAGAGTTTTTGCTGTTGGAAGCAGAAACACTGCCAGAAGCTTCACCAGAAGCTTCGAAAGAGCTTGATTCTTTGCTGTTGGAAGCAGAGATGCTACCTGATTGTTCACCAGAAGCTTCTAAAGAGCCAGAGTTTTTGCTGTTAGAGGCAGAGATACTACCAGAGGCTTCACCAGAAGCTTCTAAGGAGCTTGATTCTTTGCTGTTGGAAGCAGAAACGCTACCATGAGCTTCACCGGAAGCTTCTAAAGAGCTTGATTCTTTGCTGCTGGAAGCAGAGATACTACCTGATTCTTCACCGGAGGCTTGTAAAGAGCTGGAGTTTTCACTATCGGAAGCAGAAATGCTACCGTGAGCTTCGTGAGAAGCTTCTAAAGAGCTTGATTCTTTGCTGTTGGAAGCAGAAACACTACCAGAAGCACCACCAGAAGCTTGGAAAGAGCTTGATTCTTTGCTGTTTGAAGAAGAGAAACTGCTTGAGGCTCCACCAGAAGCTTCAATAAAAGATCTTTCACTGTTTTTAACAGAAAGATCAGATTCACGGTCTGATTCAAAAGCAGCATTAGCATTACCAACATTAGCAGAACCTTCAGAGTGAGATTCAGAGTTGGCATCAAGGCCCTTTGAGTTAGCGTTAAGGTTAGAAGCAGAATCGGCTTCGAAATTAAGGGAGGCAGCGGACGCAAGAGAAGCGATACCGGCCATACCAACGGCGGTTGAAAATTTCATGGTAAAGAATACTTGATTAACTGTAGAAAGGAATGACTGAAAGTTTGTTTAATAGGAAAGGAAATAATGATCCAAAAGTCTTCAAAAGAGTGATAACTTCAACAAAAAGGAAAGCGAATGACGTGAAGTTGGGAAGTTGGACTCTTAGGTGAGTTTTAAACAATTAGACAAGACTCGATGTTTAGACAAGGAAGTAAAACAGAACGAAAAAAATTCAATCAAGGAATTAAAGCAATATATATAGGGACATGTTTCGAAATAATCAAGAACAAATATTTAAAATAAGGTATGGAAACAAAGGTTTCACGAGGTCGTTTTTTTTTTTGTTTTGTTTGTTGTTTTTCAAAACCAACAACCCCTAACTATACTGGAGGAACCTGGCGATAATACAGAGGCTTAATTGCCATCGTAATAGTTATTCATTAACTAAAAATAACGCTTGACGGATACATGATCCACCATTTGTTTGTTACTCTGTGATATGAATCGCCTTACCCATGGAAAGAATAACAAAAAAATAAAAGTCACCAATTGACGAAATCTTAATTGTCGATTTAGGTTAATAGCTCGTTGGTCGCTGCAAAAAAAATTTTGCGATTCAACCTCAAAACACTATTGTAAGGCCTAACGCGATAAATGACATGCATATCACAGATCAGCTATGCAGTCTATTTTTATTATAAATTTAACATTATACTGCACACGGATCTGATTCGGCTAAGTATTGATCTTTGACCAACTATGCATTGACTGTCTCCAGAAATACTTGGAAAAGACTTGACCACGGATACTCGAATGAACGGGATAACAACATTTCGTTAAAAACAACAAAGCAAGGAACAAAAAAAAAGGTTTTTGCTTGAACAAACTTGAAGAAAACGTTCAATGTCTGAGGACTTCTCGGGATAGTATGGACATAAGGCAATTTAGAGCCTATGGCTGGGCTTTCTCATGGCTTCCTCATGGCTTTCTCGGGGCTTTCCCGTGGCTTCCTCTCGCAAGAGGTATGTGAATTGGTGGGCCATGTTTGTTTTCCATTATATTTTTGTTTATTTCTCTAACTTTGATTTTGTCAGCAGCTTGGCTTTTGTTCCACTAAATGGAGCTGCTAGCTCGACTACCGGTATCAAAACAGTCTTGAGCTAAGTCAACTGAAAAGGGCGGGGAACCTTGGGTGTTCATACTACTACCTGACGCCTTGTAGATGTTTACTTTTCATGGTTCAACTTAGCTCAGGAAACAACTTCATAAGCCTGAAGTTAAATCCCAAGTCGGCGCCTTCGGAGACCTTTTCAACCGGATTTTCAGCTTTTCAGCTAGCAGCTATGCTTTCAGCTGGCCTGCCCTTGACAAGAATTCAGCTTCCTCACCCCCATAAAGACTGGTTGGGCGCATGCCCCTATCATTGCAGATCACGTTACGAACCCCAATTGTTCCTATCCATTGATTTTGGTGGTGTGTTTACTTGTATTTGACTTTGTCATATAAAAAGAAGTCGTCTAAATCTTTTACAATTGGCGTTTATGCAAATTTGCAAAATATATCCAGAATAACATCCGTACATCCCTGCAACTCCAACCTAATTTACTGATTTAAAAGAATAGTCAAATTTACTTTTGAAACAAAGAGTCTTATGATTATTGGCGAGAGAAGGCGTTAGAGAAAGAGGGTTGATCTACTGGGGCCAAAATTACCTTTCAAACCAGGGTTTTGTCAATGGAAGCTGGGTATCGATTCCATGATTTAAACTTCATAAACGAACACCTCGTGTCTCCGATGGCTACAAGGTTTACGAGAGGAAAGGGTTGATTCCTGACGATTGAATGACGAGGATGGTGTAAAAGAAAATATAATAAAGTGTATTACGATTTGCTTACTTCTAAGCTAGAATGGATGCAATATTAGTCTATAAGATGCCAAGCTTGTCCGAAAATGTAGTTCTAAAGTACTGTCAACAACTTAAAAATAGAATCAGAAAGGATATTGGATCATTGAAAGAAGACCTGATAAACAAGAAGCCAAAAAGCCAAAAAAAAAAAACCAAAAAAAAAAAAAAAAAAAAAAAAAAAAAAACGATATGAAAAATAGCCCTGTAACTTACCCTCTTAGCTTTACGAAGGTTCTATTCTAAAGCACCAACTCTCCAAACTTCCAAGTCGATCACCTTGAACGTTCCTAATTTAGTTGAGGAGTCAGAATTGTGCAAGTTCAAAATCTCATTCCCAAAAGTAGTACATGGATAACTGACTCCTTTATAGAGAGACTTATCGATCCATAACCCGTTTTGGCCATTGGATGATCCGATTGCAATGAAATCGTGATTTGAGAATATTATATTATCATTCATTCCCGTATACATAAAGGCTTTAAACCTTGATTCGTACCTTGGTTTATGTTTGGGCACTGTAGGAGGATGATCATCGAGATCAATGAGGTTTGCATCTTCCTTTTCTGAATCTTTTTCTGAATCTTTTTCTGAATCCTTTTCTGAACCCTTTTTTGAATCCTTCTCGTGATTCAATTTGGAAGCATCATATTTTTCTAGTTTCCAAAGAAAACATTCTCCGTTACCATAATAACGTTTATTATCGACGGCTCTTAAATTTGTATTCAAATAGCAGCCAAACTTATTTCTTTTCTCGTCCTGTATCACCATAACATACCCTTGGGGTCTTTTACGCTCAAGACCGTAAAATGACGTAGTGGTGGACGATTGGATATCACCCACAATCATTGATTTAACAACTCCATCTCCATAACCTTTTGATTGTTTTTCATTCTTCTGTTTTTGTAATTGGTATTCTGGATTCGAATTCCGGTAGAGAGTATTCAAACTTATACCATCTTGCTCAAAATCATATACTAAATCCCAATCATCATAAAGTTGTAATCTTGGGGGCATTAAATTTCGAATATTATTTGCCAATTCTTCATCCATTAACCGACGCTTGGTGTTGGGCTTATACCCATGTAGTTTTATAGGTCTCTCATCTGTATTTTCATCGCCATATTGTTCACTTGAACTTTGGGGCTCTGGAACCACCGGCGGTGGAGATGCTGATGGGGATGCCGACCTGGACTTACCCGTTAGTATCTTATTGAAAAATGACGGTCTTTTCCTGGGTTGTTTACTATCTTCATTGGGCTCACTTGCCCTGTAAAATGGATTCATTGACATGATATCAACTATGACTGTCTTATAAAAACTATTGAAATTGTCAAATTTGTCATTTTTGGCTTTAAATTTAGCCCTTTTATCTACGAGATTCTGGTGTATGGGTCTTATTTTCTATTAAATAGCTATATTATACTATTTTAAGAAAGGATATTCTCCTTATTGAACCTTATAATGCTAGTAAGGAACTCTACTCCGACTTTAACACTATCGATGAATTGAATTTGGGGGAAAGCCTGGCTCAATTTGGAGTCAAGACCAGCCATACCGGCACAACCTAATAAAATGCAATCTATATGATCATTAGCATATTCTACATTAACAAAATGATCAACTTGATTCTTGATTTTAGCAAACTCCTCTTCGTTGCTCAAGTCTAAAACACTGACATTGAGTGCTTTGGTTTTTTGGAATTTTTTAGTAGGGAACTCTTGACTGGTTCCAATAAAATCAATGATTGCTTGATCCAAAAGAGGTTCCCATTCACTCACACTGGTGAGTATGAACAGCTTATGCAAGGACGGATTCAGGAGACTGTAGAGTAATGTAGCTTGCATGATTCCCAAGATTGGCTTTTTGGTGTGTTTCCCTAAAGAATGGATTAAATGATGATCCGAATAGCAGCAAATCAAGAAACCATCGTATTTCTCAATGACGTTCTTGTCAAGTAAGTCTGGCAAAACAACCTGTTCTGATTCAATTGAAGTTTGAGTCCCGTTGATTTCTTTCGGTGCTGAAGCTGGACCAGTATAAAAAGTGAACTCCACCAGTGGAGGTGCACTCAAGATTTTTGCCAAGTTGTCCGAAACTTTCTGGGAGGAGTTAGGATTGACCACGAGGATTTTGATCGACATTAGTGAAGGAAGTGAAGAGAAGAGTGAAGAGTAAAGAGAAAAGAGTGAATAAGTTAAAGAAGTCAACGAAAAAACGCTGAAAAATTCGGGGTGCTCCGAGTTTGGAGCATTTGCAGTAATTACCACTGGTGCAATGATATTCTAACGTCAATGGGTAAGGATTGCTGGCAGTGGTTGGGTTTCTTGGGCTTAGCCACTGTAATGTTCAGCCCCAATTATTCTTTAGTTGAAATTATTTAGTTGAAATTATTTAGTTGAAATTATTTAGTTGAAATTATTTAGTTGAAATTATTTAGTTGAAATTATTTAGTTGAAATTATTTAGTTGAAATTCTTAGTTAAAATTCTAAACTCTTCAATTCGTTTCAATTTGAAGAAACAACTGAAGATTCAACCTATCATTGTAAGTGGTTTCAGATCTGTAGTAGGACCTGGATGTCATTCACAACTTTAAGCAGTTTGTCGTCAAGGTTGAATATTCTAAATTTTGTAAAAAATCTACAAAATCCTTACTTGTCTAATTTTGAATACGGCCCTTGCAATTCCCCTTAAAGTATACCCCTACAACCTTTTATACGTCCAGAGACTTTCTGTTGTATTGCTTTCTCTACATTAAATTTGGTTGCAAAAGAGACAAATCTGAGAAAGGACCAGTTCACTATTGGAAAAACGCCTTTGCAGTCTAAAAGAAACGCTAGCTTCAAGGGAAACCCATTAAGGCTCCATTCAAAGTCTCTTTGACTAATAAGCCAAGTTGGTATCTTACTGGAGTCCTAGTTAGCATCTTGGTTGGGATCATGGTTTTGGGTCTTTTGAATTTTTCCTGGATGAGATTCCAACTACTACTTCTTTCATCAACAAATGAAGCATGTCGTTTGTGGGAGCCATCGACTCGGATAAACATAAGGTCATATGGTCGAGGTCGATCTTGTCGTTGGCGGCAATATCTGAACATATTAAGTTTGTTGTTGGGAGAGAATCCATATCAATACTGGCAGTAAATACCGCTAAGATTACTCATGCCGAGATCACTTTTAAACAAAGCTTCTTCCACGAATACTTGGTTGATTTTGGTAATATCCTTAGTGAAGGGTTCAATGAGGACGAATACGATATCAATCAGTCCACTTACTCGTTTTTGATTAATTCTCGTCACTTATCGGTGTTATTTAAGAACTTAGATGCTCTGAATTTAGAATATATTTGCTTTAAAGTTAATTGGGATAAAAATTCTTCGGTTAAATATAAATTACTTATCGAAATAAAAACTAAAGATTGGATCATCAAGCGGTATCAAACAAGCTATCAACCAGTAGTCTCCAATAAGTTGAATATAGCCACTCTATACAAACAAGAACTACTTGATCAACAAGAAAAAACCCTACAAGATTCCATCAAATATATAATGATTGAACAAATCATACCCAAACAGTTTTTAGATTCGATATCTTCATCAACGGAAGATTTCAAGATCGAAATTAAACACGGTAAGTTACTGTTGTGTGGGTACACCAGACAAGTTTTAAAAGATAAAGAATACTTGAAACAACCAATGTCCGTGACAAATACCATAACCTTGGACGAATTGCTAAATACGAACTTGACTGATTTCAATCTTGAAGATAATACGTTATCAATAAATTTCAGATTGAAAGATTTCAAAAATTTCATGAATTTGATAGGCGGGTTTGCCAATTTAAAATATGATTTGGCGGATGATCATTCAACCGATGGCAATTCGTATTTTGAAATTTTTTTCAAAAGTCCTGGTGATCCAATTCTCTTTGAATTGAAGAATTATCCCCATGTATTGATTCAATACACTCAAATTACAAGTGATGATAATTTAGAATCTAATAAGAAACCAAAATTCTCACTACCATCTCATTCAGTCATCATTCCAAATAAAGAGGAAACCCCATTACCAGAGCAAACTCCATCACCAGGGGAACTTATCACATCCAAGCCATTTAGTAAGAAGATTGATTACGAATCTGTCAGATCATTAATATATGGAGAATTACCTCCAATGGAATCGGAACCACAAGAACAAAGAGTCACTTATGGTAAAAGAAGTCGAACTCCCAGCTTAGATCTTTCTAAACGCCAAAAAACAAATAACCAGAATGATACCGACTACGGGTCAGATTCCTCGGAATCCTCCGATACCATTCAAACTCAACTATTGGGTCCTACACAAGTAGCAGAGAAACCAAAGTCCATCTTCGATTAGTTAACGAATAGATACATTTAAAAGTTGGCATATATATGATTATAAATAAGAGTTTCGAAAAAAATTAAGAAATCTAAAATACAAGTTAATTATTCAATGCATAATTAATTCAAATAAATAGGGAGAGGTGGAAATCATTTCTTTTCTTCATTGGTTATAGCTTTTGGTGAATTGTAATTATGATTGAGCCATCTAAATCCTTGACCTAGTTGAGCCAATTCGTTTACAAAATGACATCCAAATAATAAATAGTTTTGTGGAGTGACTGCCATCGAGTATCTCATAAATACTAATGAATATATAATCAATGATCCAGTCATTGGTCCACTAATTAAATCAGCATCCTTCTTCAAATCTAATAACGCAGCAACGGGAATCCCGAAATTCGACACCGGCCCCCAAAAATGAGTAGTACAAACATATCTCAAGGATTGTTTGGAAAACAAGAAATCAGTAAACTTCTTAAACCCTGACATTATCGCTTCTTTAGTAGTTTAATTGGTCCTAGAAGTAGTATCTCGATCACCGCTAATTCCCCCAATGGTTTTTTTTCCTTATTTAAAGTCGGTAACTAGCTCTCCGATGTAAATTTTTTGTTGGTGCACGGGTGCGTGTCACGTGCAGTGCGGTGGGGTCAATAAACCATTATCATGCCTTGATATTACTACTTTAACATCATACATATATCACTACAGGTGCTTGGGAGTATGGAGATTAATAGTGTATTGTCTATAAATGTAGAGGAACTAAGAACAAGTGAATAAAGTAGATACAGGTTGAAAGAAGAGTAGTAGAACAACAAAATAGAGAACAAGAAAAGACAAACTAATTGAAAACAAACTAAGGTATTCTGACATGAAGGCATTACGGGCGTAAATTGGTAAAGCATCAGTCATTCCATATTGAAATACCAATGGAGGGGATTAGAACATATTTGTGCTTGGATTATTACTATATCCGGTTGAGGTATTGCCAGAGGAATTGGAATCGGAGGGTTCAACAGCTACTGCTGCAAATTGATTTTGCAATTGTTTCTCTTGTTGTTGAGATGATTGAGATTGGGCTGATTGTTGAGAATGAGACAGTTTTTGCAGAGCCCGTCTAGTAGCGGGTTGATTTTGAAGTTCATGCTGATGTGGTCTTGCATTAACATCCATTTGTTGATTAAATAGTTGGAAGTTTGCATTTGAACCTTGATAAGTTTGGAATACTCCAGTTGGTTGGCTAGGATCAAACATATTATAAGTAGTTGCATGAGTTGGAGGATGAGTTTGAGGATGATTTGAAGAATGAGAAGAATGATGTGGCTGATTATGAGGGGTTGGTTGAGAGTGGGATGAACCAATTTGGCGAATTGATGAAAGTTCTTCTTGATGCAAATGAGGTGCAAACCCAGTTGAAGGTTGAACTTGTTGTTGTGATGGCATACCAACAACCAGGGAATCATGAGTTTGTTGATATAAATTACCAAAGTTAGTAACTTGATTACCCAGGGTTAAATTATCCAAGTTAAATAAACCAGAGGAATCAGTTTGATTTAAAGGTTGAGGATGGAAAGTTAAATGTTTATTTGATTGTTGATCTTGTTGTTTAGTAGTATCATCGGAATGGGTTTTTGGTTTTTTATTTGGCATTGAATCACCATCGTCACTTGGACTACTTAAATAATAAGGTAAATTATCCGGATTAGTTAACCAAAATGGATCTCTCATATTAAAACCAAGTAAATTATCTAAACCTGGTTCATCATCAGTAAGATTAGTATGAGGAGGAATAACTGAATTTGAATGAACAACATTTGATGGATGTGAAATATTTGTCACCGGGTTATTTGTATTGGTGGAAGGAATCCCTGAAAGCTCATTACCCAAATCATGTTGAACATTATTTGAAGCAGAAGAAATTGGAGGATCAATTTGATTTTTTAAATCATTCAAATCATCATCTAATTTTTGTTTTTCAATTTTTTGTTTTTCATATATTAAATTAATTGCTTGGATGTTTTTATTAATTAAATAAACGATATTCGTTGACCATAATCTAACACTTTGGTTTAATAATCTAGAAATCCTCAGATCAAATTGTAATAAGGCATTCAATTTATTTTCTAATTTTTGTAAAAAAGAATTATAATCAATGGTGGGGTTTGATGAAGGACCAACGGTGGCAGTATTTGAATTTGAAGCATTTTTTGGTTCATCAATATTCGAATCACTTGAAGTTGTAGAAGATTCATTTGAATGAACTGAAAAATAAACAAAATCATTGGATTTATAATTTAAAAATGTGAAAATAACAATAATACCTTGATAAATGAAAGAATTTAAAAATGGATAATAAATTCTAAACAATTTACCAAATTTTATTTCACTCATTATTTGATATTCATAAGCCAAGTATTTATCGGCAAAATTATCTAAAAATTGTTGAATGAATTCAATAATATAATCAAGGAATTTCATTATTGAATAAAGTAAGGATTTAGTAATAAGTGCAGCATCTGAAGCTTCTTGAAATTGATTGATAAAAGGTTCAAATAATTTAGCTCGATTGATATATAAGGTGATTAAATCAATAATTAAATTGACTCGATCAATTCTTAAAGGTAAGTAATTACCTTCGTCATAACTTAATTGATCACCCCCCGAAGAATCACCATCAATTTTACTTAGATCATCATTATTATGAGAATCGATTAAATCATCATCAGTATATTTATCACTTAAAAACCATTCGAGCAAATTAGTTTCTTTTTCAAATTTTGAATCTAAATTTAATAAATCATTCATGGTGAAATTAATCATAAAGTTTTCAATTAACATCATATTTGATAACCTCAAACATTCGCTTAAACCAATTTTTAATAAAACTTGAGTTTTATGAGCATTTAAATCAATTTTACTTAAATTGGATTCACTACTTGATTTTAAAACAATTGAATTTACTTGAATTGAGATTGGATTTGGACGTCCTAAAACTGAACAAATTTGACCACTAATATTTTTAAGAGCAAACCAAACTTTAAATCTTGCAATATCATTATCTTCATCACTTGGTTCATAATCGAACTTTTCAATTTTATTTTTAATTTTTTTTGATTCATCATCATCAATAATCATTGAATCATTTTCTGATTTAATTTTAGAATGTTCACTATCAGTAGTTGTTCTAAATTTCCCCATAACATGTAAACCAATTGAATAGGCAATTGAACAAGTATGAAATAACATTGACCAACTTTCTTCATAACGTTGATCAATAAAATACCATTCAGTACATAAAATATAAGCTTGAATAGTAATAATTGATTCATTAATTAAGTTATGTCTTAATTTTTCAAAATTATGGTATAAGATATTATTTAATAAATGATTTTTAAATTTTTTAAATTTTTTAATTGAGTCATTTGAACTACTCATTAAATTCATATCAATAAATTCTTTTGGGGTTAATCTTTGAATTGATAGTAATAAAATCATATATAATAATAACAAATCATCATCATTTTCCCATTCTTTATCTTTAATTGATTCATAATTATTTAAAAAATTGAATACGGTTTCTTTACTAATAAAACTTTTATAATAAGTAGTATTAATGAAAAATAATTCAACCATTTTATAAATAATTCGGAAATTTAATTTTAATAAATCAAAAGAAGTATCCGAATCACTACTTAATTCTGGGTCAATTTTTAATAAAAATGGTAAAGGTTTTTTCAATAAGGATCTTTCAATTAAATTACCCGAAATTGAATCATGGGTTAAATTCGAATCATCATCTTGATCGTGATCATTCGATTTATCAATATCACTACTATATTTAGTTTCTGAACTTGAATCACCAAAATTAATTAAATCATTTGGTTTCAGATATTTAACTTTACGTAATGATTCATTATTAGTCAGTTTTTTCTTTAAAGTTTCAATCATAAAATTTGACGATTGCGGGCCATAATATTTTTCACCCATTTCAGAAGTTTCACCACTTATTGGGAAGTGATCATGGCTTGCATTTTTACTATCGGAAGGTTTGGAATGTTCTAAATTTGTTGAGCGATCAAATTTACTAATTTGAGTCAATAATTGATGATTTTTTTGATTCAATTTGAAATTATCTTGTAAAATAGTTAATTTTTCATTTCTTAATAATTCAATTTCCTCATTTAATTTCGTTATATCAGTTGGATTATTTGGACTTTGATTTGAACTTGAACTACCCGAGTTATTTGAAACCGAGCTCGAGCTTTTACTTCTATTACGATCTTCATTTATTGAGAGTTCATTTGCTTCTAATTCATTTTCATCAATTTTGATATTTCTAAAAGTCGAAGGAAATTGACAAACAATCCGACGTTTTTGACATTGATTACATGGTTTCAACTTATTACACTTTATTTTCCTGCGACGACAGGATATACAGGAGATTGGAAGCACTTCAGACATCTTATAATAGTCAGGATGGGGGTACGGGTGGACTCACTGGCAAATTTCATCAACTGGCGCCAGGGAGGGAAAATTTATGTGCAAGAAAAATGTCTGAAAACCCTCACACAAACGAAAAAAAGGTTAAAAAAAGTTCCCACTGCGAAAACAAGACTCCGGACTTCCGTTATGCCAACAAGAACAGAGGAAAACCGTAGGAAAACCGTAGGAAAACTGTAGGAAAATACCACCAAAAATGAATCAGACAAGGGCGGCGATTAAAGCAGGATGGGAAGGCAAAGGAAAGGGATGATAAATGGAAATGAATAGGGTGATTTGACAGCTGCAAAAGGGATGGGGTGTAATGGAGGACTGATAAAAAATGGATGCAACTGAGCTGATGCAGCGGTTTAACCGGTAGACAACAATTTTTTTTTATTCAACTTGTACTAAGTAGAAATGTTTCACCTTATTGGGATTCAATAGGAAGGAAACAAGTAAATAATAGGAAAATGATAAGGTGTGTAACGAGAAAAGCGCCTGAAGGGCAAGTAGAATGGTTATTAGCACCCAGCAAGAACCTGATCTGTACCCAAACACACAAGCTGAAGACCAGTAGATGGCTGAATAGAAAGTTGATTAACAAGAGAAGAAGAAGAAGAAGAAGAAGAAGAAGAAGAGGAGGAAGAGAAGAAGAAGAGTAAAGTTTTAACCGCCGAAGGAAAAAATGCTAAAAAAAAGTAAAAACCCAATGTCTCACTTTGAAATTACACCAGTACCTACTTCAATTAAACAGTAATTAGGTAGATTAGGTAGTTATTGACATGGAGTCAGTAGGGGGGTAAGTAGTAGATGGTAGCAGCAAGTAGTAGATGGTGGGACTTGACTAGGCTGGCTTGATTGGCGTGATGGACGTGGTTGGCGTGATGGACGTGGTTGGCTTGATTGACTAATCTGGTGTGAATTCCAGACCAATCAATTTAAGTTACGATGAGATCTTAAGGAATTCCGTACCAAACCATGG
>NW_017963731.1:88540-89571 GCF_001661395.1 Hyphopichia burtonii NRRL Y-1933
AAGCAAATATAGTACCTAGTATAATTCCCAAAATGTTGAATCCAATTGGTGGTCCTAATTTCCAGTCTTTGGTGAAGTAGTATAAATAAAAAATCGCTACAATGAATTCAACAACTAACATTTCAACAAACTTACAAAAAGTCATATGTTCATTGGCAAAATTTTGGAACCCATACACATAATTAAGGGGGAATGATGCCTGTTTGGTTTCTTGTTCTCGTTGTAATTGAATTTGTTTGGCTAATCGGGCTTTTTCTTCCTTTGTCATGGGTTTCAATTCTTCTTCTTCGGGATTTTCGATTCTTTCCGGATCAGTAAGCACCAGGGCAGTCGACCTGGGTTGAGCCTGCTCTTTCCTATGGGTTTTGCTGGCCATATTCGTTGAAGATTCTTGTTTTTTCATTTTCGTTCAACTGCGCATTTAAGTACTGGATGCGAAATATAATCTACTCCATCTGCTTAATCTACTCAATATGCTCAATCTATTCAATTCACTCAATCTATGATCAATCCACTCATTATGTTCAGTGAAAAGTTAGAATACCAACAGCACTATGTCTTAGCTCGAGTACCTGCTAAGAAAGAATATCTGTATGTAGTATTCGAAGGTAGTATTCGAAGGCAGTATTCGAAGGTAGTATTCGAAGGTAGTATTCGACTGTAGTATTCGACTGTAGTATTCGACTGTAGTATTCGACTGTAGTATTCAAGCACAGATACAAGTATGGCTATTTGAACATGTATCTGACTGTTGGTTCAAGAATAACTCAATGTCTCAATTTAAAATTACACCAGTACCTACTTCAATTAAACAGTAATTAGGTGGAGTAATTAGGTAGTAATTGCCATGGAGTCCGTAGGGAGATGTAAGTAGTAGATGGCAGTAGCAAGTAGTAGATGGTGGGACTTGACTAGGCTGGCTTGATTGGCGTGATTGACGTGGTTGGCTTGATTGACTAATCTGGTGTGAATTCCAGACCAATCAATTTAAGTTACGATGAGATCTTAAGGAATTCCGTACCAAACCATGG
>NW_017963731.1:91552-208593 GCF_001661395.1 Hyphopichia burtonii NRRL Y-1933
AAATATAGTACCTAGTATAATTCCCAAAATGTTGAATCCAATTGGTGGTCCTAATTTCCAGTCTTTGGTGAAGTAGTATAAATAAAAAATCTCTGCAACGTATCCAACAACTAACATTTCAACAAACTTACAAAAAGTCATATGTTCATTGGCAAAATCTTGGAACCCATACACATAATTAAGGGGGAATGATGCCTGTTTGGTTTCCTGTTCTCGTTGTAATTGAATTTGTTTGGCTAATTGGACTTTTTCTTCCTTTGTCATGGGTTTCAATTCTTCTTCTTTGGCATTTTCGATTATTTCCGGATCAGCAAACACCAGGGCAGTCGACCTGGGTTGAGCCTGCTCTTTCCTATGGGTTTTTCTGGCCATATTCGTTGAAGATACTTGTTAAAATTTTTCATTTTCGTTCAACTGCGCATTTAAGTACTGGATGCGAAATATAATCTACTCCATCTGCTTAAACTACTCAATATGCTCAATCTACTTATACACAATCTACTCTATATGCTCAGTGGAAAGCTAGAATACCAAGAGTGCTGTCTTAGCTTCCGATGCTATGAAAGTAGTATTCAAAGTAGTATTCAAAGTAGTATTCAAAGTAGTATTCAAAGTAGCATTCAAAGTAGTATTCAAAGTAGCATTCAAAGTAGTATTCAAAGTAGCATTCAAAGTAGTATTGAAAGTAGCATTCAAAGTAGCATTCAAAGTAGCATACGACTGTAATAGTCAAAAACGACCACGTCCGTCTGAGATGAGCTTAAACTTGTATCTGAGTAGTACAAGTACATCAGTTGCTAAAAGTTGCAACTTAGCAAATCATAATCCAGTGGTCAGGTGATTGTCATTGCTCATACCGTAAGAAAAAGCACAATCCAGTACTTTGCTTGCTTTGCAATCTGCCATTGCCATTACTGGTAAATGACAGTAATACAGTAATGGCAACTACAGTGAGAAGTATGACGGTTCGCAATAGCAGCTTGTAATCATGGTAAAATTCAAATGTTGGCAAGGATTCGGAGTTTTGTCGCAAATTCCATCTCCAACGGTTATATAAGGACCCGCATCTGTCAACTGAAATAGCTACTTTTCTTTATTTCCCCAAACGCTAAACATGTCCAAAGCTGCCATTGCCATTACCTCTTACAACGATAAATTCTATGAAGACGGAGCCAAAACCGGGTTGTTCTTAACCGAAGCATTACATCCATTTGAATACTTCAGACTGCAAGGAATTGAAGTTGATTTTGTCTCGGAAACTGGGAAATTCGGTTACGATGAACATTCATTGGGTGAAGCCTTTTTAAACGGAGACGATTTAGCCATTTACCAAAATCCCCATTCTGAATTCAACGTCACCATCAAAAACCTCAAGGCTGCTTCTGAAGTCAATGCCTCTGATTACGCCATCTTCTTCGCTGCCGGGGGTCATGGTACCGTTTTTGATTTCCCCAAAGCCGATGGCTTGCACAAATTGGCCCAACAAATCTGGTCCAATAAGGGTGTTGTTGCCGCTGTTTGCCATGGTCCAGTCATCTTCGATAACTTGTACGATACTGCCACCGGCAGACCTTTGATTGAAGGTAAAAAAGTGACTGGGTTCACCGACGAAGGTGAAGTTGCCATGAACGTCGACGGGATCTTGAAACGTGACCATTTGGAAACCGTTCGTGATATCTGCGTTAAAAACGGCGGCCAATACGATCAACCTCCTGATATGTGGGGGGACTATACCACCAACGACGGCAGATTAGTCACTGGGGTCAATCCAGCCTCTGCCTCGTCCACTGCCAAAAAGGCCCTCGCAGTCAGTAGCTTGAAAGGTGTATAATTCTACATAATGTAATGAAGACGTATCTTAGCCATTCCGTAGTCCTACCATATACTCCTTTGTAGGGATATCCATTGTATCGGTCGTGCTGGGCTTATTGTTTGTCTTAGATGGTTTTTTGGGGTTTTGGGTTTTTTCGAAATTTTTTTTTTTGGCTTTTTCTTTTTCATCAGATACTTCTTAAACGCTATTAGACTAAGATGGGCTTCTTGAACGATTTGAAATTCTACTTTAAGTCGGTGATATTTGGGTGTTTGGTGTTTACGTCGTCGTTGACTGCTCTTATTTCGTTGATTTTCTTAAAACTTACCGGAAATAGTAAATATGCCCAATATATCTTAGCTAGAGTTTTCTATTTCCAGTTTTCTAAATTGTTGGGGGTTAAAGTCACTATTAAAAATGAACATTACTTATATCAAAAACCAGCAATTGTTATTTCAAATCATCAAACCGCTGCTGATATCTTGGTTTTAGGTAAAGTTTTCAAGCCTGGTTATACGGTAACTGCTAAAAAGGCGTTGAAATACGTTCCAATTTTGGGTCTTTTCATGTTGGGTTCAGGAACTTTCTTCTTGGATAGATCTAAAGGTGAAAAGGCAAGAGAAACTTTGAATAAAGCCTTGATTTCTTTGAAAAAAAATGATCGTGCTTTATTCATCTTCCCAGAAGGTACTAGATCAGGTACTACTAAATTAGATCTTTTACCGTTTAAAAAGGGGGCCTTTCATTTAGCTAAACAAGCGAAGATTCCAATCATCCCAGTGGCAGTCAGTAACTACTCCAATATATTTAACGCTAAGAGTAAAACTTTCAACTCGGGTGAAATCATAGTGGAAGTTTTGCCTCCTCAATCAACTGCTAATTTAGAAACAAATGAAGACGTGACTAAATTCTCAATTGATATTAGAGATAAAATTAAAGAGAAAATTGAATCATTGGGTTATGCCAAAGTTAGCGGACAGCCTTCAAATAAACCACACCTCGTTCCCGAAGTATCTGATTCCGTTCAAGAAGATGATTCGGAAGTTGAAATCGTCTCTGAAGGTACTCCTTTGGTTTCAAAAGATTAATCTGTGATTGTTTACAATGTTTCTTTCATATATTTATATAGAGAATAAACGTATATACTTTTTGTTTTCTAATCCAAGATTTTGGCCGCCTTTTTCTTTATCTTCTTCTTTGGCTTGACATTGATCACCTTGTCAGGGCTTCCCTCAGTTGGGACCTTGTCAGAGCTTCCTTCAGTTGGGACCTCTTCGGTCTTCTTTTTCGGTGATTTTTTCTTTGGCTTCTCGTCTCCTTCCTTCTTTTTGCTCTTTTTACTAGTCTTCTTAGCCTTTTCCTGTACTAATTGTTGTCTTATTGCATCCAAATCAACATCATATTCATATTCTTTGCCAGAAGGTTCAACACTGACCGATTCAGACTTAATATCAAAGTTGTCAAGATTAGAAGAATCAATCTTAAGCGTATTCTTCTTCTTCTTCTTGGATTCCTCTTTAGGCTCTTCTATAAGCTCAGGTCCACCAACAGTCTCCTCGGACAATATAACAACCTTTTCCTTTTTCATTTTTCTGGCTTTGGTCTTACCACTGGATTTTGTTTTCTTCCCATTAGAAGATTTAACCGAGTTCCGTTCACTTTGAATCTCAGATCCAGCGTCTCTTGGACTACGGCTGGACTCATTATCAGTATCAACAATACTCAATAACTTCTTTGATTTTTTCGATTTGGCCTTTTTATCGTTCTTATTATCTGATGTTAAATAATATGGATCGTCTTTCATTCTTTCTAATCTTTCCCGTTTCCTGAAATCCTCTTCACTGGCTGACACACTCAATAATCCATTGGTCAAATTGCCTTCATCTTCAGCTCTGCTTTCATCGTCGCTTGAGAATATCGATTGCTCTTCGCTATCATTAACATCATTTTCCAATGCAAAGTCCGGTGGACTATTGATAACGGTTTCAAGATCTAAGTCTTCGGGAATTGGAATTCGACGCTGTGATCCATGTGATATAGGGTTCAATTGGTAGGACTTGAAAAAGGATGGTAGAATGTGGGTCAATAAAATAGGCAATTCCTCTGGCTCATTAGGATTTGCAAATGGATTTTCGGGCTCGCTACCCGTACTTAAATCTAACTTAGAATTGAAAACTTCATTGTCAATTGCAATTGGATCGGTTTCGTCTTTGCTAATCTTTTCTGTGACTTCTTGATGATTTTCTTCTTCTTCTTCTTCTTCTTCTTCTTCTTCTTCTTCTGAGGACGATGATTCCAAATTTTCGTAAGCATCCTCGTCCTCGTCATCCTCTTCTTCTTCGTCACTTTCTTCTTCAGAAACATTTTCTTCTTCGCTCTCTTCATCAACAATATCATCTTTATCATTACTCAATTTTGAATAATACTCAACCTCTTCTTTTTGTAAAGCCTCAATTTCTTTCAAATCTCCACTGGTTAAAGCTTCAAACACAAGTTTCAAAAATTCAAGCCATGACAAAACCCGCTCTTGAACCTCATAGTTAGAATGATTTTCCCAGTTAGCTAAAAACTTTATTAATTTGAATAAATAAAATTTCAACTCATTAGCTTTAGAATGTGGTAACTTACCATCACTCAAAGAGTAATGTTTTATATAATCACTTACTATTCCACTATACAATTTTACCAACGCTTGAATCAATACAACTAAGACATCAGTTTGTGGAAGTGATATCAATTTATAGGAAATAGCAAAATTTAAGTCGTTTGTTAAACCTAATGAGGTATCAACGTAATGATTAACGAGAACATTGAAAATTTGAATCTTTTTCCCTAAAAACACAATTGGTGAATTTTTGTAGGTTTCCTCATCATCTTCGTTTTCACTCTCGCTATCGGAATCATCTATTGGTTTTAAATCGTCAATATATTCTCCCATGATCCAATAAAAAACTTTCAATAATAGTGGACAATTTTCTAAAAATTTTACATCTTGTAAAGAGTCAACAACCACTTTATTGATAATGACCGATCTTATGGATGGAATTTTACATGCTAAATTTTCTAATTCATTCCCAATCCTGGTAGCAATTTCACTAGATGTCGTATAGGATATGGTAGTGTTAGCTGTTGATGGAAGTGGCAATAAAGTCAAATTTATTACGTCTTTCAACACTGCTATATACCATTCAAAGTTTGGAACATTCTCATAGTTGTCGCGTGATGAGATTTCTATAATTTTTGATGATATTTCCAACTTTAATGATTCTGGTATAATGACATTTTCTTTTGGAATCAACTGTAATAATAAGCTTTTAATCAAATCGACAATATTGTCTTCGGTTACTAAATAATGACATACTTCCAACGCTTTACGTTTGATAATCAAGTCAGTATCAGTAAGGCAATCCATTACAATTACTGATACCCCTTTAACTTTATGCATAAGAGAAGGAAACAATTTGATGATGTTAATTAATGCAAGCAAACCAACAAACTTCAAATTAGAATCCCTCGTTTCAAAAAAATTCATAAGTTGTTCAATGCATTCTTTTGCAATATTCTTATCCTTGGAAGAATCAGAAGATAACATTGCTCCATTGATTATACAATTGATACATTCATACTTTAAAGAGGATGCATCAGTTTTCAACATCATACCTAAGATAATGGGCAAGATTTTCTTCTTCATTCTTGGTTCAACCTTAGATAAACTTTGGAAAAGTTTAAGTATTCTTATAATCAACCAATTATTTTCAGTTTCTTCCAAGATTGAGAAAAATTTAGGTAAGTAACTGACAAAAATATTAGGATTCTTCTTCGAAATTTCACAAATGACATTAATTGTAGCACTAACCACCGAAACATCAGTATCGTCAAGCTTTTCAATTATCCGATTAAAATTGATCCTCAAACTCTCGGGATACTGTAAAAAAATCTTATACATAGCCAAAATGGCCTTTTTTCGAATATATGGACTTGAATGATTAAGCTTCATCAAAACATCATCATTTATATCCTTGGAAAGATTAGGAGTCACTATAGTTGCAATCCCACTGAGTGCCAATCCAACCTCAACATGATTATGGGAATTCAAATCTTTCTTGAATTGATTGGTAGCAAGAATCAATAAGTCTTGTTCATTCTTAAAAGACTGGATAGCTGCCAAATACCCAATACGCTTTTGTTGGAAATTAGTAGAGGACATCACTTCTAAAATTTGAAAATTACACCAGGACATATCAAAACCATACATTTCCAAATATGCCAACTTCAAAACAGCAATTGCTTTAGTTTCAAGATCGGTGGTATTGAGTTCATTCTTGCACTCGGATATAGCAGAGTCCAAGAAATTCAGTAAGCTTTCCGGTGAGTCCTTTGAATGTGCCCTAATCCCTTTGATCAAGTCACTTAGTGATTTTTCAAACGAGATTCCAAACGGCTTAAGACGAGCTAAAACCTCAGAGTTCTGTAGTTGAAATGACGACATACTCTTCGGAATACCTATCTACTTTGTATCTCTAACCTGGTCCTAATTGAGTGTGGCTCCCGATTAATGTAAGATCACTGGAAACAGTCCATACGCTAATTGAATTTTTGTTGAAGTTTTTCTATGATTTTTTGACGCTCTTTTTGTACTTTTTTTTTTTGAGACTTAAGTCTTAAATCCAATGTTTCTTTGGCTTCAACTAATCAAATATGGGAGATGATACGGTTGGCAACGGTGGGAAGGCTCGAACGGGAAGTGGACTGGCAGAAGCACCAGATATACCGAGTGTGAACCACAGACAAGAGGCTACGGCTCGAGAAAGAGAGGAAGAAGAAGAACAAGAAGAAGAACAGGAAGAACAACAAGAAGAAGAGGACGACGATGATTATATCATGAGTGACGAAGAGGAGAACCTGGGGACCTTACTAGCCAATTCTTTGGACTACCAGGATCATTTCAATTATACATCGAGCTTAAGTGAATTATCAGATTATTTATCGAAGTCACTTTCATTTGCATTAGAATCACTACAATTAGACAAATCTTTGGTTATCCAAGCCCAATTGAGTGGACAATTGAACAATGAAAACCAGAAGATCATTGACAAACAAAAGGAGCTAAAGGATAGTCTACTGCGAATTCAACAGTTGTATGCTGAAAACTTTGCTCCTCTTGTCAAAGACGGAAATAATCCGAAGATAAGCAAGGTATCCAAACTTGCAAAAGATATCAAGGATATCGAGACTAGAATTGAAAGATTGAAGAACACTACTAGAAAGTCAAATAAATTAGCCTTGCCATCGATTTTCAAGTCTAATTCTTCGGAAAACCAGGGGGTGGCGGGCCGTTTCCCTGTAGAATACAATCAAGCAAAGGATAAAGTACTCGAACGACAAATCGATTCAAACGAATATTAGTATGTAAAACGAACATTTTTCATTAAAATTTACAAAACAATATGTATAATTATCTCTTACTGGTATAGATCACCCCAAGACCATCTAACCAAGATCCTGTATACCCATACATTCCAATTAATTCGAAATCATGAGAAGGTGCTTCTAATGTAGATAAATGGCCCCCTTTGGCGTTCCCGAACATGGGGGACAAACGGCCGGCAGTGGTTTCGAATTGAATCGCATCCATCCAAGCTCCATTTCTAAAATGAAACCTGGTGATAACTTCACCTGGATCGAGTACCAATTCTGAAAAATCCTTCTTTTCATTACCGATAAGAACTTCTTTTTTTGTTCCTTCTGGAAGGTTTCCATTGGGAGAAGACGAAGTATCATGTTTAGGTGTAATTGAAGTGTCTGAAAGTTTATTTACTAGCTTGTTGAGGTAGTTTCTAGCAGGTACTTTAGGAGCACCTCCTTGTGGTTTTGAAGATTGACCACCACCAGAAGGAACTGTAAAATAAAATTTCACCCCATCTAATGCTCCACCATGGTAAATTCTAACTTTATAGACAGTGTTAAGGTCAAATCCAATGATTGCTGGTTTCTTGTCTTTGGATTTACCTAATAATGCACTCTTGTAACCAGTTAATGTTCCTCTGTTTAAACCAAAATCACTTTTTATCACATTATCTTTACCCGAATTAGAGCAATGATCTTTGAAATTGTTTATAAACAAATCACCACCAAGAGATAAAACTCTAACGGCAAAATCGTCTGATGCATCTTTTGGAGCTGCTTGTCTTAGCATCTGTAAGGATGAGTTGTAATCCAACATCATTTCATGTTGTAAACCAGGGCCTCCATAATTTCTTGGGAAGTATTCAAGATGATGTCTGGCCAAATCTTTAGTGACGAACTCCACCATGAAAATCCCCGGTTGCAGCTTAATCAATGCTCCACCAGAAGGAGTATTATACAGAGTTGGTTCCTTATTTATATCATCATGTTGCTTATCAGGAGCAAAGGTGGTTGAGAAAGTTTTGCCAAAATTATCGGTGGGTAAGCTGAAGGAACCATGGTGGAGATAACGAATAAGATCTAAACGATTCCAATGACAAACCCGAGGCCAATTCCCATCAGCTCCAATTACTTCGCCTCTGGTACCTCTTCTCAAGCATTCCATTTCTCTTGTTTGGAAACTTCTATTCCACCAAACATAATCTCTCAACATTACCCCATTTACTTGATGGGGTGAGCCCAAAGAGTGTCCGATTTCGTGCATGAAAGCACCCAAAGTAATATTAAAACATTCCCAGCTAGTTCCACACTCGTTACAATCATTGGCCACTTCATTTGTAGATAAATGGGTAGCATCCAAGAAATGGGGAGTCACTTGAGGAAAATTTATTGGCCATGAATGAAGACCATGGGATCCGAAAATGGCACACTTAACTTCGGCAGTTCCCCCTCCAAGAGCAGCATGAGTCAATATTATTTTCAGTCTTGTTTCAAATGTAGCATCCAAATATAAAAAGGCACATTGAATTGCAGTCCCCATTTTTCTATAGGTATCGAAAATTTCTGGTGAATGGTTTTTCATCAAATCAATTGCATGACTGAAAAGCCAGCCTTTATCAGTACCTTTGGGATTTTGTTGAGCCACATTAGGATTTCTTAATTCAGCAACTGTTTTCGGGGATCTGATAACATGAATCTTAACCTCTTGATGGGGAGTTGGAGATTCTACGTTGTAACCAAAGATTCCTTGATGTTTTACTGTTTCCTCAACAAATTGGAAACTTCTGTTACTCAATCCAATTGCTCTCATTTCGTCTTGAGTGAAAGCTTGCATAAGTCTTCCAGCAACTTTTAACTTTCTAATAGCAGTATCTAAATTAGCAACTTCACCACGCTGTAATCTATAACTTGGCATATCATAGCTACCATTTGAATCTTTACCCAAAATAACACAGAGATGAACTGGCTTATTATGAGGAAGCGGATTATATGTTAATGCCAACTGTCCTTGATCAACAACGTGCTGATTCCCGTTATATTGAGGAAACCCAAGACCATTAATGAACCCATTATCACTAACCTGAACTTCAAAAATATTACTCTCTCCAGGATAAACATGAAGCAATGCTTTAAAGTTACCGTTGTTATTCACTTCAAAATGTTGTGGAGGATAAACTTTGTTTTTGTTATTGGTAAAGCTAATTACCCCGGTATTAATCCCCGTTGACGTACGTCCACTAACTATAACGGTGGAAGACGAGACTATTTCATGATCCTGGTAATTAAACGTAAGCGGCATGGCCAATGGCTGTTTTACTATGTCCTATTCAAGTCAATTGAAATAAAACTGGAATAGAAGAGTGATTGATTCTAAAAAAAGCTCGTTAAGCCTTTAAATTGAAGTATTGCCGAATTGTGCGGTTCCAAAAAGAACGACGAAAAACACTGGAAAACGCTTGATGGGAAGGATCTTTCATCCAACCGATCCAAACAAGCAAAGAAGTGATAAATGTCGGAGAAACGGTCACAGTCAGATGCCCATCTAGCAGCAAGAAATCATTGGGCAAGTAAGAAACCAAAAGTTGACGATGAAAAAAAAATTCCGCAGCCAAAAGCAGGCAGCTCCAACGATCCGATTGAAATTGGTGATGATTCTGAAGAGGAACCCACTGGGAAGCCGGTTCCATTGAAGTCGGCTGTTCGCTTGCTTCAGGATCGAAGCCACGAATTGCACGGTGGTACAGCAAGTGCAGAGAGCAATAAAGAAGCTTTGGCACTTCTGGATCTTATAGGCATGCCAGATTTGAGCAAAACTTACCAGTTCAATTTTGCAGTTGACTTAGATGTTTTCCTTACCCATTTGCATCGTGACGCTGTGAGACGAAGGGCAAAGATTGTATTTGTCACTGGCTCGGACGTTGTGCAAAATAGTGACGATGCCGAATTTGTCAAGAAGGCATTTGATATCGAAGAAGTAAAGGCAAACTTGCCCTTTCGGTTTGGATCGCATCATAGCAAGATGATGGTGAATTTCTTTCAAGATAACACTGTTGAGTTTGTTATTATGACGTGCAATTTCAACAAGATCGATTTTGCTGGGTTGACCCAAATGTGCTGGAGAAGCGGCCGACTTAGCAGGAAGAAGGACACCAGCAGTTCCACAATCTTGGGTGACCAGTTCTTGCAAGACATGACCGAATACCTAAGGTCTTATAACAAAGTTACTATTTCCAAACTTATAGACGATATCAAGCTTTACGACTACCTGAGTATCGACATTGAGATTCTTCTGTCGTCACCGGGAATATACAACTTGAGTCAAGGTCCGCAGCAGGGATACGGCAAGTTCTTACAGCTTCTCAAAAGAAATGATCTACTACTCGGAGACTCTGATGCAAACCACAATGTCCTAGCCCAGGTGTCTTCGATTGCAAGCTCTTTCAAAGTTCAAAAGGGCCAGCATGCGTCGGTGCTCACCCATTTGATCTGCCCCTTGATGTTCTCCAAAACCAACCGCTTCTCCAGCCTTGGTCCTAGTGATAACTCTGCCCGTAACCACCAAACCCAATACAATTATACTCCCAATATAGTCTATCCAACCCTAGATGAGGTGGCCGACAGTAACTTGGGTTACATGTCTGGGGTTGCCATACATTTCAACAACAACAACGCACGACTGAATGCCAACTACCTTCAAAACATCAAACCCTATCTTTGCAAATGGAACTCTTCTTCCCCAAATTCAAAAACCGGGAGAGAAAATGTCATGCCCCATACCAAGATCTATGCCTGCGATAACGCCGACAACTGGAGCAGCTTGCGTTGGGCACTAGTCGGAAGCCACAACTTATCCAAGCAAGCCTGGGGTGAACCTCTTGCCAATAACGAATATAGAATTTGCAGCTATGAACTCAGCATCTTCGTACACCAAAAGGAAAACCGTAAATTGATCCCAGTCTACGCCTCTGACTCCCTACAAAACGATACCCACAACATCCCCATCCGTCTTCCTTTCACTCTACCCCCACGCAGGTACCTGGCCCAAGATAGGCCGTGGTCTGCTTCCACTGCTTCATCAAGAAGAGATCGGTTTGGCAATACTAATTAGTGTGTATTAATCAAAAATAGATAAACAAAAAAAAAAAAATTCGAGAGACGCGTCTCTTCTCTGATAGATCAACTTCACTTGATAACATCGTAGCTTTTCTTTTAACCAGAAGGTGATTTATAAGTGCAAGAGGTGCTGGGTAATGCATATTAAGAAGATCATTATTCAAGGTTTCAAGACCTACAAGAACACGACGGTGATTGACCTTTTATCGCCGCAGCATAATGTGGTGGTTGGTCGAAACGGTAGTGGTAAATCGAACTTCTTTGCTGCTATTCGATTTGTTTTATCGGATGCCTATACTCATATGACCAGAGAAGAAAGGAAAGGTCTTATTCATGAAGGATCCGGTAATGTTATGTCTGCGTATGTGGAGATTGTTTTCGATAACACTGAACGAAGATTCCCGATCTCTAAAGATGAGATAGCGGTGAGAAGAACCATTGGGTTGAAAAAGGATGATTATTCATTGGATGGGAAATCGGCAACCAGGTCTGACATAATGAATTTGTTAGAAAGTGCCGGTTTTTCCAGATCAAATCCGTATTATATTGTTCCTCAGGGTAGAATCACTGCGTTGACCAATTCGAAGGATGCAGAAAGATTGAGTCTTTTGAAGGAAGTTAGTGGGGCCAAAGTCTTTGAGTCCAAGCTAAAGGAGTCTATGAAGGAAATGGCCAATTCCAATTACAAGAAACAGCGTACTGAAGAAGCTCTACAATCTCTTGATGCTAGATTATCTGACTTACAAATCGAATCGACCGATTTAAAAGAATATCAATCTTTGGAGAAAAATAAAAAATTATTAGAATATAAGTTATTTGATCGTGAATTGAATACATTAAATACCAAAATTGAACAAAATGAAGAAGAATATACTGATTTGTTAGAAAACTCTAAGCAAGATATCGAAGATTTAAATTCTAGAGAAGCACTATGTCAACAGCTCATTGATTCGATTGGTCAATTGAAAACTGATTTGAAAGTGGCAACTTTGGAGAAACTGCAAACTGATATCGATTCAAATCAACTCTATCAACTCATCGCAGAGAAAGAAGTCGAAGTAAATAACTTGAGGGCTAATTTAAGTTCAGTTGAACAACAGTCCAAGTCAAATGAGTCTCTGGTTTCTCATTATAAAGATCTTATTGTCAAACACGAATCTAAAATAGCTGATTATAAACCCAAGCTTAGATCATTACAGGAACACGAAACAGAAATCAAATTAAAGTTAGCAGAGTTACAAACTAAACAAAGAGCGTTATATTCTAAACAAAGTCGTTTTTCTAAATTCACCACTCAAAAGCAAAGAGATGATTGGTTGCAGAAAGAAATTAAATCTTTGAAACAAGATCTAAAAACTAAACAAACTTCCATTGATCAAATTCAAGAAAAAATTACCTCCCATAAGGAAGAATTATTCGAATATAATAATAGAATAAATGAATTGAGTGAAGAATTGAATGGGAATAATCATCAAAGTCAAAAAATTGATCAACTTCAAACTTCTGTTAATGAATTGCGTGCCCGAATAGTTGAACTTACAGATCAAAGAAAACAATTATGGCGTGATGAAATCAGATACAAGAGTTTCCAAGACCTGATAGAAAACGATCTTAATAATGCCACTCACCAAGTCAATCAAACTATGGATCGTGCCCAAGCTAAAGGTTTGGCAGCTGTGAAGAGCATTACCGAAAAACTTAATCTAGGAGAATCGGTTCATGGCCCATTGGCTGAATTATTCCATGTAAGTGATAAATATAAAGCTTCAGTTGAAGTAGTTGCTGGTAACTCACTTTTCCATGTTGTGGTTGATAATGATAAAACCGCGTCTATCATCATGAATGAATTGGTAAGAACCAATGCTGGTAGGGTCACTTTTATGCCTTTGAATCGTATAAAAGTTCCCGAACACACTGAGTATCCAAATCCTCAAGAAAATGAATGTATTCCTTTGATTGATAAAATCAAACACGATAAACAAAAAGTTGGAATAGCCATGAGACAAGTCTTTGGGAAAACTATTGTTTGTAGTAATTTACAAAAAGGTTATGAATTGGCCAAACAATTCAAACTTAATGCCATTACCCTAGATGGTGATAGAGCAGATACAAAGGGTACTTTATCGGGTGGATTTAGAGATTATAAAAATTCAAGAATCGATGCCTTAAAAGTTCAATCTAAGAAAAAGAAAGAATTGATAAAAATTCAACAGGAATTAAATAAATGTTCTGAGAACATTGATGCAGTTAACCAAGAATTGAATAATGTTAACAATGAATTACAAACCAAAGTTCGTGATTTGGATCAAATAGTATCTTCTCGTGAACCAATTAAAACAGAATTATCTCAATTAAGCAATAAAAAATTCAATTTAGAACAAGAACTTAGTTCATTAGAAATTAGCCTGAATTCCCTCAATATGACAAAAAAGAATTTACAAACAAATTTAGATCAACATCAAGCTGAATTGAAATCTTCATTTACTCAAAGTTTGAGTGATGAAGAACTCACACTTTTGCAACAATTAAATAATCAAATCAGTCAAACTGAAAATGAGTTGGATGAAGTTGTTACCGAGTTATCCAGCATTGAAGGTTCTATCTCAACCATTGAATCCGAATTAAATAATAATTACGTGCCTCATTTAAATAAGTTACTTGATTCCTCTGGCCATTCAAATCATCAATTAAGCGCTTTAGAATTAAAAATGTTAGAAAACGAATTACGAGGATTGAAAAAACAATTTGATAGCGTTGAATCTAAAAAAATAGAATCAAATCAAGCTTTCCAAAATCTTCATGATGAACTCAATAAACATGAGGATATGTTAAAAGATGCTAATCAGCAACAAATTAATATCATGAAGAAACTTGAAAAATTTTCTAAAACAAGTGAACGAAGTTTATCTAAAAAATCGATACTATATCAACGCCGCGATGAGGTTAGTAAGAAAATCAGTGACTTGGGGGCATTGCCAGAAGAAGCATTCTTATCAACAGAACATAATGACAAAAGTCCTGATGCCATCTCAAATGAATTGAACTCCATTAATCAAGGATTGTCTAAGTTCTCCCACATTAATAAGAAAGCCATGGAGCAATTTAATACCTTCACTCGTGAAAGGGAAGATTTAATGAAACGAAAAGATGAGCTAGAAAAGTCTCGAGATTCGATCGAACAATTGATTCATAAATTAGAAAAGCAAAAAGATGAAGCCATCAGCAAAAGTTTCGAACAAGTATCTAAAAGTTTCCACGAAATCTTTGAAAAATTAGTTCCTGCTGGTGTGGGTAATTTAATCATGCAAAAGAAAAGACAAACGGCCTCCGAACCAACCGCATCTGATGAAGAAATTGTCGGTAGCGATGACGATAGCGAACATGAAGGAGTCTCGCGCCGTACTCGTAATAAACAACCTCAAGTCAACATTGACAATTACGTGGGTGTTTCGATCTCGGTATCATTCAATTCCAAGCACGATGAACAGCAAAGAATTGAACAATTATCCGGAGGTCAAAAGTCTCTATGTGCAATTGCACTTATCCTTGCAATTCAAGAATGTGATCCTGCCCCATTCTACTTATTTGATGAAATCGATGCCAACTTAGACACCCAGTACAGAATTGCCGTCGCTTCAATGATTAGCAAATTGTCCCATTCCGCTCAATTTATTTGTACCACCTTCAGACCCGAAATGTTGCAAGTTGCAAACAACTTTTATGGTGTGATGTTTGGTAATAAAGTCAGTACTGTCTCTGAAATCAACCGGGAAGAAGCAATGTCTTTCGTGGAGGGCCAGCAACGTCGTTGAGTTTTCACTCTTATATAATGGTTTTCAGTTCTTTACTTACTCTTAATGCATGTCTACATATATTTCATACCGCTCAAGGAGTTTTTGATTCGTTTTTGATTCTTTCACTCGACAATCTCGCCATAATCATGAGATAAGCTCGATCTGTTGATTTTTGCATCCAATTGTCGTTTAGAGGCTTTGTAGTCAAAAAAGTTATGAGCGAAAAAATCGTACTATTCTCAAAGGTACTCTTCGCTGTTCTCGAAACGCTGCTAAAATCTCAGATATCAGAAAGGAAAAATTCAGCCGACAAGATAAAACCACGTTCTTTTCCTCGTAGCATAACACGATAGACTTAGTTAACAGAAGGAAAGCTTTGAAATGAGTAAAGCCAGTGAATATATGAAGCCAGGGGTCAAAAGACAGCCCAAAATACTAAGTAGAGGAGAAATCATTGAGTTAATTTCTCAAGGAAAGGCTATAGTTATTTATAAGAATTATGTTTTGAATCTAACATCTTGGTTACCCAAGCACCCTGGAGGTGAAAAGGCAGTCCATCATATGATTGGAAGAGATGCCACTGATGAAATGAATGCTTACCATAGTGCCGAATCAATTGAAAGTTTTACGAATTGGAAAGTTGGGCAAATTGATTACTTTTGGGAAAACTTATTACCACCAATTCAGGGAGCGGTTTATACTGGTGGTGATAAGGCCTTGGCATCACATACGTTGTTGGAGAATAAATTGGACCAAGGAAGTGCTAGCAATAGTGATGTCGATCTTGTATCGAGTGCAAGTTCTACTAGCTCAGTCGATGAAGAAAATAAGCCTAAGGTAGTTGAGAATAAAGGGTTGGGATTTCCTAAGGGGAAGGTTGAGGCCAATAAAACCAGGATCATCACGAAAGAGAATATGGATGAAGTTTTCCCGGTGAAAGATTATCCAATTATCGACCCCAAAGAATTGGTGCAAAATTATGATAATGCCTTAACTCAACAAGATGTATTGGGAGTTCCAAGTTTAGATTATAAGACGCAGCAACATTTGAGGGATAAATATAATGAATTACATGCCAAGGTGATTAACTTGGGATTATATGAATGTCACTACTGGTCATATGTTCGAGAACTTATTAAGATTGGAAGTCTTGTTCTTTATTCATTTTCATTTTTAAAATTGAAATACTATTTTCTAAGTGCAATTTTCATTGGATTGGCATGGCACCAAGGTACTTTTATAGCACACGATGCTGGCCATGTACTGATTACCCATGATTACCAATATGATAATTTATTTGGAATGTTAATTGCCGATTTTTTCGGAGGGTTAAGTTTAGGATGGTGGAAACGGAATCATAACGTTCACCATTTGATAACCAATGATCCAGTACACGATCCTGATATTCAACATTTACCGTTTTTTGCAGTTAGTGTTAAACTTTTCAATGATGTTTATTCTACGTATTATGAAAAATATTTACCCTTGGATGCGTTTGCTAAAAAATTGATTCCAATACAAGAGTATTTATATTACCCGATTCTTTGTTTTGGTCGATTCAATTTATATAGATTATCCTGGATGCATGTTTTGAATGGAGATGGACCACGTAGGGGGAAAGCTGCTTGGTTCAGATACTTTGAATTAGTTGGATTATCATTTTTCTTTTATTGGTTTTTTTATCTTATAGTTGGTAAAACTATTGAAGGAGGATGGAATAAGTTCAATTACGTTATGGTTAGTCATATTGCAACCATGTTAGTTCATGTTCAAATTACATTATCGCATTTTGCAATGTCAACCAGTGATTTAGGAACCAGTGAAAGTTTCCCTTCAAGACAAGTCAGAACCACAATGGATGTCGACTGTCCCGAATGGTTAGATTTTCTTCATGGAGGATTACAATTTCAAGCAATACATCACTTATTCCCAAGATTACCCCGTCATAATTTAAGAAAAGCACAACCTTATGTACTTGATTTTTGTCGGGATGTTGGTTTAAGATATTCTATTTATGGGTTTGGAAAAGGGAATGAAATCATCATTGGTAAATTAGGTGAAATAGGAAAACAATGCAGCATCATGTTAGATTGTACTAAACTGTTACCCCATGTTGATCATTAAAAGTATTTATTATTATATATCTATATATGTCATTACTTCATAAATTAACGTTTTCGTCAATTAAGCCTTTATCGTATAAATACTCGATAAAATCAAGAACAATCTCGTTTTGATTCAGGTACAAGTCCCGTTGAACCAACATCTTGTACAAAGAAGAATTAGTGGCTGGATTTACGTACATCTCGTTGGTGAATCTTTTCGGGACGTTGATTTCGATTCCGTTCAACATCTTGGTGCTGCCAGAAGAGGGCTTACTTTGCTGAGTCTCGTGAACAAAACTGCATTGGTTCCCAAACTTACACCGTTTATGTTGTTGGTAAAACCGGCAAACGGTCTTTTGTTTCTTCTTTGGTTGATCATCGGCAGCCAGTCTTTTTGCTGGCAGCAGCAGCTGCTGCTGCTGCTGCTTTTCCTGAACTCTTCTATTTGTAGGCCATTTCTTCTTCCGTTCTTCTATCCACTTAGCAATGTCTTCGTCTGTCTGTAATGATATATTTGTGCCTGGAATCAAGGTCACCTGTTCGTCGTCTGAGGGATCACTTTCTGGCTTGGGTTGGGGTCTGGGCTCGGGGGTTTCTGCCTCTTCGTTGGGCAAGTGCGTGGGGAGTCCGTCAAGGAGCCATTCGTTGGAATTCATGACAGGGTGCTCTTAATGATCAGGGTGCTATTTTTATCGTTGTTCATATGGCTATGTAAACGATTCTGGAGAACTGGCGATGAGCAGATACCACCCTCGGAACATAACCACTCGCCCTCGGAAAAAAAAAAAAAAGAGCCATGCCCAAAGCACTTCCCCAGCCAGACATAAAGTATGAGCCATGTTTAACTGATCACAGTTTAATAGACGAAACTAGGGAAGTGACTACTTCGAGGATATCGGCCATTGATTTGGTTCGTACTTGGCAGTAGCCAAATTGTCAACACAAACTTTGTTTCCCTTGGGAACATATTGTGCTTACATTGTATTTCTGAATAATCTTTGAGAATCAGTAGTAATAGCTACCTACTCTTTATATTTAGCCATTTGTCTGATTTGGCACTTGATTGTCCTTGAAGTTCTTCTTTCTTTTTTTGTAATTTGTTTTTTTGTTTTTTTTTTTTCACTTTTGTATGTGTTTTTTTTTCGTTTTGTTAGTCTACAGAGGCTTGTAACAAAATCAAAATATAAATATCAACCTTGATTCCTATGAAAACGAAATTTATTTTCAAACCAACTACTTTTCTTCTTTAAAGGTATCTAAACATTAGTTTTTTATTAGCTTCTTGTTTTTGAAAATGGTATGTTTGAATTACGTCCGTCCTCCCGTTGAATTTGATTTTTCAAATTTTTCATTGAGCTCCCTCTCTTTGACCTCCTTTATTTCCTCCGATAATTCCCTGATCGTTCTGACCATTTCCTATTCCTGATCGTTCTGATCACTTCCTATTCCTGATCATTCTGATCACTTCCTATTATCTGACCATTCTGACCATTCTTGATTCTCCCTGGCTTCCTCAATTAGTCGGTGAATGAAATGACGGGAACACGACCTGTTTATACTCTGAAATTGCCGATTGTGGTAAATTGATACGGGGGTGGGCGGCGGCCGGGCGCGCCCTCGGTCGGGGGACCGGCACGCTGTCAAAATTGCAATACTAACGGTTTGTCTAGTCTTACTACCAACAAGGACCACCTCCACAACAAGGATACTACCAACAAGGGCCTCCACAAGGATACTACCAACAACAACAGCCAATGTACGTCCAGCAACCACAACAAAATAACGGAGGAGGATGCTGTTCATCTTTCTGTGGATGTTGTGCAGCCATTCTCTGTTGTTGCTGTGCTGAAGAATGCCTTGGTATGTGCTGTGATGCCATGTAATAAATGTATTATTCCATTAATTTATTTACTTCTTGTCAATTGCATATAGATATAAAGTCTTGTTCAATTCTTGGTTGATCACGGGCACACTTGACGTATAAACTTATTGACTTTCTTCTTTGTTTAATCTTATAAAATTGTGATTTCTACTTTAATACAAAATTGTGATTCCTACTTTAATACAAAATTGTGATTCCTACTTTAATACGAAATTGTGATTACTTAATTAATATAGTGATTACTTAATTAATATAGTGATTGCTTAATATAAAATTGTGCTTTACTTAATACAAAATTGTGATTTACTAAATAAAACTTAATGTATATTCAAACATAAAACATAGACATAGACAGAGATTAGTGAGCAGTGAACCCACCAGAAGCGTAAATGGTTTGACCGGTGATCCAACCCCCTTCGGTAACTAAAAATCTGATGATTGGAACAATATCTTCAATCTTGGTCAATCTGTTGTGTAAACCAACAGACTTGTAAAATTGAATATCGCCATCAGTTTCTTGTCCGTACAAAAATGGAGTATCCATTGGACCAGGAGCAACAGAGTTGACAGTGATACCACGGTCGTGCAACTCTTTGGAAGCACTCTTGGTGTAGTACTCAACTGGAGACTTGTTACCTTGGTAGGTAGAGTAAAATGGAGTGTAAGCAGCCAATAACGAAGTAACCAAAGAAACAATACGACCGTTTTGGTTCAATTTGAGACTGGCTTCCTTGATAAAGAAAAAGGCAATCTTGTTATTGGTTTCGTCCATCCCGTCAAATTCTTCTTCGGTGGTTTCAACCAATGGCTTCTTCAAAACCCTACCAACGTTATTGATAGCAATATCAATACCACTGGGGAATTTGGATTTGGCAGCATCAAACAACTTGGTCAAATCTTTGGCCCCGGATAATTTGGCCTGGTAAGTTTCAACCTTGACCCCGTGTTGGCTCAATTCCTTAACAAGTTTATCCAAACCAGCATCAGGAGAGTTGTAGTGAATAAACAAGTTTGCACCCAAACGAGCCAATTCTTTAGCAGTAGCAGCACCCAAGTTTTTGTTACCACCAGTGATTAAAGCGGTTTTACCTTTGATTTCGTGTTCTTTAGAGTAAAATGACATGTTAGTTGATAATTGATTGATAATTGATTAATGATGAATGAAATATTCCAAATAGCTGGGAATTCGTCCCCAATTTATACCCTTCCGATGGAAAATACCCCAACCCACAGTTTTTAAAGCAATTGCAGCACTAACACCATCTCCCAATTACATTTTAGAGGTCAAAGATTCCTGCATGGCTCTTTTCTTCTCCCATTCTTCCCATCCCCCATTGTAACTAAAGACTCTTGTCAAAGTAGTTAAAAATTTCAGTTGCAATTTTCACTAAATGACGCATGGAAGCTGGCTTAGAACCGAGCAATGAAAACAAACCGAATGTTTATTTGTTGATGCTCTTCGGTCGTAAGCCCGTTGGCTTGGTTGGCCGTCTCCATTGGCAGCTCTTCCCTGGCATGCCAATGCAACGTCAAACTACGTGTTGAGCAGTACTCTCGGTGGAAGTTGGGGTGGAACTCTGGGTGGAAGGTTCGATGGAAAGCTCGGGGTGCTGCCGGAGCTTCCACTGGCTTGCTCCCAAGTTGACAGCCTTCCCTGGCCATTTTAGCTTTTTGCAACCCTACAATTCCGCTATTTGCAAAAAACAATATATTCGTGTGGATATATAGATACATAATATATAGTGAATATAGTGATCCTATAGCAGTCAATATAATCCAGTCAATGTAATCCATGCGAATTTGGAAGTTATAGGAACCTATACGAATCTATAGTTGAGACAGTTACTATAGTTGATACTATAGTTAATATGGTTATGGTTAGAATGGTAAACCTATATCTGTATGCTGATGCTACGCTTAGCGAAATTCCGTTTCGTGGATTAGCTTACCGAACAGGCGACGGCCCCACCAGCAGCTCCCAAGAGACCTCCGAAGAAGCCAACTTCGGTCTTGTCAGTGTAGGTGGCATTAGGGGTTCCGGAGCAACAGCTGAAGCATCTAAAACAATCATGCCAACACTGTCCACATTCACTACCAGGGTGTTCCACTTGGGATATCTCCAGTTCTTGTAGCGAAATTGAGTCCGAACTTCTTCGAAATTCCGGGGCTGCGGTAGGGGTATACGACGGAGGAGCTTGCTCTGGAGTATAATCTGGTAATTCGTTTTGTTTCATACCTCTTTGCTTGTATTCTTTGGTATTATTTGTTCTATTATCTGCTCTTTGTATGTATATTGTTACCAAATAAGATGTATATATAAGTTTAACTTTTGGGCTGTGAAGAGAAAAAAAAAATGATTCATGTGAACAATATAAACGACTTACAGAAAAAGATTGAATAGAAACTTTATTTATTTAGTGATATATACTCTATTAATATTAATTCTTCTTTTTATTAGAAGTAGAATTCTTTGGTAATTCTTTAACAAAAGGTAAAAATTCTGGTTCCCCAGGAATGTATTTTCTCAACACTTCAGGAACAACCAAACCATCTTCAGTTTGGTAATTTTCCAAAATACAACATAAAGCTCTTTGAGTGGCTGATAATGTAGAATTGAGACAGTGGACGTATTTTTTATCCAATTGGTTTTGTTGTTTGATACCACATCTGATTTCTAAATTACGGGATTGGTAGTCGGTACAATTTGAACATGAAACTAATTCCTTATATTCTTTTTGGTATGGGAACCATGCTTCTAAATCGTATTTTTTAGCAGCAGCGTTGTTTAATTCTCCACTGACAATACCAACAACACGGTATGGTAATCCTAAGGATTTATAAAATTCTTCGGATAATCCAATCATTCTATCGAATTCTGACCAGGATTTTTCTGGTTCACATAAAACAAATTGTTCGATTTTTTCAAAAGCATGAACTCTGAAAATCCCCCAGGCATCTTTACCGTGGGATCCTGCTTCTCTTCTGAAACAGGAAGAGTATCCTGCGTATCTAACTGGTAATTGTTCTTGTGGTGATTCAAACCATTCTCCAGCATGATAAGCACTGATTGGTTGTTCAGAAGTGGCAATCAAGTATTTTTCGTCTTCTCCATCGATAACTTTATAAAGCTCTTCATCGAATTGAGATAATTGTGCAGTCTTGGCCATGATATCTTTGTTCATCATCACTGGTGCTTGTAATGGAGTATAATCATTTTTAGCTAAGAAACTTAATCCATAATTAATTAATGCTTGATTCAAGAAAACCCCCCAGTTTCTTAAGAAGTATCCACGGTGGCCAACAATTCTACTACCTCTTTCTGGATCGTATCCATCTATTCTCAATAAAATTTCATGATGAGATAATTTGGCTGCAGCTCCGGTGGCTGAAGCAATTGGTCCAACTTCTTCAGCACCTTCTGGTTTCCAAACACGAACCAATTCATTGTTATCTTCATCTTGCGAATCAACAACCGATTCATGAACAATGTTACCAACTTGATTAACTTTATAACGTAATCCAGCATCGGCCTTGGTTTCACGTTCAGTTAATTCCTTCTTTTGGGCAACTAATTCGTCTTTTTCCTTTAATAACTCGTCGGCACTTTCCTTGGCCTTGAATTTTTTACCAATCTCTTTTTGCAAGGCATTGGTTTTCTTATTCAACGCATCCAAATCAAATCTAATCTTAGTCCAATTCTTATAATCAGCAATGATTTCGTCAACCAATTCAACGGAATCTCCTCTCTTCTTTTGAGAGGCCTTGATCTTATCCGGCTCTCCTCCCTTTTCAACAAGAAATGCGTTTATGTCCAACATCTTACCTTAGCTTTACCTGAACTTTATAATAACTTTATAATAACTTTATAAGAACTAAAGTACTTTATAACTCAAGAAACGGTGTTCGTAAGAACGAAAAGAAAAAAAAGCTGTTTTTTTTTTCATTTTTCATCGTTAAATACACGACTTGGATTCACATCCGTACATCCCATACAAAAGATATAAACTCGTAAAGAAACTAAACCTCCATGGACATCTTGTACCCCATTGAACGATTAGAAATGAGATGCAGCTGCTTCTAAGGGAAAGGCTTACTCTGAAGATCAGGCCATTGGAGTTTGTCAACACCATCACCGAGCTGTACTACTCGATGCTAGCGCAAACGGCACTTCGAGACGTATTCCCAGTAAATTGTCATCATAATGCAGCGGTGAATAGCTTATCATTGGAAAGTATGGAATACCAGTACTTGTTGAGTGGGTGTGCGGATCTGTCGATCAAGTTGTGGGATTTGAAAGCCCAAGAAGAAGTCAAAGGTGATGATGAAGACCCTGATTGGCGATACCGAAGACAATATGAAGATTACGATTATGACAATCCAAGACAAGTTTTCACGAATATCGCCACTGTTCCTCGTAAGACCGCACATACTTTTGGAATCAGCTCGATCATGTGGTGGCCGTTTGATACCGGGATTTTTGTTTCTGCTTCGTTTGACCACACGGTTAAAATATGGGATACTCAAGAAATGGCCCCGGTTCACGAGTTTGACATTGCCAATCGGGTGTATCTGATTGATATCAGGGGCCACCAGTCAAATGAAATGACGGCTAGTGCGCTTATTGCGGTTGCTAGCGATCAACCTTTTATCAGACTATTAGATATTAGGGCTGGTTCCAGCGCCCATACCTTGAGTGGCCATAAGGGCAAGACCCTTGAAGTCAAGTGGCATCCGACCAACCCGTTTCTCTTTGCTTCTGGTGGGTTTGATGGGGAAGTCAAGGTGTGGGATATTAGGAGAAGCAATAATTGCTTATGTCGTTTGGATATGTTGAAGACCAGTTCTCTGACCCAACATGATTCTCATAATCTTACCAAAGCTTCGGTGAAAGCCCACCTGGGCCCCGTCAATGGCTTGGTATGGGACGAGTCCGGAACCACTCTTTTCACTGCCGGGAACGATGATAAAGTCCGCTGCTGGGATGTTGCTTCGTCCTTAGCTCCTCCGATTAATCGTTTAATTAATTTTGGTCCCTTAACAAGAAACAAGTACCCGCAAACAATTCCAATCTTGCTAAGCTCGAAGCTGGAACTGGAACTACAATACCTTCTTTTCCCTAGTGATAACGATGATGTCTTTGTCTATAGAACCATCGATGGTAAATTGCTAAGTCGATTGAGCAGACGGGGTAGTAAAAATCACGGTCGTACTTCTTCTATGTGCTACGCTGGTCCTTCCTCCGGCACTTACTTCTGTGGTACCATGGATGGTGAAATTGTAACCTGGGTTCCTTCTTGGCCCACCTCCTATGATCGACAAGCTAAATTGGAACTGAAGGACGTCCTTGACAGATCTCATTTGGTCAAAGAAGCCAATGAAATATTGGCCAATGACCCGTTTCTACAAAAATCCTTCCCCACTTGATAGTTTAGTTGTGTTTACGAATCTACTCGACCACCCTGTAATAGTAACTGTAGTCTTCTGGGAACCGTAGCCTAGGTCTAAAAGAATGGGACGTAAAGTGAAAAATCTGAAGAGATGCACACAATTTTTTTGAGGAAGAAAAATTGATATGAGAAGCTCTGCGTAAAAAATAGGAAAACCCATCAACTCATCACAGCATTAACTCTACATTTGTTGGTTGACCAAGGGTTCGAGGACTCATTGAATCGGAAGCTGAGAAAGAAAGTATCATGAAATTGAAATTGCAAGTGGTGCTTATTCCAGCGCACATGCTGGATGTTTCAAGCGATAAACTTGATTCTTCGGTTACTAAAAAGTTTCTTCATTTAACTGAACCAGAAACTACAGTTGGAGAAGTATGTGACGCTTTATGTGCACGGTACTCCAAGCTATATCCCGAAGATGATCCCTTGGACATTTTCGGTTTGCAGGATAATGATCATTGTGACCTTGATCCAGATTTTGTTAGTATTGATGTTTTCAGTCTGGGTGATATTCTTCGAGTCTTGGTTAATAATGAATTGCATTCAGCTAGTCGGCAAAGGATATCTTCAGAAGAGACCCATTCGCTCAATCCTTTTTATAGCCAAACTCCTCCGCTGTTACCCCCAGCGCCGGTGCTTGCCCATAACACATCTTTTCAACCAAGTTCTAAAAAGAGAACACAAGAGTTTTTCGAAAAAGGAGATCCCCAAATTCCAATTAAAAGGCAGAGGTCCAGAACGATCTGGTCGGTCAGAAGTAAGTCTTCAAATAGTCCCACTCCTGAATCAAGTGCTGCTGCTACCCCTTTAATTCATATGCCTAAAAAGAGAAACCCAAATAAGCTACAAATTGAAGACGATAGTGAAAAGGAGAATAATGTGGGTCATGACTCAAACGTATCTCCAGATAGTGATATTAATGATAGTAATATTTCATTACCACCACCCGAAATTCCTGAAGATCACTCGATCCCCGTTAAGAAGCCTAATCCGGTTTCTCCTTCAAATCAAAACTCTACAAGAGTAACTTCAGGAATGCTTAATATACCACCCCATGCTCAATTGGAAAAGAAAGATCTACTAGATAAAGAATCAAAACCTAATTTGAGTGCTCCCTCGAATGCTTCTTCAAGCTCGTCTTCAAGTTCGTACTCAACCCCTGTACCTGAGCTACCCAATGAGGAAGCTTCTACCATTGATAATATTCAAAACATTGAAAATAATCAAGCGGATGACCAGGACTCCATCAGTAGAAGTGACATCGTGAGAATATTCAGAAATGGTCTAAGAGTACCTACAAAGTTGAGACAGCGTTACTCATCCAATCCAATATCAAATGATGCATCTAACGACTCGTCCAAAGCAAATGCTATAATGAAATCTTTGGAAATCGATATGGTAAATCAACAACCTACTTCTAGTGATAGAAGATCAAATTCAAAAAAACCTGATTATCCCTCTCGTCCTAAACCATCTGGCTCTCAAAATCAGTCCCCTGCTAATAGAGTAATTGAAGAAAGTTCGGAATCAGACTACGTCGAGGATGATTTCGACAATGAAATTGCCGCCGCAAATAATCTGCTGCTTCCATCCAAACCTTTACAACCATCTCAATTGCCTCCTCCCTTTGATGAAATTTCAAATAAATCTAAATTGGCTTCGCTCCATATCAAGATGAAAAAATTCGAACAAAAATTGGACAGTACAAAATTGAACTTACATGACGAGGAACCAGACTCTACAGACTTTAGCAAAGTCGGGAAATACGAAAATGAACCGTCAAATTTAGCTAAATCACCCCATGGTCGCAACAATCCTCTTCCAGTTGAAGATGATAATCTGCAAAACTCTCTCAAGAAAAGTCCTACTCAGATCCAACAAAATCACTCTACCGACCTCGAACAATCATCTAAACCTCCAAAGTCTCCTTCTCTTTTTATTGATTCGATCGATAAAAGTCATCATACAGATACAGAAGATGACTATTCCCAACGTAAATCAGGCAACGAAAATGATACCGATCCAAATACTCCAAACACTCAATTCCAGCCTCCCTTAATGATGAATTCTTTGACAGCAGCTCCTCAAAGCTCTCCTAAAGCAGGTCTGACCAAATCACACATTGATAGCTCTCCCAAAGCAGGTCCCAAATCACACATTGATAGCCCTGCCCAAAATCAATTCCCTGAATCAAACACAGATTCGAATAATCAATCGAGCCCAAAAAGACCTCGTATTTTCATCAATAGCATTAGGATTGGTAGACCACAAAGAGACCCTAAGGAAGTTACTGAGCCGAAAGAAAATGGAATACCCTCAAATAATATATCTCAGGTATCAGATCAACTCCCTCAAGCTTCACCAAGGAAAAATGACTCTACCAATGTGCAAACTGAAAACCCTTCTCCTTCATTGACTTTTCAAACTAATTCAAATATCAGTAACCTTGAAAAATCCCAGGAACTCAAGTCTGGTGCTGATGAGGGGAATATCAGTAACTCGGTTAATATGAATGAAGCTATATCAAAGACTTCACAGAACTTAAATGGTCTGAATCCAATTGTTTCTCAAGCATCCGATAAACCTAAACCTGCCACAAATTTGATCACCGAAGAAACTTTGAACAAGCCAATAGCAAGAAGATTTATTGCAGTCCCCGGTAGTGGCGACTTCAATGATAAAAAGCCATCCAAAAAGCCATCCAATGGGTCTAGCGACAGAGCCGACCATGAAGTAATTAGCCTGTCGACACCTGAAAAGAAGAAATCTCATGAGAACAGTTCATCTGCTATTAATCAACAAGAGAAAGTTGGTAACAATGTTGAAAAGGGAATGGATACTGAAAATAATGACAGCAAGAAAGTTTTGAATGCATCACAATCTCTGACTCCAAGCGATGCTTCAGGAAGGACTCCATTAGTGGATTTGTCTCAAGTTAAATTTCAAAAAAAGGAAGTGAATGGCAAAACATTTGTTGATATTACATCTGGAAGCTCTTCTGGTTCTGATTCGGATTCTGATTCTAGTTCTGGCTCTGGCTCTGGCTCTGGCTCCTCTGATTCTAATTCTGATTCTGACTCAGATTCTGACTCCGGTTCAGACTCAGATTCTGAACCTGAATCAGAATCTAAGTCTAAGCCTGTCTCAAACGAAAAGAAAGACGCTTCAAGTCCAAAATCAAAGCAGTCGGGGTCAAGTAATGAGGAAACAGGAACACTGGATCGCACTGAGAATAACCAAGAAACCGTCGGAGTTGTACAGAGTTCTAATGTTCCTAAAAGCAAGGCAGCTTCGTCTAATAGCGAGATAAGTAAGAACTCTTCTTCCGTTCCTCAACCTCAAAATTCGCCTGATAAACCGACTACTGTCTCTTCTCAGCCTTCAAATACAAATAAATCTCAGGCAATCCCTGAACCGCAACTTATAGAGGTCATAAGCAGTGGATCTGAGTCTAGCAGTGGCTCCGGTTCCAGTTCGGATTCTAGCTCCAGCTCTAGTTCTGGTTCTGGTTCTGGGTCAGATTCGGACTCAGGTTCCGATTCAGATTCGAGCTCTGGTTCTGGGTCAAGCTCTGATTCTGGTTCTGGGTCAAGCTCCAGCTCTGGTTCGGATTCGGATTCAGACTCAGACTCATCTAGCGACTCAGACGTTGAACCTGTTCAGAAAAAACAACGTTTGGCTCCAACTATAGAAGACTCTGCCACTCCATCTGCAAAAGCCACTCCATCTGCAAAGGCCTCTCCATCTGCAAAGGCCTCTTCATCTGCCAAAGCTCAATCAGTTCTCACGTCTGCACCTCCACGATCCCCTAAATACATCGTTTACAGAAGTGAAAAAGAACAACAGAGGAAGAATTCTCTAGAGAGCGGTATCCAACACTTACCAAAGAAGCCAGAATTTTCAGCACAACCAGTTCCAAAACCTAACCAGATAAGGAAGCCAGTTTTGAATTCTTTGACAGACCTTGCCAAAAGAGGAGTTCCTGAAGTAAAAGATGCACGTTTTGGATCAGCTGAAAAGGAAACTCCTAGAAAACTGTTCGGCGATTTAATTAAGAAATCCGATTCCAAAAGTGATAATTCAAGCTCTGATTCTAGTTCTGATTCTGATTCTGGGTCGGGGTCTGATTCTGATTCTAATTCTGGATCTAATTCTGACTCGGATTCTGATTCTAGCTCCGATTCGTCTGATGACTCTGAACAAGAATCCAAATTCGTTAGTTTAAAGAAATTGGCTAAAAAGAGAAATCCTACGAAGAAAAAGAGCGGAGGGGGATTTTCTGCATTAATGAAAGATGTTAAGCATTGATTATAATCTATTGATCAATATAATATTAAAAGGAGTACAATATATACTTTAAGTAAATAAACCTATTAGCATATTAGATAAGTTTTTTATTTGTAAGACTTTAAGCATTTATAATTCTTGTTCAGTGGGACGAGCTTGATAACATATATACCTGTCAATGATATCAACACACCAATCGTGATAAGTGTAATGGGAATGGTTGAAGCGATTTGGTGCCAGGCGTAAGATGGCCAGAAAGACTTTATTAATCCATTCAGAAGCCAATTGAGGGTTTTCAATACTTAGCGCCCCAACGTACTGTTCAAAATAATCACCAAGTATCTCCTGCTCAAACTTCACCCCACTATCATAAAAGCCGTAAACGTTACTATTATTCGGAGAGTTATTGAAGGCCAAAGCGGAAAAGAGAGTTAGACGTTCATCAAATTGGTTTCTTACTAGATCATCATCAAGACCAAGATGTAGCTTATAAGCTACTGCCAATCTTGAAAATAAACTATTTGATACCATAACTCTATATAAAAGCCCGAAATGAGAAAGGTTTTGTTTAAAATAAGGATCAATTTCTGCGGAGCCAGTTCTCACTTTATAAAACCAATCATTTATTTCCTTCCCAATGAAAAGATCGCCAAACCCGTCTAAGAATGATAGTGAATGTTGTATAGCCTTATAGAATGACTTATTGGATATCATTTTTTTAGTTTCAGTCAACGATTTGCTCATAGGATGGTTCCGGTGAAGTAATGCAAGAGACATATCCTTGTGGAGTAATGCTTTGGTAAGCAAGTTCTTATCCTTGATTTGGGGAAGAGGAGGGAGATCGATTGTTTTATTTATAGTTTCAAGGTGAAGTTTAGCCAGGTTGCCATATAAAAGCTCTTTATTTACTGGTGCAGTATCGTAATAATCATTCATTAGGTGCATTATATGTTGAATTTCGAGGGTATCGGGGATTTTATCAATAGCTTCTTTATTTCTCTTCAAGTAATAGTCGACTATTTTATCAATCAACGCATCTATTCGAAGCTTCTCATCATCCCGAACTATCAGGAATCCAATTGCAGTTAAGAGCCATTTGAAATTATGGAGATGACCACCTCGGGGATTCAGAGACATTTTATTTATTTCAAATTCTAATGTTAGCTCAGGACTTGCTTTAAACTTCAATTTTTGTTGTCCAAACAGATGCAAGTTCAGTGAAATGTTCGAACCAAAGTAAATCAACTCACTATACTCATCAATGCTATCGCTAGTTTGTAAATCATGAGCAAATTCCTTTTTGACATAGTTCAATGCATCCTCCACAATTACCTTTAAGATGCTACCACTTTTCGTTGGAAGCAAAGTACTAAGTTTTTGATAGATATAAAACTTCAAAGAATGCGTTCCAAGGTTGCATAAGTTCCGTCTTTTGGAAGAACAATCAAGTAAATGATAAAAGTCGTTGGGTATGGGTAATTCGATAACCGTACTAGTATTCACCTGGCCCAATCTTGACGAGGTCGAGAATTGCTGAGCAAGCTTCAACCCACCAATCCGATAACCTCCTAACCGTATTACGAGGTTAACTGGTGTATATCTCGCTGATTTCAAAATATTTGAACTCGGAGTAATATGACTAAATAGCATCTCAAGTTATTTTTATCAGCAGTTGTACACAAACATTAATCTCAATGGTTGACTCGTGGTCTTCAAGTTATGCTTTTCTTTCTGAAACTATCGAATACTTCACGTAAGTTTGTAAAGAAGGAGTAACAGGGTCTGTTGATGTTTGATTTGTGATTGCCTCTAATCAAACGTGTCGGTGGGTGCACTACTGGGCCATACCGTGGGGAAGATCGATAAGAGATAAGCATAGATCACCAACGTCAACTACAATCAGGTTCTACCAGATGAAAGTGTCGTGAATCGTGAATTGCATTAAGTTATTTGGTTGGTTGTTTGGTTAGGTTGCGATCTTGTTGTCTCCATTTTCCAACCAGTCACCGAATTGGTCTAGTCTATTAGCTTCGTCACTGGGATTAACTGAATGAGAGAATTTTTCACCATTGTATCTGGCAACACTTAATTTCAAGCCATCGTAGTATCTGCCGTCAAAGGCCTCTATACATTTGCTGGCCAGTTCGGCTTTGTTGAACTTAATCACTATGACCGCACTTTGATCGTAGATCTTGATACTGGTGATATCATTACCGATTTCAAGTTTATTGCATTCATCGGTGATATCATCTTTAAGATCTATTTCCAAATAAGAGTCTTTGGAAAACTCTTCTTTTCGGAACATGTTTGTTGCAACCACCATTTTGCTCCATACCTTCTGTTTGATCTGAGAAACTTTATTGTCGGATGTTTCGTCATCCCATTCAGTTAATTTCTTTCTCATGGCTTCTTTTCTTTGGTTGAGTAGATCTTTCTCCTCCTGGGTTAAGACCCTGCGTTCTTTTTTGTCGTCTTTTGAAGATGAATTTGAAAAGTCGGCCCTTTCAACCCGAATCTTCTTTTGGGACTTATCTGTAGGAGGAAGAATATATGAATCGTTGAGCATCTCAATAGCCAAAGATACACTATCGGGACTGTGGTAGATGACCAAAGCTTCATTCTTGAAATGATTTTCTTTGTCGTAGTAGAGTTTAACTCGAGGTTCGCCCGTTTTATAATCTTCCGATATCATCCCATACTTACTGAAACTATCAATCAAATCTTGTTTGCTAATGTTGTCAGGTAAGTTAGAGACGTATGCCCCGGTGTTATTACTTGATTTGTCCTCGTCTTTATCACCGGTGGTCTTCTTGATGTTATTCTTAAGTCGATTAATTTCATCCTTCACTGCTTGTAATTGTTCCTTCTTCAATCGTTTGATATTTCTTTTATTTTCATCTTCTTCGGTGTCGGCATCCTTCTGGCGCTTCTTACCTTCCACTTCTTCTTCATCTCGTATCACTTTGGGCATCCAGCGTTGTAGAATAAAATTGTATATATACTCCGTGTCGTTCTCTTCGAAAATCCACTGAGACGCCGATTGATCAAAAGAAACCCTCTCGTCCACACTCTTTAGAAGCTCTGGGTTCTTCTGCACAGCATTCGGATGCGGTGGCGCCTTGGGGAAATCTGCTTCGTTCATACTGGCGTTTAAAGAAACAACTTCATCTGTTCATCTCTTCGTCTTTAATTTTTCAATACAAAAAAAAAAAAAAAAAATATAGTCGTGCGCAAATAAATAAACTACTGGTATACCGATTTATATACTTGAAAAGACTTATTCTCTATCCTTTCTGAGTTGGTCGTACTGGAGTACCGAGTGGAGCAAGACCTGGAACCCGTTTTCAACTTGCTCGGGGGTCGAGTACTCTTCCGGGTTGTGGCTGACCCCGTCTCTCGAAGGAATGAAGATCATCGAGGTTGGCACTCTTGCACTTGTAGCACACGAATCATGGCCGGCACCACTGGTGATTTGCCTGACTTTAGACTCACCAAAGAGCTGGGTTGCGGAGTCGCTGACGCACTTGATGCAGTCGGGATGGAACTTTACTGCGTTGGAAGTGTAGATATGGTCAAACTCCACGGAGATTGATTTACCGGATTCCTTAGAAATCTTGGTGAATTCCAGTTTGGCTTCTTCAACCAACTGGGCCAACGTCTCATCTTTGACATGTCTGGCATCCATGGTGAAGGAAACGTCGCCGGGGATAACGTTCACCACTGCAGGTGACAAATCAAGTATCCCAACACTAAAGAGCCCTCCGAGTTTGGTTGCAATTTCGTTCCCTTTTGCAATCATTTTGGAAGCAGCCAATAATGCGTCTGATCTGGCACTGAATGGGGTGGTACCGGTATGAGAGGCCTTACCAGAAACTTTGACTTTATACCAAGCGTAAGCTTGTACTCCGGTGACTATACCGATTTCTTTATGTTCATTTTCTAATATCGGACCTTGTTCAATATGAATTTCAAAATGAGCAGCAATGGGGTTGTGCTTGTACGAAGCTTTAGTATCTCCTAGGTAGCCGATTCTTTTCAATTCGTGCTCGACGGTTACTGGCTCTGAATCAGTTACTGATTTCAAGTTATAAATTGTTTTTTTGTCAACCTGTTCGGACCAAAGAGAAGACGCCATGATCGACATTGGGAATCTTGCACCTTCTTCGTTTGTCCAGTTTATCACCGTGATTGGGTAATTGGGCACAAACTGGTTTTCCTTCAATGTTCTTAATACTTCAAGCCCGGAAAGAACCCCATAAACCCCGTCGTACCTTCCTCCAGTGGGTTGAGTATCTAAATGAGATCCAATGGCAGTAGGAGGCAATGAGTTATCCTTCCCGGGATACGTTGCAAATATGCTACCGGCCTCATCAATTTTGATAGAACAACCAAGTTGTTTCGTCTCATTAATAAACCAATCCCTAACTTGCTTATCTAGATCAGATAATGTTAATCTACAAACCCCCGTTTGAGTTTTTTCTGGCCCCCATATTCCTTTGGCTCCAAAACTGCTGGCTGTTTCGTGGATGGTCTCAAGCAACCTTCCGGGCTTGATCTTCAAGTTTCTAAATGTCATTGGATACTCTGCAATTCATTCTGCAGAAGGCTAGCTTTTGGAAATATTCTTGTATCTTTATACCTTGATACGACGGAATTCCAAATAGGGTAATGCATTCCGTGATCCCAATCCCCCATCTAAAAACTTCCATATCTCTTCAAGAAGAAACTCGATCCTGGCCATGGTCTTTGTCATCACCACCGGCAAAGTGAAACCAGTGCTGAACCCACCAAGATTGGTTGGTAAACTCGATCTGATTTGATGAGCGGCGAGCACATCTTCCGCCATAATCCCGTACGCCCATTCCAACCTTCGCTGATCTTTCCTCTCTCCACTCCTTTTGATGTCTCTTCTCTACCACTCGAGTCAAAATGACTGCAAAATGACTGCAAAATGACTGCAACAGTAAGAGTGTTTAATCCTTATACGGACGCCTGTACACAGTGCTGCACGTGATCAGCAGTCAAAGATTCCCGGTTTACGGAAAAAGAAGGAGATGCGGTATCAAAAGGTATAAAATTGAAGCAATTCTTTAGCTGATCTTCTTAGAACTGGCAAGTACCTGCTTGGAATTACCTACTTATAAAGGATGTTTAGAATAAGGCCAGCTATTAAACCAACTATCGCGGCAAGAGGGATTTCATCCTCTGCAGTTCGCTTCTCCGGTAACAAGTTTGGCACTGATTTCACTCCATCTCCACCAAAGTTACCAAAAGAACAACAAGAAGAGTTTGAAAAATTACAGAGAATCGCCAATTCTCAAGCTGCCATCGAAGAGTTTAATAAACAGAACGCAGAGTCGGGCCTGGTTAGTAGTAACTTGGCCGGGGACGTGGAAGCACAGCAGATGAAAACCGATATTGGACGTTTCAACCAGTATTTTAAAACGGTTCCTGAGTTCGAAGGCGATGTCAACCCAGCTACTGGAGAAAGAGGTGGTCCTAAACAGGACCCATTAAAACATGGTAACGATTGGTCTTTCAACGGTAGAGTTACTGATTTTTAGTTCTATTACTTCTCATCCGGTCATTCTCTGACTACTTTATTTAGTTCTTCAATAAACATTTTTGGTTAAGTAACTGCATTTTGCTTAGATAACAAAATTTTTGGTTAAATAACTGCATTTTTGCTTAGATAACTGTAGGATAACAGACCAGGAGATTTCAGATGCTCTCTTGTGTAGTAGCTCTATTTTTAGCTGTAGTGATCATGTCTAATCAAATAATACAGTATCTAAGAGTCTATTTTTAAGAAACCATACATAGTGCTATTATACACCGAGCTGGTCCGCTACAAGGCTTAGAGAAATGCAGTAGCTCTTCAACCCTCTTACCTTTTAAACTGAAGCTGTATCGTAAGGGAGGCTACATTATATCCGGATCCGGAAACTCCTTTCAGAGAAATATATGGGGGAAATCAATCAAATAACCCGATTAAATGATTGAATAATTTCTGAATATTCATTCTATATGTAAATTAGTTATAAAGAACGCTCATTTAAGAGTCTGTAAGTAATGCGCTCTCGTTCCTCGTTTCAATGAACGGTGCTAAGTATATGTCTACAGATATAATGAGGCGAGTGCTGAGGCAGTCGATAACATACCTGTCAAGCTGTCAAAACGTCATAAACTTTACGACAGAAAAGATATAAATAGCCATAGAATCCTCCCTATCCTTTTTCTCTTCAATCTAGTGTTATATTTCTTTACATTATGGTCAGTTTACTTTTCCTACTCTTTTCTAGTTTTGTTCAATCTCTGATTTTGACAGATAACTGTGACTTAAGTTCAAACAAGCCTGTAACCAATCATAATCTAGTTATATGGTGTTAATTATATAACTCCTATTTCTCCGTATGTGTCTACAGATATCAACTAATAAGCCGACTGCTGAGGCAGTCGATAACATAACTGATAAGGCGTCCAAAAGGTCATGAAACTCAGGATAGAAAAGAATATAAATATCCATGGGATCCTTCCTACTCCCTTTCTCATTTTATAGTTCAACAAGCTAGTGTTATAATATTCTCTGATCTCAAATATATTGTTTTTCATTAACATTATGTATAAATTAATTGATCATATGTTCACTAAATATCAAGCTTACCATACTTGGAGCAATCAGGGTAATGAAAATATCTGTCATTTTGCTTATATTATTAATCACGGTTGTCCATCAAATAATAATCTTCTATATGTTGATGATTGTTTTGATATCGATTCAAGATTACTTGACTCTTATACTTTACCTCTTCTCTACAGTGAACTAACTAATGTTATAGGGGTAAACTCAGTTGAAAACTTAGTTATATTTGAAAGTTATGATAAGGCGAGGCAATATTACCGGGAAAATATGAGCAATTAAGTAAAGTGATTTTAAAAGAAACTTTATAAAATAACTGTCTTTTATATGGTAAGTTTCTGATTACATGTTGTTGAGGTTTGCGTTGGTCCCGAAGAAAGATAGTATGAGCCAGTATGATAAGCGGGATTAACGACATCATAGAAGATCGAGGAAGTAGAGGTAAGAACCTGTTGAGAAAGAGGTGAAGAATACCATTTGGTAACGTAAGAGGAAATTGCAATTAGTGCAGAAGAAAAGACTGTTTGAACAGAGGCAGTGAAGCTAGAGAAAACTGACCGGTCCAATAAGGCAAAAGATTGACTTAACATACTAACCATAAGAGGAGCAACAAGGTTAAACACAAAGAGAGAAGCAGTAGAGAAAGGGTGGTCGGGATTATCTCGACGACGATTATCCTGACGTGGAGCAGCAGGTCTTGGATTCATAGTGGATCTTGAAGTAGTCTTTTTTTTAGTTCTAGTTCTAGTTCTAGTAGAGCGAGAAGAGGAAGGTTGAGATGAAGTCGAACCTGATGAGTGATTTGCCATGAAGCTGTAAATATGTATTGGTAGATATTTAAGAGGGCTTGATAAGGTAAGAATAGCTTAGAGAAAAAGGGAGAAAATAAGAATATATATTTAATAACTATTTACTAATATATACCTAGAGTGGGAAAGACTATGTTTAGTCAAGAAAACCCATGTTTTTTTTTCAGAATTTCTCTCTCAGTTTTGCAACCTTATTTTCCTCGCTCAGTCCCAAACACCGATTCCTTTCATCAAACAACTTGAAAGGTCCCTTGGCCCAGTTGGTTAAGGCGTGGTGCTAATAACGCCAAGATCAGCAGTTCGATCCTGCTAGGGACCATTTATTTTTTAATTATTTTTTTTACGACAATGATATTTAACATTCTCTTGTTAACCTTACAAATGAAAAATGACATTCTAGTTAATCAAAAGCAGAAACCAAACTTCGCAAGTCAGCTATATTTGTTTTTGTAAAATAGAGGTTCCATAAACTGATTGCCGCAAAAAGATTTTTTTCTTTTTTGCAACCAAACTTCCACAGATTAAATTTTACAAACAAAATGAACCACTATTATCAATCTTATTCTTCACCAAACCCCACCATTAGTATCAAATTATTCTATATAATCACTGAATTACTAAATCGAAGTTCCGATTTGAAAACCATCAATTAAACGAGCTTCATCTGATTCTACGAATCAACTAAAAACTTTCAAATTTTTTAAAAACTTTCAAACTTTCTTAATACCCCTTAACTTCCTTAAAAACTATCTCTTACCAGGATATGGCTATTCTCAAATCTCTCAAGAAAAAGGACTCTAGCTTCATCAAGGAATTCAACATTCCAAATCCTAACTATTCTCGTGGAAGTTTTGGCCAATTTGGTTCATTAGTGAAGACTAAATTCAAAGAGTCTTTCATGAAACCTTCTGACAACTATTGTGGTCAAGGATTAAAAGAACATGCTGAAACTTTTAAATTGAATGCCGAGGAATTGTTGTCTAATGTTGTTGAATCTGCTAAAGTTTTATTACCATCTTCATTAAGTTCAAAACCTTTGCCAACACCTATTCGTGTCGCGGATTTGGTTAACGCTTCTGTGGTTATGCAAGCTCAACAAGATGCCTCTATTGAAAGAGACTCCTATCAACCTTATACTCCTACTTCTTTGGAGGATGAGGAGTATAATCTTTTTATGCCCATGAAACCTTCTCCACCGGTTACTTTAAGATCTTCTTCAACCAAGTCAGAAAATTTCCTTCCATTTTCTGAAACTGGATATGGTGATTTGAAACGAGTCTTTCAACAAATGTTGCCTGATTCAATTAGTGAATTTTCTTCTATTGAACAACCTGAAGAATATACTTTAGACACTATTGCTGATAATAACTCATCACCAGTTGCAAAAAATTTAATTGATTGGGATAACTTCGAGGAATTGAAACCACTCTATGATCAAATGTTACCGGAATCACAAGGTCAATCTTCTTCTAATGCTCATCCTGAGAAATTTAATTCTGAAAATGTTTCTAATAATTTCTCATCAGTATCTAATTGTCAAATTGATTGGGAAAACATCCCGGAGTTGAAACCTCCTTCGAAGTCTGGTAAAAATTTCTCTGCTCCAACTCAAATTGAACTTAAAAATGATGAATGTGATTCTAAATCTTTAGAGCCTTTTCCAACTTTGGAATGTCAAAATCAAAACCAAATTTCTTTCAAAGATTTTGAAAATAACTCTGTTGACGATGAAATTTATGCTAATTCTGTTAAAAAAGTTAGAATTAGAAGTGTTTCCACTACTGAATTTGATTCAACCATCTCTTCTAAAGGAGAAAGCTTTGGTAACAAACCTTTACAACAAATTCAAGAACCAATCTCAAATAATTCTATCAAGCCAATAATTAAAAATGAGACAACCATTGGGAAAGATGATTCAGTTATCTTTTCTCCAAAATTAAGATCAAAGGTTATGGGTTCCCAAAAAACTAAAAAAGTTTTATTTAGTGTTAGTTCTGATGAGTCTGCCAAGTCAAGTAACTATACTGATAACTATAATTTTGAATTACCGGAAGAACGTATGGTCTTGAAACAAGGTGCTAGTCCCACTGAGGTTAAAGAATTCATTACTCAATTCAATAGACCGGTTTCTATTTCTAAATCTAAATCAAATTACAACTTACGGAAATTTGATAATCAAGATTTAATATATAATGACAATAAAAAGTACCAAGCCTCTAATCAAGAAGCTACCTCTGCTGACTTAGTTACTTCATCCAATATCTACGATGATGAAAACAAAATTCAAGATTTTCAATCAGCTGTTTCTTCTTCCGATAATGCTGCTTTTCAACAACCTATCGCTTATGATTCATCAAGTATTTACAGTGATGAACCTGGTTATACCGGTCCAGCTACTACTGACAGAGGTTCTGATTATGTGCCCCCATATTATGATCCATCTGCTGCTTTTCAACCACCTATTGATTGTGATTCGTCAAGCATTTACAGTGATGAACCTGGCTATTCCGGTCCAGCTACTACTAACAGAGATCCTGACTACGTGCCACTTCAACCACATCCTGATTATGATCCATCTAAACCATTACTTGATGATGATTCTGACCCATATGCTGCTTATTATGATCAATTTGGCAATTATGATCCAACTGCTGCTCTTCAATGTGAATATGATTTTGATCCATTTGCTCCTGAACATGATCCATCTCTTGCTTTTCAACCACCAACAGAATATGGATCCAATAGTGAGGGACATGCTTATACTGCTCCTGCTTCTAAGAAAAGGGCAATCTATGAATCTTTTGATGAAGAATGTGATTCTCAACAGAATCCTAATCTTTCTGATGAGCAGGTCACCCTTACTTCTCTTTCTTCATTAAGTTCGATAAACATACCTCTCGGAGATGCCAGTACCCCAAATCAAACTGTATTACTTGAGAGTGAAGAATTAGTTCCTGAAGTTGAACCTAAACTGAAGAAACATTTATCAAAGAGATTCAAGCAATCTTTTTCCAAAAAATGGAAAAGATTGATAAAGAAAGATAATTCAGAAACGGTTAGAGAGCACAAGACTTTGAAAAGGTTGAAACGTTTTTCTCATTGGATAAAGACAAACAGTTCTCGAGGTTCATTGGATTCTTCAAAATCGACATTAGTTGGAAGTGCTTCCGAGGCTGATGCTGCTGTACCTAGCGTTGCTGAATATGAAGCTGTTGAACCTGATAATGCTGCTGACTTTAATGCTGAATCTTTTGCTGTACCTAGCGTTGCTGAATATGAAGCTGTTGAACCTGATAATGCTGCTGACTTTAATGCTGAATCTTTTGCTGAACCTGAGCTTGCTAAATCTGAAGCTGCTGAACCTGATAATATTATTAACATTGATAATGTTCTTGTGTACGCTAGAACTGTTAATAAATTCGAAGACCGTCCAGACTCAGGATGGTCTACGGACTCAGATGATTCATATATACCAGCAGTCCATCGTCATAAGATTCTCAACCGTTTGCAAAAGAAAAGGGCACAATTTAGAAAAGAAGCAACAAAAGATGTGATTGTACCTCCGGATGACCAACCAACTTGGCCAGATAAATACGGAAACTGTACTGTTACGGCTGAAGCAAAACACCATTGGATTAAATACTGTGTTGAAGTAGTTCACCATAAAACCAATGTCTTATATGACTTTATTGACAGCTTTCCAGAAAGGGTAGTTGAAATTGATGCAGAAATTAAAAAATCAGACATAAGACATACTGAAATTTATGCATTAGCTGAATATGAATCAAAATTTGACTTCTACATCTTTGATATCTTAGAACGGTTATTTTCTCTAAAAAATTTCTTTCTAAGTCTTGCAGAAGGTAAGGAACATGAAGAGTTGCTTAGGTGTACTGGTAATGAATATGTTGACGTTCACGAGCCTGTTTTCAAAATATGCTCAGAGCTAACTCAGGAAAGAGAATTTGTTGATTTATATACTAAATATAAATCAGATCGCAGGTTCCCTTTTAATTTTGATGCATATACTGCCAATATGTGGGCATACGTCAAAACAAGTATGTCGGACATCAGACAGCTCAAGGAAAGCGAAGCCGTTTTCTATAAAAATTTCAATGACTGGTATGAGTTACGCTATTCTGCTGATAAAGTTTAATAGAAACTGAAATGACTGCAAAATATTGAATTGAGAGTGTTTCTAGTGACTAAGGTGGCTAAGGGACAGGACAATAAGGACAAAGGACAAAGGACAAAGGAAAGCAATTGGCTTAGCTCTAGAAATACAAACTCAATTTCAATACTAGCATGATTTTTAGTTTAACTTGAATAGCATAACTTTTTATATATTCAAAAAAAAAATTAAAAAAAATTAAAAATACATAAAAAAACAAAAAAAAAAAAAAAAACACCTTATAAAAACAAAACAAATACTTTCAGTTCGTTAGATTTCTTCTTACTAACTTTTGATAACTGTTAGAAGTTATCACATTTTCTGATTTCATTTTACTTTACTTTTTATTTTACTTTATTTTACTTTATTTTACTTTATTTTACTTTATTTTACTTTATTTTACTTTATTTTACTTTATTTATTTTACTCATATTACTTTATTTTACTTTAGTTTACTTTATTTTACTTTATTTATTTTATTTATTTTATTTTATTAATTTTAATCTACATTTAAGACGTATTATATACTATAGTTTTCTCTTCGTGCTTGTAGCTGGTCCAACTCCTGGTCTCTATCAAAGACAAACTCAAGAAAAAAATTGTTGCAAAAAAAAATCACTGAACAATTACTGATACATTGAACATCATTCTTGAACGGATAAATAAGCCTTCCTTGGTTGCTCTTGCCTTTTTATGCTGCTCACCTGTTGATGCCGTGGAGCGACTCTACGTAAGTATTGTCTTTTTTAAAGTTTTGTTCATTTTTGAAAAATATCAAGAAAAACTGGTCTAGATATTTAACATAGGAATTCATAACTCAAACCAAGTCTCTAGTTTTTTAAAAATTTGAAGAATTTAAAAATAAATCTTCAGATGGGATCGAAAACAAATTGAAGCTACACTAACAAGATTCCCTTGATTAACTACCTACATTTGCAAGTCTATTCACTTTTAACTGGAAATATCAGTTTCGCAGCTTCAACTTGGCTTCAGATTTCCTAATTTGAGTTTGCATTCTTTCATTATTATTCAAACCATAAATTTAAGAAGCTGACTCTAATATATCTGATTACAATTAAGTTTGCGGTGGCCCCAATCAAGGTAGATTTGCTGAATTGTCGTTCCACCATTGCCACAGTCATATTTAATCCTTCACAATGCAAAATTGCAACCCAGTGATAAATCGCTATGGCTCATGTTTTTCAAACTTGAAAAAGCTTATTGAACGGAAAAAGAGTCAGCTTGAGTTTCCTAAATAGGTATAGTACCAATTATTGTGTATCACGTTTTGTTTGCAGTGCAAAAAAATCAATCTCCAATGAGCTACTTCTTGAGCATTTGCAATACTACTGGTCAAGGTCAATCCCAGATATTTCAAAATAACTCTCGAAGAGGTACTGAAAGCAAAAAGAAAGGGGCGAGCTGGGAATTGAACCCAGGGCCTCTCGCATGCTTGGTAAACTTCACGGAATAGAGTTGCATCCATTCAGCTCTTTAAACAGCTATAACCCAAAGCGAGAATCATACCACTAGACCACACGCCCAATCGATGAAGAGATGTGTTTTGTCATAAAACTACTCGAATTGGGACTCTTCGTGTTTTACTATGGTAACGAGAAGTATTTTTAATTTTTTCACCATTTTGTGTTTTCCAGACTGGCACTTGATCTTGTAAGCCAAAGCAGTAAGAAAAATGCCTTATGATTTTCAATGATACAATAAAGATATATATTATCAAAGCCAGATTTGAAGACTCTAAGACTTCTGTTTAGATTTAAAGTAACATTATCCCTCCAACAAGGTATATTCTACTTATACGATAAGCTCATAGCTCTTGTACTACATATAAATGAATGGGAAGTTGCAGCAATTGCTACTTCGTTTCTTCAATTTTTCCTTAAGTATGAGAAAGTTGCAAAAAACAGTTTTTAGGTTGCAAAAAAAAAACAACTATAGAATAAAACACTACAAAACAATATATTCAACAAGAGTGAAGTGGTTAGCTTAAGCCCTCGAGTCTATAGTTGCGGAATACTGTAAGCTGAAGCAACAATAGTTAAAGTTCAAGTTACGGCTTGTGCTAACTATCAACAGTAATATAAGAAAGGTATCGAGTTTGAGCTGATATTCAGCATCGTAAAAAAGCTTTCCACCCAGACCTCGTGTTGAGTATGTGTCACATTCAATTAGTATGGTAATTGTGGCTGCAAAAAATTTCCAAACAAAAAGAAAAAAAATTGTCTGTGTCTTAAAACTCAAACCCATTGTCAGAAAAGAATAATAATCCATGTTATTCAATATAGCTATCTAATCAATCCAATCAGCTTTTTAAAACTGTTGAAGGTACGTTTCATTTATATAATGAGGGTTAATAAGTCCATGAATTGAATTCATTTCGATTTTTGGTGATCCCAATACTCAAAGTCTCCCTGAAGAATAACTACCGGGATTTTTCTCCCTCTCAATATCTTAGCAGCAGTGATCTGTTCACCTTGATCATTACCACATCTCATAATTGTTGAAAAAATAATAGTTGATCAAATGCTGGGTATCTAATCCCTCCCGTGAAGTCTCTTCGTCCATTCTGACTGGTTGAATATCTATTTTCAGCAGAAGTCTTCGAAAAGATGAAAGGTCCTATTCCTTACATCTTTTAATGGTGACTAGCAGTTTGTGCTACTTTAAGTCCAATTATTTGGGTATTATCAAATCAATAATCTTGAGATTTATTAATGAAGTGAAAATTCTAGACACCATTCACCAAAAATCCAATGCTTTCAATTGCCTCTATTATACTTTGATAACTTCTAGTTAGATGATTTGCCTTGGTGTTTTATCTTGAGTAAGTATTGTCCTGTCCTGTCCTGTCCTGTCCTGTCCCTTCCTGTCCTGTCCTGTCCCTTCCTATATGTCCAGAGTTTTCCATTAATATTGACTTACTCTTGGTAAAACATTAAGAATATGAGTCTGACTGGTTGTTTTTAATTTTGTATCAAGACATTTATGCTTGAAAGGGGGTTTTCAAGATTTCTCTCTCCGAAGTATGCTATCGAATTAAGTCATTAAGCTATAAAAGAAATAATATTGAACATACGCTTCTTATAGTCCTGTCCCGTTGTCCTGTCCTATTGTCCTTTCCTTAAATTTTAGAGGCTTATGTTCTGGTGCTATGACTTAATTTGATATTATACTAAAAAAACAATAAAATTTCTTGATAGAAAGAGGCAATTGAAAGCATTGCTGAAAAATTTACTCAATACGGTGAATATATTTCTTAGAATTGACTTTCATTAATACTTTGAAAAATTGTTTGATTTGGGTTACCCATACCTGCTAGTGTGTCAGCTTTTGCTTGAAAATACTTATTCAGCTAGTTGGTTTGTGATGATAGAGACTTGGGTGGGATTAGATAGTGAGGTGTGGTCTTCGTGATCAACGGGGTTCAGAGGCTGCGGGATATTGATGTGGAAAAATCTGAAGGAGTTGTCCAAAGGAAAGGCAGAAGTATGGGGCCAAGTTGAAAAGGATTATAATTTGGTGGTCCTATTAAAAGGATTTATGTAACTGAATACAGACCAATAAATGGTTTTACAAAACTCAATGATTTAGGCTTTTGAAAATTTCCTTTTGGTACGTGATTACCTATTTATTAACAATTGAACTTTTTAGTATTTAGACATTTATTTGAGGTTGTGGGAGAAATGATCAAGACTTGAGGTTGCAAAAAAGTTTTTCTATTTCACTAATTAACCAAGGAAAAGACTTATTCATCTTCTTTCTTTATAAGACATGATATTGATCCCTTCTTTTTTTTTTTCTATTTTTTTTTTCTATTCAACTTTTAGAAGTTGAATGGGTATGTTGATAACTTTATTCTTTTATCTTCTTGTCTATTCATATATTGAGCCTTGACCCTTTTCATATCATCTATCTACGCTTGTGCTGGAGTATTCCCTCCCTTTTTATGAAATTAAATTCTGAATCAATTCGTGAAATTGGGTATTATTTTGAATCGAGATTTATGCTGCAAAAATTCCACTTCAAGCCCTGGTGAGTTATTATATTTTTATTTTTTCTCTGAAGAGATACTAACTTGTTTATTAGATCACTTGACTCTTCTTTCTATTCAACTTGTCTTTTTAAGTTGAATGGGTATGTTAATAACTTTAGTTTATCTTATTTATTCACCATACTAACCATTCATATCAATGAGATCTGTTGATTTCGGAGTATTATCCTCGTTTATTCAATTGAGTTGCATCGGTTCGTGATATAGGGAGCAAGTTTGAATCAAGATTTGCTGCAAGAACCAGAGCCCAGGTGGTTTTTCTAAAGATACTAGCTTGTTCATTTCTGATTACCTTTTTCTTTCTATTAAATTAAAAGATCAGGCTGAGTGGGTATGTTAATAACTTTATTTAATCAACTCTTGTTTATTCATACTAATTATTTTCATTTAATTATCATTTATCTTTCTTAGTGGTTACCTTGAGTTTTGCTGCATTCTGTTGAGTCCGAATCAGTTGTTGAGTTTGTTCGATTAATACCCTGCCCAAAGATGAGCTAATTTTAACTTTGAATAGATTCAGACATCAGGTAACTCTCCAATTGCTTAACGGTTTTCTATTGAAATCCACTTCAGTTATTCATCATACTAACGGGGGAACAGTTTTTTTATATAGTTTCTGTAGATTTAAAGAATAGAATATTCCCTCCAGGAGGACCCCATGAGCCCAAGCGCTGAACTTACTACACTGGATCAGGCATAACACATTGATTAATACTTATTATAATAATGATCAGTTGATTCATGATTTTTAACCGATTTTTCTAATTGGATCGTTTTTTCATCAGTGCTGATCCAAAACTGATTCTCTTCAATGACCATGTTGAGATACTTTTCATAAACAATCATATTCTTAACCACCAACAAGTGGAAGTTCTTTGTTATCTCATCAATGGTTTTCTTTCTTTCTAGTATCTTAGCATGATCCCTTTTGAAATCATGATTTTTGAATTGGGTACTATCGATATAATTGACAATCTTATCGATGTCCATATTGGCCATTTCAATCAAATTATTATAAGCTTGTTTAATCTGGGGATACTTTAACAAGATAATCTGTTCCTTTGTCTCCACCAGTAACGGCTCCGAGGCCACCTCCTCAGACCCAACAGACGCAGGCAGGTCGTCTAGTTTCCCCCATAGCTTCAAGTCGGTCAATATGTTATTAAGAGTGTTCATCTCGGTGTTTTCTTTATAAAATTTATCCAAACGAGATTGAATACTAGCTATTTGGTCCATTATCGAATGATCCTTGGATGTAGATGTGCTGCCACCATTTTCCAAGCCCTGGTTAGCATTGAGCTGGACCTCAAGACCAAGGATCCGTGACTGAAGGCTATTGAACGTTGTCTGATCCATCTTTTCCCGTCTAATAAAGACAAGTTGGTGGAGTTGTCGGTGAAGCTTTTGATTCTCTCAGAAATACAAAAACAAACACCAGTACATCCCGGTTTTTTTATATACAATCGATTAAATACCCCTTTAGCCTTAACTACAGACGGGATTTCAGATCGCTGGTCAAGAGCAACAGTTCCCAGCAGCCAGGAACTAAATTCACCGTAAAAAGGTCCCAAGGCATGCCACTGCCGGAGCTCTTGCGTGAACAATAAATGTCAATGGCCATCGAACGTTTCTCAAGAAGTTTCAGCCGTTCCACACTAAAGTTGATAGCCTGGTTACTCAGACACTGAACTCAGACCGTAACCTACATGTTGGAGGATTGTAAAAGCCACTAAGTGTGTAGTTTTGGTGATTTTAGTACTTTTGGTAATTTTGATAAGTGCTTGAACATCAATGCTTGGATCAAGACATCCCCTGCAATTTTCTCAACTTTCGGTGCTCCACCGGAAAGTCCTCGTTTCATCCCTTACTCTAAGCCCTTTCGAGCAGCCCCAAGGTGCCTGGCTGGTGCTATTGGTGTTGATATTCCCAAATTTCAGGGTCCATTTAGTCCCCCCCCCGGCAAAACAATGCACCCGTGCACCACAACCAAAATAGAAAAAACTGTGACACAACTTGAAATTTGTCTGCTTAAAAGAATATAAATAAAAGGATAAACACTGATATTACTTCTTGTACGATTGAGTAACCGTCTTTGCTGGTATCAATTGGTTATATATACCGTGGTATCCCGAGAGTATTGTTGTGTGCTAGACTTTTATTCTGGTGAAGGCTTGATTTTGTCCCATATCAAGCTGTTTTGATCCTTATTTACCGAAGCTAACTTTAGCATTTGTTGAAAAGGAGTTACTTGTTCTTCAACTTTTTTATAAAGCGAATTACTTCACAATGGGTCTTTTCACTCCCCGTAGGGTATGTTGATAGGTTTGCTGTTTTTCTTACTTATTTTTCGCTGTTTTACTAACAAATTATCTAGAAGAGAACTGAGATCAGTCAGGGTTTTAGTAAATATACTGATGAAATCAATAGGTATCAAGCTGGCCAGCCGGATACTTCGAGGTCGAATCCAGCTAGAACGCAATCATTGACCAACGGCGCAGGCGAAGCTGCTTTGGCTGCTTTAAGACTCCATTCTCTGCCTCAGCCTCCATCAAATAACTATACCAATCCCAGATCTCCCTCAAACGTTCGTCTGAACAATGTCAGAAGAGCTAATTCGCTAAATTCGTCTGCTTATGGCCAACGCTCAAACTCATTACGCAGTTACACATACAACCCCAAACCTTCTTATGTTGTGGGTCAGCCTTCAATCAACTCTTCTCCAAAAAGAAGTAATTCTGTCAATAGTCGATCACTAAAACCTCCTAATCGCGACCAACGGTTGAACTCGCTCAATTCTAATAACTCTGGTCATTTGAAACCTCTCCAGAACTTGATTAGTGAAGATAACGAATATAATGAAGAAGAAGATATGATTATCACTACTAAAACTACTAAAGTGGTGGATTCTCAGGGAAGAGTTCTGTCAATAACCACCGAAACCATAAAAACTTTACCCGATGGTTCGAATATTATTGAAACCACTACTAAAAACATCTCCAGAAATAATTCTCGTTCTAATTCTCTTCGAAATAACTCTTTACTATCGTTTTCAAATCACAATAACTTGAATGGTTATAACTTATCTAAAATTGATGAAGATTTACAAGATTTCGATTATCATTACCAATTAGATAATCCAAATTCTAACGATTTGAAACTAAATACCCAGGAACTGAAGGGTTTGGGGTCTCCTCTCAAAGAGTCTTTCCACCAAGAAAGAATTAATTCATTAAATTCATCTTCAAATAAACCTACAGGTCTTGAAGCTTCTCCATCAAAACAGCCCCTCAAATCAATTTTGAAAAATAAACTGCCTCCTTCCTCAATTCAACCTTTAAATGATAATTTAGAAGATTCAGAATTTAAAGATGCCGCTGACTCTTTGGACGATCTCCAGGACTCAAATATTAAACATCCTTATAAAAACTTGACGGAGCCGCCAACCCTGTCTAATGCAGAAGTTGAAAAATCTACCCCAGTTAAAAAGACCCTTCGGAAACAACTAAGTCCCAAAAATTCTCCAATATTAACTTCACCTAATTCATTCCCAGCTAATCGTAATGATGATATAATATCAAGTAATAATTCAACCCATTCTGGCTCAATCAAATTCTCAAATGAAGTTGAAACAATACCAATTTATCAAACTACTTATAAAAAACCAAAAATTCCATCTTCAAGTAATCATTCAACCACTAAGTCAACCGATAATTCGGAATTATACGATCAAGCAATGAAAGTAGCAATGGAAAGAGTATACGGTAAATCAGAGATTCCTTCATCACCAAAACAAAATAATAATGAAACTTTTATTCAACCTCCTCAAATTAATTACTTGGGTTCCCCTCAGTCTTCAAAACGTACATCTTCAATTACATCCAACTTATCATCTCTTCTCGAAAATAAGTCAAAGAAGGATAAAAAAGTTGATGAACCTTCATCTCCAAAAATTGATAGTAACTATCACTATCAAAATCATCATAAGGATTTTGTAGTTCATTCTTTACGTGATAATCCAAAGCAGAAACAAACAAGCCGCAAAGAACGTGCTAAAGAAGAGAAAAAATTACTGAAACAAATGGAAAAACAACGTCAAGATGATTCAAAAAAGACTGAAAAAGAATCTAAGAAAAATAAAAGCGGTAAAAGGATTTCCTCCGGTCTCAACTTATTTTCAAGAAAGAAGAAACATGAAAATGATGCAAAACCTGAAACTACAATCGATGATAATCAAGCTGTTGTTGAAGACAGTGTGCAAAACAATAAGGATATTACCCCTCTGCAGACTAAAGAAAATGAAGTGTCACCAACGTCACCTACTAATCCAGCTTCACCAGCTGCTTTAATGGCCGCTGCTTCTGCAATCGGTTCTGAGCCAGTTGTGACCCTGGACGAAGTTAGAGCTCAGTCAGATTCTATCATGCGTCCTCTTCCAAAACCTGAAGACCTTGAAAATAGAGAAATGGAATCAGAAGTTTCAGAAACAATTCCAGAAGCTACAGAAGTCCCAGAAACAGTCCCAGAAACAGTTCCAGAAGTTCCAGAGGTACAAGAACCCGAAGCTAGTGTTGAAAATGCTGAACTTAAACCAGAGGTTTCAGACTTGACAGAAACCCCAGAAGTAGGTACAGACACAGTCGATGAAATGGTACCAGGTACAGACGCAAATCAAGAATCCTTGTCCAAAGATCAAACTTCAAACTTTATTATTCCAATTAAAGTTCCAGTTTTACATGACGTTACTCCCTCAGGACCAAGTGCATTATCCAAGCACAATGATTTACTATCTGACGATGAATTTATTGACACCGAGGGTACTAACGATGAAGATATAACCGAACATGACCTTTCAGGAAGTAATGCCGCTAAATCACCAAGCCCTGAGGCAATGACCCCACAAGTCTCTGCAGAACCAGCAAAAATAGATGGTGCAGAACATAACAATGATGATGAACGCTTCCTTCCTACTATAGTAGCTGGTGAAAACGGAGCACCTTTGATTGTCGACGGGAAACCAAAGCAGAGCGCTTCTGTGCCTGAGGTTGCAGAACCTGAAAATATAGCTCATTCCAAGGAACCCGAGCCTGTTTCAGCCAATGTCACTGAGCCTTTAGCTCCAGAAGAGGTCACTGAAGCTCCAGAGCCAATATCAGCCAATGTAACTGCACCATTAGAACCCGCAACAAACGACGAAACCATGGCCACTAAAGAGCCAGAACCTATTTCAGCCAATGTTACTGAACCATTGAAGCCTAATGAAGAGAAAACCATCATTGCTAAAGAACAAGACGCAGTTGCAGCCAACGTGACTGAACCATTAGAACCTGAAATCAACGAACCAGCTGCAGCCAATGTAATTGAATCACTAGAACCTGAAACTAACCAGACAGTTTCCAAGACAGCGGAAGATTCGCCAAACGGCTCTATCACTGAACAGCAGAATGTATCGACCGGAGAACACAAAGGAGCTGCTGCCCTTATTCATCCTCAAGAACCAAGTACAGCCCACAGTCCATCCAATAAACCAGAAGACAACCTCAACCAATCAGAAACCACCTTGGGTCAAGAAAGCACGAAAATCCATGATGAAAATGGTTTGTCATCCTCAAACGAACCCCAGCCTGATGAGAATGAAGAACCCCTTGTAAATAAACAAGGCAACAAGAAACTTAACAAATTCAAAAAGACGATTTATAAATATTTCATCAACCAATACTAAAACATAATACACAGAGATTAGTTATCGAGTACTTGTAGTTCAAAGATTGTAGCCTTCAATTTATGATTTGTGCGTGTTTTCGAACAAAAAGGAAGCTATGAGATTTGCTTTTTGATAAGATACTGAAAAATTTCTACTAACTTGATGAAGTAGTCTACAAGAAGGCAATACGCAAAATGCCTAGTGATATACATTCAGATAGCACAGGAGTTGATGAGAGCTTATCTGAAGAGATCAATGGCTTAAATGTGGTTGATTTTCCCATGAATTATAGTAACATGCCTTCTTCCGCACATCGAATATTACAACCAGAATTATCAAGTTCTTCATCGCAAGGGCAAACGGAGAATAGAGTAAGATCCAATCCAGAGGCTGAAACTAATGCAGGTAATGAACAGGAAAATGAAGAAGAACGAGTTTTCCAGGAACTTTGTATGGCATGTAGGGCTGGAGATCATGATACAGTTGATTCCTTACTTGCAGTGCCCAACGTTGACATCAATCGGGTTGATGAATGGGACTATTCACCATTAATCCTAGCATCTCTTTGTGGTCATATTAAAATTGTAGAGCTACTTTTATCTAGAGGTGCAGTATGTGATCGAGATACTTTCCAAGGAGCCAGATGTATATATGGGGCATTGAACGATACTATCCGAGATGTTTTGATAAGTTTTGATATTTCGAAGAAAGTGGATATGTCTCAACCATTTGCCAGTCATATTTCTTCATTATTGAGTCCGTTATTTCAATTATCTGGTAGTGATATTGTATTTCTTTTCCCCCATGTCCAAGGAACATTAGCGAGAGATTTGAGAGTGTTTCGATTGAATAGATTTATACTAGCAGCAAGAAGTGAGTATTTCTATGCAAAATTAAAAGTTGGAGGTACTTGGAGCCAAAAAGTAGTGATTGAGATGCCTCCTAGTACTAGTCCTGAAGTTTTCAAAGCCGTCATTGATTACATTTACTTGAGAACTGACGATTTACCTATTGATCAATCGAAAATTCAACACCAATTGATTCAATTTTCCAAAAAATTAGGATTGAACGACTTGAAAGAGAGTGTTGAAACTGCTGCCAAAGAAACTGATAAAAGGGAAATATCCAAAATCAAACATAATGCATCTTTCCAGTTTGTTGAAAATGCCAGAAAAGACATGCATAAGTTTTGTGAACAAAACATCATTGAAAATAAAATCTCGACAAGTGTTGGTTCTGATGCATTTGAAGAAGATATAGACTTAGAAGATATAGACGTTGGACTGTATTTGCAAAATGAATCCAAAGAGAAAATTTGCCACTCCAATTCATTTAGTGATATAATTCTTGCTACAGTTGATGCTGAATCCGATACAATTGTGTACTATCCAGTGCAGAAGTCTATTTTAGCAAGATCTGAATATTTTGATACAATGTTCAAGTCAGATATCTTCCTTTCGTCGCAAGAAGAAGTGCCAATCTTCAAAGACCCTGAACAAACGTTGAATAAAGTTATTATCAAGTATCCATCGTTAAAGCCTGAACATATCCCCGTGATTCAAATCTGCACCAGTACTGCTAATTTTGAAGTCACTGAAATAATTTTATCCTTTCTTTATTACGATGATATCTCCCATATCCCATTAAACTTAACCATTGAGCTTTTATTTGCAGCCGATGAGTTATTCTTAGAAAGACTTAAAACCATGTGTGCGGTGAACATCACTTCCAAATTCGCTCAATTATCTTTTGCAGAGCATCAATCATTGAAGGATCACGTTGGATACAATGCTTATGACCTTATAAGGGTAGCGTGGCAAACTAGATGCGAGAGATTGGAGCAACATATAACCAAACTAATGGCATATAATCTCTCCCTGATATTCCACGATCCAAAAGAGCATGAATATCTTTTAAGATTGATCGAAGAATCCGCTGAGAGAATCAAGGAAAGACAAGATACCGATACCATTGAATTGGTTGATGATATAAGATACTACATATCTAAGAAATACACCGTGAATGATGAATTTGAAGATTTCGAACCAATGAGTGCTCACTTCAGGGAAAACGATCCCAACTATGTCGAACCAGACGATATCAGAGCCTACAAAAACAGTCTAATATTATACGAAAGAGATATCGAGATAATTGATAGCCTATTGAATGAGCTAGAATTAGATGCATAGATACATACATATATATATATATATATATATATATATATATATATATATAGTAAAACCTCCGTACACCAACATCAACTTCTTCAATTTTTTTTTTTGCCGTTCTTTTGACAAATGGCCATACATTTTTATTTTGCCACTAATAATCACGAATATTTAACACTAGAATACATATTTACAGGAATATACTTAGAAGATGTCAAGTAAGAGTATGTTAGCAGAGAAATTTTTCTTTTTTGGAAGAAAAAGTACTAACAAATGGAACTAGTTACAATTAAAAACGCTGGTAAAGTATATGAAATTGAAGTTGGAGCAAGCGATACTGGATTAATTTTTAAGCAGAAAATCCAGGAAGCCACCAATATCCCACCCGAAAGACAAAAGATTTTGGTAAAGGGAGGGAAAGTGAACGACGAAGATGAAATAAGTTCATTGGCATTGAATACCAAGCAACCAATTATGGTTTTGGGAACCCCAGATAAAGGATTACCTAGTAAACCGGTTGAAAAACAAGTTTTTTTAGAGGATATTAACCAGAATCAATTATTTAAGGTTGGTAGTGAGCCATCAGGATTAATTAATTTGGGGAATACATGTTATCTTAATTCATCATTACAAGCATTATTTCAAATCAATGATGTTAAAGAAAAGTTGGAGAAGTTCAATGGAAGCTCAGGAGCCAATGCCAATGCCAGTCAATCTCTTGTATTATCATTGAAGAGTTTATTTGGACAAATGTCTAAAAAACACGAAAGCGTCAATCCAACATTATTATTAACAATTTTCAGAAATGTTTTCCCACAATTTGCAGAAAGAGAACGAGGATTTTATAAGCAACAAGATGCGGAAGAAGCATTTTCACAGTTATTGAGTACATTGGGAGAAACCTTAAAGGTAAAAGATTATTTTAGAATTAGTTTTAAGAGCGAACAAAAATGTTTAGCATTACCGGAAGAAGAAGTTAAGACTGATTATGAAGACTCATTTAAGATTAATTGTCATATCGATATCAAGACCAATTTTTTGAGAGATGGAATTCTTAATGGGTTAAAAGAAACCTTGGAAAAGTATAATGATACATTACAAAGTAATACTGAATATGAAGTTAATAGAAGAATCACTAGATTACCAAAAATGTTAACTGTTCATTTTGTTAGATTTTATTGGAGAAGAGATACTCAAAAGAAGTCTAAGATTTTGAGAAGAGTTCAATTCCCATTTGAATTAGATTTGGCCGAAATGTTGGACGAATCCATTAAACTGGAAAAAATTAAAATCAGGGATGAATTAAATAAAATCGAGAAGGATAATATTGATTTAATTAGAGATTTCAAGAAAAGTAAGAAAAATGATAATAAATTAAGTCCATTAGAACAACAAGAAGAAGAAGAATTAAAATTAATGTCTATCAAATCTAAATTTAACGATGATTTTGCTAAAAGCTTACCTTCTGGTATTGATTTACAAACCGCCACTGAAAACCCATCTTCAGTTTATGAGTTGAGTGCTGTAATTACTCATGCTGGATCGTCGGCCGATTCTGGACATTACCAATCATTTGTTAAGGATGATAAAGATTTAGATGGTGAAAGATGGTGGAAATTTAATGATGACAAAGTAAGTTCGGTTAATAGAGAAAAAATTGAAACTTTAGCCGGTGGTGGTGAAAGTGATAGTGCTTTAATTTTAATTTATAAAAGTAAAGGTTTTTAAAATAAAGGTTTTTTTTTTTTCAAAAAGTAAATATATTAGCTACATAGTATTATTCATTATATTCGTAAATTCTAAAGATCAGCTACTAATTTTTTAAAATTTTCAACTTCTTCCCAACAGTTTAAACTTTTACCCAGATTTTCTTTTAAACATTTGATAACTCCTTCTCTGGAGCTTTTAACTTGTTGATTGATTTCGACTTTAGCTAATTCGATGTTTTCTTGTAATTTCTTAGTTAATTCTCCAATTTTTTCATTAGCTTTTGGAACTGATAATTCCGGGTTTGATTCGTCTTTCAATAATGCTCCATTAGTTGTTTCTTGAAACTTCTTAATGGTTTCTGCTTCCAATTTCTTCAATTCCACAGCAACACGGTCTTGAATATACTTTTCAGTATACTGAGAACGAGAATAATCACTCTATATTGACTCGGTTAGTACTAGCTTGATTCTCATTGGTTGCTCAAACATACCTCTGGAGAACTCTCTAATTGCGATAAAAAGGATGAACTGAATTCAATTGGAGTGGCTGGGGTGAAGACCTTGGTCTCTGGTTTAGATGCTGATGCTCCCATTCTGTTCTTTCCCGGTATTGAATAGATATAAATGACTTGGTTTGACGGCCTCTTAAACCTGAAAAGCTCAAAAGATTTTCCAAATTTGAATCGAAAATCACCAAAGAAGGTGGTGTTATTACCAAAATTTAAAAAACCCAAACATCCGGGTTTTTTCTCTTTTCTTTCAATTGGAGAACGAAAAGATTTTTCATTGATAAAACACTGGAAGGAGGAAGGATATAGAAGATATTATAGTCCGAGACAATTAGTTAAGTATGCCGCCAGTTCAACAACAGTACGCTGTGCACCAGCCATCCAACTTCGAGAAGTTCAAGATGGGAGCCATAATGGGATCGACCGTTGGGGTTTGTATCGGGGTGATATTTGGAGGAGTTTCAATTTTACAGAACGGAGCTGGGCCTAACGGGGTGATGAGAACGTTGGGCCAGTATATCATGGGTTCTGTCGGGACCTTTGGGTTGTTTATGTCCATTGGGTCGGTGATAAGATCTGATTCGAATCTCCAAGCCTATGAAAGGGCCATGATTGCTTCTCATAGGGCCAGATTGAGATCTCTCTACAGAGAAAATGTATAATACTGTGAATAGTCATTAATATACCATGTATATTGCATCTTGTATCGTATCTTGTATTGTATCTTGTATTGTTGTATTGTATCTTGTATCGTATCTTGTATCGTATCTTGTATTGTATCTTGTGTATTGGTGTATTGATTTATCCATGCAATGGATTCAGCTGAAATCAGCTTGTAATTTAGCTTGCATGTATTCATCTTGACTTCCTCTTGCACGGATATCCTTGAATTACGCTATTACTGTTAGAATAAATGGATATATTGTGAATATTATAATGATATCTATGGATGCAAATAAAAGACCCATGCACCAGCAAAAAGCACCTACTCCGCATAAGCACATGTAATTGATTTAACCGAATCAACTCCCAACTCAACTACTCAACTACTTCAACTCAACCACTGCAACTGCTCAATGACCATGGGCGACTACGAAGAAAAGCTCTATGCTTCTTTCCAGCCATCAGAAGCCAAGCTTCTAACGTCGACCTCCAATACTCAAATGTTGATGGAGAATCCGATTCTAGCATCAGCATTATCAAATATTTTCCCATATTTACTACTTATTGATAATTTATTAGAAATAATCACTTGGACCAACGAAGACCCGTATCAGAACTTCTTGATAATCGTTATCTATTCGGTTTTAGTTATGTATTGGCAATTCATCAATTGTATTATCTTACCAATTTTATTTTCAATTACATTTTCCTGGATTGTTTGGTCAATTAGTTCGGTGATATATGATTCGAAATTTAACGAGAAACCAACTATCGATGAAGTGTTGCACACTTTGCATAATATAACGATTAGATTTGAAATGTTGCTAAGACCAGTTCAACATTTTGAATTAAAATTTAAAAATTTTACGAAAATTTTCTTAATGGCCGCCATTTTAACTCCCATTCAAGTTGGATTAAGTAAAAGCTTGATACCTCCTCAAAAGTATTTATGGTTCTTGGGACTCTTCATGTTAACCTATCATTCACCATGGTCTTTTTCAATAAGAAGATTATTATGGAGATCAATCTATATTAGAATAATTACTTTTTATTTAACTGGATTGGATATTAAATTGGACAAGCAAAATCAAAACCAATTCAAAAACATAATCCACAGTCCTTCAACAAGTGATATTGAGGAAGATTTGAACGATTCAAATTCAAATAAAATTCAATTATTAACCGATTTCAAAATCTTGAAGAAAATTATCGCTTCTCCAACTAGATTGAAACAAATCGTCCTCTTTGAAATCTTGGAAAATGAAAGAAGGTGGTTCGGTATTGGCTGGTCGAAGTTCTTGTTACCCCACGATAAGCCAACGTTTTGTTTTGAACAATCGGGTCTAGTTGCTCCGGACCCAAACCTGGATCTCGATTTCCCTTTCCCCATCTTCGAAAACGACTTATATACCTATCTGTGGAATTGGTGTAACGAAGACTGGTGCTTAGATTTGGAATTCAACAAATCTAAATCAAGTGACGGCTGGACTTATTTCGATAATAATTGGGATTCTCCAGGCTATCAAGATGGATTTTCCAAATACACCCGTTCCAGAAAATGGACCAGAAAAGCAGAACTCTACATCGATAAACAAGACACCGTTCTTGATGAATAATTATATATACATATATAGCTCTATCGTACATGTTGCAAAATGAGCATTTTATTTTATTGTAATTTATTTTTATTTTTTTTTTTTTTCTTTGGCTCATCTGAAAAAACTTTCAACTTCTTCTTCTTTTAATCTTCTACTTCTAATCTTCTGCCCAAAATGAGTGCTTCTTCTTCCCATATGGAGTATAAGGACATTCCCAAAAAGTATATTGATCCTCTCCAGCCAAAGGATAAGTCCGAAGGTGCTCGTGTAAACGGTAAAGAATGGAAAATTAAAAAAGATGCTTTCAGAGTTAAAACTCTAGGAGTTAAAAGAATGACTACTTTTGAAAAACGTGAACAAGAAAGATTGGAAAAACAACAGTACAGGGCCAGACTTAATGACTTGAAACAAGAAAAGGAAGATGCCAAAAACCAAAGAATCGCAGATTTAAAGAGAAGAAGAGAAATTAAAGAAGAAAAAGAACGTTACGCCAAAATCGCCTTGAAAATGCATGCTAAAAAAGTGGAAAGATTAAGAAAAAGAGAAAAGAGAAATAAGTTATTGAAGGAACGTTAACCTATTGATCTACCCGTTTGTATTATTAGTCTTCAGTTCTTCCTTATCCTTTTGTATACTTTCGTTTTTTTACACCCGTGCCACATATAACACCTCCGTACATATTTTGAAAATTTGCATTACACCCGTACATATAGTTATTTAAAACAATACACACGACCCCACACTACCTGCAGGACGCAACGCGCGCCAGCAAAAAAAAGATTTTATTTGGCTGACCGCAAGGGTTACCCGCCCCCGGGGCCCAGGAGTATAAAAGGATCCGGAAATCCCACTACCTTTGACCAGGAAATTTTTCAGGAAGACGGAATTTCAACGGAAATTGAATTTTTTTTTTTTTTTTTTTTTTTTTTTGGTTTTTTTTTTTTTTTTTATTTTTTTTTTTTTTTTTTTTTTTTTAAAGGAAAAGATAAAGAAAAGGAAGAAAAGATCTAAATTTGCAGCCACCAGTTGTTATTGTTTAGCTTTTCTCTTAGCCTTTGGTTATAGACCTTGGTTTTCTAGCCGAGTTGCCGTGTTCATTCGTGTTACATAAGTTCCGAATACATAATTGTTGTGTTACTTGTTAATACATATTTGTTGTGTTAATTGTGCGCTTTTGGGATACATTTAGTTGTTTATCTCAGCATCCTCCATCCCACTGTATATATTGTATATAAAATGGACTCCTTAAAGTTACCTACTACTGCAGCCAGAGCTAATGCTTTCACTGCTCCAGGATCCCTTTCATTTCCTCAAGGTATTGAAGGAAAAAATCAGCAGGAAAATACCAATGGTGATGCTTCTTCTCAACAAGAGGATTCAATTACCAAGAAGGAAGAACCAACCGATGGTATTTCTGTTAAAGAACCAAACCAAGAAGAAGAAGAAGGGGCTATTTCTGGTATAGTTCCAACTTTACAAAATATTGTTGCTACCGTTAATTTGGATTGTCGTTTGGATTTGAAAACAATTGCTTTGCATGCCCGTAATGCCGAATATAATCCAAAACGTTTTGCGGCGGTTATTATGAGAATTAGAGAACCTAAAACTACCGCTTTGATTTTTGCTTCTGGTAAAATGGTTGTTACTGGGGCTAAATCCGAAGATGATTCTAAATTGGCTTCAAGAAAATATGCAAGAATTATTCAAAAATTGGGTTTCAACGCCAAATTCACCGATTTTAAAATTCAAAATATCGTTGGTTCTTGTGATGTTAAATTCCCAATTAGATTAGAAGGTTTGGCTTTTTCCCATGGTACTTTCTCTTCTTACGAACCAGAATTATTCCCCGGGTTGATTTATAGAATGGTTAAGCCAAAAATTGTCTTGTTGATTTTCGTTTCTGGAAAAATTGTTTTAACCGGTGCAAAACAAAGAGAAGAAATTTATGCTGCTTTTGAATCAATTTATCCGGTTTTGAGTGAATTCCGTAAATCTTAATGTATTTTAGTCCTGTTCCCTTACTCACCCCCATTTGCATTTCCTTAATCCTTCATTTCAAATTTCTTTTCAAGTGTATTTATCCTATTATTTTCCCCTTTATGTCATCTTTATTTGTAACGACTTAAACAACTTTGAAAAACAGAAAAAATTATAAAAAAAGAATATCTACTATAAAAACCAAAAAAAAAAATTATTCGCCTTAAATCATTTATAGATTTAATAAATTGTATATTATTAATAATTGTACTTTTATATTGTTACTTCCATTTGTATTATTTATTCAACCATTGAAAGTAATTACATCTATTATCATTATTATTAATGGCTTCAACATTTGTTAATGAACAACACCAATATTTCTTACCCTTGGTTTTAGCGTTTAACGATGTTCTTAAATTACAGGGCTTATCATGATTACACTTAGGTGCATCCCCATAAACGGTCGCTAATGACGAAATAAAATTACTTCGTTTTTCACTATTTTCAATAAGCCGATTCAACTCATCTTGATTTATTTCTTCTTCTTTTTCTTCTTCTTGTTGTTGAGTTCTTTTGCTGAAAAATGCAGATATTGATGGTTGTGGGGGTTTCCTCTTTCTAGACTCATACTGGATTGAAGCCTTGCGTTTGGTTCCTGTTTCTTGTTTCCTTTGTGGTTTATACGATCTAAACAAGGTCAGTATATCAACCTTATTCCCTAACTTATAATAGTTTTTGGCCTCCAAGCAACTTGATTTAGATTCAACTTGGTCAATGCCCTGGACATTCGAAACATCAAAGTCTGTGTATATCGGACAATGATCAGACCCATATACACCAGGTAAAATATTGGAGTCTTTGATATTTTCCACCATTGTTGAATCACTGGCTAGAATAAAATCAATTCTTGATCCATAATTGGATTGACGGGCATTGGTCAATGTATTCCAAACAGTATACATGTTCCTTCGTTGCTTTTGAACCACTCGAGTAGTATCATATAGGAATTCTGTTTCATTACCCTCTCTGATCACATAATTATTAAATAACTTTCTAAATCTGCTCTGTTTAATGAATTCAAGGCATTCATTCAGGTATCTACTTTCGAAATCGTCCTCCACTTTAGCCTTTTGCACTTTAACAAATTGGCTCAAGTGTTCTGCATGATCAATCAAACTTAAACAAACATTCAAATCTCCCATTATTATAATTTTTTTACCCATCTTATGTAAATTATGACTCCGTTTGAATAGCTGATTCAAAAACAACCATCGCTGCTCATCGCCTTCAGTTGATAAATTGGAATTGGCCGGACAATAAACTGAAAAAACTATCGTATTATCACCCAACTCAACTACAACGCATCTTCCTTGATGGTCAATCAACGAAACCGCCATTTTTGCATCCATTTCCTCATCGTACCCACCAATTTTCTCATCATCTCCCATTTCAATATACTTCACTTTGGAACCAGGATGAATAAGATGCCCCGTTATCCCAATTTCCGCCTTCACAACCTCTAGGCTTCGCTGCACCTGGATAGAATCTTCCTTCTGTGGCTTTCGTATAAACAATCCCACCCCACTGTACCCTTTCTTCGAGTCGGGAAGCGAGATAAACGACCGGTACTCCTCAAGATGCGCCAATCTACTTCCTTCCAAGTTACTAGGCGTTAGCTTTAGCTCCTGCAATGATATGATATCGGCTTTCAATACTTTCAACAATGCTTCATTCCAGTCTTTGCACTTATTAAACGGCTTGTAATTCAACACAGTGTTGGCTCCGTTGACATTGAACGACACATACCGCACAGTATCTCCCGCCAGCTTGTCCGGGACCCCATCTGTTGCTTCCATGGCTTCTTATCATTGCAATGGTTGTTTTGACCAATTTTTCACCTCCGTACCTTCCTTTTATCAACATCCGTACCTTTCAAAACACCCAAACACCAAATTTCAGACCAGCGCGTCTAATTTTTTTATTGTTTTTTTTTTTAACAAAAAAAAATCTAGACTTTTTTTTAGGGAAAATTCACGCTTTTGCTAAAAACACATCAAATTTTAAGATTTATCATTAGATTTGCTACTTCCTCTTCTTTAACCAACGAGCCTACGATACTTAGATCCAAGTCTTGCTGTTTCTGCTGCCGGTATTCACTCGCTATATTCAATTAACGGTTTGCTATCTTTTTTTTTGTTTCATTCCAGCTTGTTTTTTCGCTATTCCAGGTTTCCTTTGACTCGTCGTCTAATTACAAATCTGTTGTACTTAACCCTTTTACCTTGATTGATAGACTATAGATTGAATTGATTTCGAAGAGGCTTTTTTGGTTTTTCACAGCTCTATTCTTGTTTTTGTCTTTATCTTTTATCTTTTATCTTCTTTTTTTTTTTTTTTTTTTTTTAAGATCTTCCAATGATTGATGCTGATTCATTTATGAAAAATTCACCTTTTCAAGTAACTCATCAGAACGATGCAGCATACAACTTGAATAATACCACTCCGGACTTACTCAAGTTTCAATTGCAAGATGAATATCGTAATAAGATTTCTGATTTGAAGAATAATTTTCAAGATTTGCCCAATCTAAACTTATTGAACTCTAATTTTTTACAAGGGTCTTTCAATAACCACTTACAGACATCTGTCACTGAGATTCCCTCGCTATCTTCAACCCCTACTTCATCGGATTCCAATGAATCTACTTCAACTCCTCAGCCAAACCACCACCCAAACTACTTGAATTTAAAGATTTTGATTGAAAACTCGGTATTTGATACTTCGAAGATTAATAAGGACTCAATATTATCGCTTTCAAATTTAAATAACTTGAAAAAATTGATTTCTGATAAAAAAGAATTGCAAAATTATCTTAATTCTCGTATTCTTATCTCTAATCAATTCACTGATAATATTATTTCAAATCAAAATCAAATTGATTTGGATTCAAACTTATTGATCAAGATTTTGAAATCAAATCAAGCTTTGCAAAGTCAATTACTTTCAATTAATCAAGAAGTTGATTACTTAACAAATCGTTTAAATAACCATAACTTGGCTTGTTTGGTCTTGGGTTACGTTGAAGATGTTCATTTATCTACCACTGGTGCATCTAACCAAATCCAAGCCATCTCTTCCGATACCCCGATGTCATCCGAATTGAACTCGGATGTTCAATATAGTAATAACTTATTTGAAAATTTATTCTCTCATATCGCTGCGATAGCTGCTCAGCGTAATATCACTTTACCTTCCCCTCCATCATCATCTTCAACTTCCTCAAGTATTAGTGAATTGAAAATTAATTGGGCCCAAAGCTGTATTGATACCATATTGTCAAATGGTAAAAATTTCCCCGGTATTGATTTAGAACCAGAAACTCCTACTCGTGAACAATCTCATGATCGTGGTAACTCAGTGTCAAACTCAATTCAAGATGCATCTTTCCTTTCTGCATCCCCTTATAAATCTTATAATTCTTCCAATGATAAAGTCATGCAAGAATATAAAACAGCCTTGACTGATTTAAGATTTAGTCATCATTACCTCATGAAAGAATACGAAATTTCAAAAGATAATTCTTCTAAATTAATTCAAGAATATCGTAAAAAAATTAGTACTTTGGAAAAAGAATTGAAATCTCATCAATCTAATCCTGACGTTTCAGGAAGTATTCTTTCAACTAATGATAGTTTTTCTTCTGCTACCACTAATTGGAACAATGATTATGATAATATCAATTCAAAAGATAAAGAAATTAGTCGTTTACGTAAAGAATTAAACTTATTGAAAATTGACAAATTGGGTCATCCTAGAAACAACTCCCAAATTTTCTCTTCAAGTCCTCGTCATAACAACTTATCACCAAGTTCTAGTCATGGTAATATCAATTCTCCTCCTCCAATGCAATCTTCTTTATTACTTGACAATGATACTTTAGAACCTCCTTCTCATGATGATGAAATGAGTGAATTACAATCTCTCAGTAGTGCCATGTCTACCACTAGGCCAACCTCAGTTCAAGGAAGTTCCATGAGTAACGGAATTTTAAGAAAAGAATTCAAAAAAATCGTGGGTGATATTCAAGATCAATATGAATTAGAATTAAGTGAAGAAAAACTCAAAAGAAGACAATTACAAGAACAATTAGCTAAATTACAAAATGGTGCTTAGTTTCAATTTTCCTCTTTTCTGTTTGCCTCACAGGATAACCTTTTTATAATTATGGGCTCGTCATTTACTTCTTCTTCTTGTATTACTTCTTTGATTCTCTTCACTTTGAACTTAGCTTCTTTACTCTCCTTGTTTGTATTTTGTATTTCTAATAAGATACCTCTACGTGTAATTGTCTGTGTAATATGTCTTTTGTATATGTATTAAAGTGCTGTTTATATATAATGCGTGAAAAAAAATTTTGACTACTTGATCTTAAAAACGAACAAGGTTCAGGTTTCAAATTAAAGTATCCCAGTCATTCTTTTCGTCAAAACTCTTCTGATTGCTTGGTCCTCTTTATATTTGGCCAATACGCTCGTTTCGGCTTTACTTTTTTCAGCTTTAAAGCTCTATCGCTGGCCTTGTACAGACGCGTCATGACTAAAGGAAATCACCAGTATCAGTTCGAACACCCAAAACCTAATGATTCAAGAGGATCATTGGAAACGGATCCTATCTCTATAGATAGTCAAGCGAGCCAAGGAATTCATAGTGCTATACCTCCTGAGTCCATTTACCCACCAAATTATCATATCATTATGAATCAGCAAAATCCATCGCCGGCTCCATCACCTTTCCCAGGAAGTAAAAGTGGTAACAGTGTCCTATCCCAGTCCCAATATCCAATGAAATATGAATCATCACGGCAACTCGGCGGACATCCTCAACAAACGTATCAACCTAGCTCAGATCAATTCCAGAATCAACAAGTATCATCACAACTTCTAAGACCCCAACTGGCCTCTTCTCAGGTATGTCACAATGACAAAATCGACCTTCATAATGAAGAAATGGAGCTGGATTACCATATTGAAATCAAGCGTTTAGCGGATTCAAATGATAATATTGATTTCACAATTTCAAATTTACTACTCACTCATAACTATTTCCTTGGGAAAGCTCATAAGCTAGTGCTTCTGTCGAATGACATAACAGGTACCAAAATGTACTTTAAAATGATTAAGTTGTCTATTAAAGCATTACTCATAATTATTAAGCAGTATAACCAATGCTTAAATCCATACCTAGAACTGATTGTATACTACAAGTTGGCAAAATTGTATCTACATGAAACTGAAAACATAAATCGGGCAGATGATTACATCAATAAAGCTATATCTGTAAGCTCAAGAAACTCATTAATAGGTATCAAATTCATAAGTGAGTTCTTAGCTGGTCAAATCTTGGTGAAGTCAAATTCAAGACTTTTAATAAATTACTTGAATGATCGTATTCAAAGCTATAAACAACAAAATCTTTTGGAATTTTCACATTTATTCACTTTGATGAAAGTCAATAACTTATTGGTTTCTGATTGTACTACTGGTTTGATTGTTCTACAAACATTGGGAAGAGATCCAGCCTTGTCTAATCTTACAAATATTATATGTTTATTATTTGAAACAAATCTTCATCTATATCGAGGCTCTCCTCATTTTGCTAAAAGTTGTTTAGATCAGATAGAATTTAAAAATTCTAGTTACGCTCCACAACTTGTTGCCATGCATAAATTACTTTCTTTTCAATATTTTATCCAAGTCAATAGCATCCAAGAAAGTAAAAGACTTCTGAAAGAATTGTCTGACTTCATCAATGATCAACGACAAAGCTCTTGGAATAACTGGAATGAAAACGGCTACTTCAAAATTGAAAATAGCTCAAATGGTGTAAATGTCCCTTACCAGATTTTATGGCTAAACTCTGATGAATTTGTTATAATGGTGTATTTTTTAACCGGTTTACATTTCCTAAACGATATGTCGCTTAATTACAAAAAAGCTACTAGAATTTTCAAGGCATGTTTAGATATTATTACCAATCAATTGAAAGAGTTGACTAATATCAAAAAAAGCAAAAGAAACTTTCCTATTTATCAATTAACAAACAAGATTATCAGATTAAATTATACTCGCTTTTTAATTAATTACTATCAAGTTTGGCTTAAACTTACGAATAATGAATTGGATAATGTTACTGAATTAGATGAATTTATCACCAACTATAACAATGACGGTTTCACAAATGAGGAACTTTGTTATTATAAGCTCTTGGTTCCTAAGATACTCCATTTACATGCTATTCATTGTCAGTATGTAGGTGATATCAAAGCTGCAAAATATTATTTTTTCAAAGTCAAACTATTGACTTCTTCTGCACTGAATGTTCCAATTACGCCGCAAAATTCTTTAATAACCTCATTACAACTATCACTTGGAATTGGTGGTGGAACTGTTGAGCCTAAGAATGAATTTAATGAGTTGTACATTTTTTCCAATTTGCATTTATTGATGATTTCAAGTTTTGAATTAAATAAGTTATCGTTGGAATCGCAAAATAATAATGATTCTATTAGTAAATGTCATACTTTCATTACCAAGTTGTACTTTGATTTAACCAAAGCTTTCAATAATGAAGGAAAGCTAACTTCCAATAGTTTTACTATGAATTTCACAAACTCAAACCATGCATTGCTACTTACGTACCAAACGATTCTTGCAATACTCATGAATAATGGCTTTTCGAATATGAGTGAAAAAATCATAAATGATTCATTAAATAATTCGTTGATTACATTATTAAAATCGACTCAGATTCCCCAAGGTATGACATTTATTAAATCATTATCTCTATTTGTAATATATTTGTCTTCGTTGAATGTTAATGAAAGAGAGAAATACTTCAATCAATTCAACGCCCATGTATTTCAAAGTAATGATAATGATCAAATTGTGAAATTAATGATATTAAGAGAGCTTCGAGCTAAAAACATGCGTTCGGATAACTTGGATCAAGTGAAAATGAATGATTTAGAAATTCAAGTTTTGAATGAAAAAGTAAGACAAAAGTTCTTATTGGCAAATATTTTATAGATTTAGAATACACATAATGATTTTTATCAGTTAATTTTATATTATAATGAAGTAGATATACAGAAATATTTAGAGAGCAAAAAAAAATGGTTTTTATAAATGAAATGTCACTTCATCATAGAGTCAAGCGGGTAATGATTTAAAATGACGATAAGTATCTTTCAAGAAGAAAATGAATAAAAGGGGAGGTCATGCTAATAGCCGTGAGATTGAAAACTTATGCTTTATAAGATGTGGTAAACATCTATTTAATAATGTGAATGATGAATTAAAGAAATCGAATGAATTATTTCTTAGATTTCTTTTTCTTTTCAGATTTATCTTCATCATCATCAGCTTTACGTTTTTTATCTTTCTTTTCCTTCTTTTCTTTCTTTTCTTTCTTTTCCTTTTTATCTTTCTTTTCTTTCTTTTCCTTCTTTTCCTTCTTTTCTTTCTTTTCATCATCCTTATCTTCGGAAGTTTCAATGGTGGTAGTTTCTTCAACTTCTTCAACTAATTTTTTCTTTGGAGTTTGAATTTCAGGAGCAGCCAACTTGCTTTCAGGAACAGGAGGAGCAGGAGTTTCATCGTGGTCCTTATATTCAGATTTCCAACTATCAGGAGTTTTTTCATTAGCTCTACCAAATTTATCTAATTTACCATCAGCTTTTAATTGTTTTTTCTTTTGAGCAACTGGACCTAATCCCCATCTTCTTGGGTAAGTATCACGTTCCATGATACATCTTTTAACTTTAGCAACAATACCGTGATCACAAGTTTGTAAATCAACAGTAGTCATTTGAGCAATACCAATAGCGATAGCTTCACCTTTAGTAGTGATCAAAACAACTTCATCGTATAATTCAATACCTTCTTCGTAACGTAATAAACCAGGAATCATTAATTTAGCCCCGTAACAAACAGAGTTAACGGCAGAATCTTTAACCACAACTCTTTTATAACCAACTAATAAAGTTTCTAAAGGTTGAATGATTCTTCTTAAGTAAGATTCATCTCTTTTATTATCATAAACGTATTGAGCATCTAAAACATCATGTAAAGTGACCAAGTTATCGTTTTCACCAAGAGCACCAGAACGAACACGACGTAATTCTTGCATATGACCCCCAACACCCAATAACATACCTAAATGGACACATAAAGTTCTCATATAAGTACCAGCTTCACAAGAAGCCCAGAAAACACCTAAACCTCTTTTGTTATCGAATTCGATCAAGTTAGAATCATAAATAGTACGGACTCTTAATTGTCTTTTAACAGCAGAAATCAATGGTGGTCTTTGGAAAAGAGCACCGGTTAAATTTTCTAATGATCTACCCATATCTTTAGCGTCTTTTAATTCATCATGTAATCTAACGATACAAACATACTCTTTACCGGCACCTTGTTGGGATTTAACCAATCTAGTGGCACGGTCAATACAAACAATTAAACATCCGGTAACTTTTGGATCTAAAGTACCTGAATGACCAGTTTTTTCACTTCTTAAGATTCTTTTGATCCAAGCAACAACTTCGTGCGATGATGGATTGGATGGTTTATCTAAATTAATAACCCCTGATGAAATATAAGATTTGATATCTCTTTTCAATGGAGAACATCCTGCTGGAATTGGAGTATAATGTCCGGATCTAACTAATAACTTATCGTAGTTTTTCAACAATAATGGCCACTCAGAAGTGTCCTTGGATGGAGCAACAGCTTCTGGCTTGATCATATACTCGTCAGACATCTTATATTATGTTTGTTTGACTGTTGTATCTACTATCAAAAGGTATTGAAAACTTTTTTTTTTTTTTTTTCACAAATTGTGATGAGATGAAGGTTTTTTTTTTTTCACTTTTATTTTTGTTGTGCGGCTCTTTCCTATTTAGGGTGAGGTGTATGGGTGTATTAACAGTATAAAGTATAACCGTATAACAGTATAATTAGAGTGTATGACTATAAAGATGGTAGAGGATAGCTGTAGATATGGGTTTACTTGTACAAGCCCATGGTGGAGGCGATTTCGTCCTTCACTAGCTCGAGCCAAAAGGTTTCCCTGGCCAAAGACCTAATTGACTTAATACAAGTGTCGACATTCAGATCATTGATAAGCTCGTGGTGGGAGCCAAAAGTGCCTCCAATCAAGTGGACGGTATCTTTGTTTGCCTTTATTTCACTCACAGTATCGTAGAGTTGGTGGACCAAAGCCAGGTCGGCGGTGATAAGGTTGTCTAGGTCGATTGAGCTGTCTATTGAGGTTGCAATTTTATCAGGAGTGTTGGCATTGATATTGTCAAGGGTTAAGAGCTGTTGGTTAAGGTTGGTCAAGTTTGTCACTTGGTCGTTCAAATGGGTCAAGTGATTGTTCAAGATCTCGCTATTTGCTTTTGCTTGGGTATTGTGGTGGGATAGTTGGTCGTACAATGTATCGATTTTGATTGAATTTTCATTGATTGACGCAAGGTGGTTGTTTACTCCACTAGGGTTCTGGGGATCCAAGAGTTGGTTTAGCTGGTCTGAAAGGTGTTTGAGGGTTTCCCGAGGAATGCTTTGGCTCTTGAGGTCTTCGTTTTGATCCATCAAGTCTTGTACTGATTGTGCTTGTTGTGTTTGTTGTGCTTGTTGTGCTTGTTGTGCTTGTTGTGCTTGTTGTGCTTGTTGTGCTTGTTGTACTGGCTGCGATTGTGGTGGAGATTGGATTGGGGTCGAGTATTCGGTTGGAGGTAAAGGCAAAGGATTTTGATATTTTTCAGGTATCGTTTCTTTTGGCTCTGGCTTACTTGGTACCGGAGGACCAGTTGTGTCCCGACGTAAGGAACCGGTGGCAGCCTGGGTTAAAGGGATCTTGGCTGGCTTCACTGGAACTTGGCCTATAGATATTGGAGGTTCTAATGAAAAAGTCTGTTTTAAAACATTAATCAACTCAATTAGATTATATTTGGCTATATCATTAAACTCGGAAAACCAAGACGACAAATATGGATGGTAGAATCTTCCCTGGCTATCTACATAGTTCCCGGGTATTAAAACATGATTTTTATCCTTATTGGGAGTTATAAATACAATTGGAACTCCGTTAACTTCATTAACCCTATTATCAGCGTCAGCAAACGGATAATTTAACGGAACCCAAATATTTATCGGTACCGCAAGATCGTTCAATTTCACCGATCCAAATAATTCAATCAACAATTCACTGTGTCCAGTGTTACCGGATGTAAATACATTAGTTCTGATTTTGAATCTGGAAGACTTGGATTTATGGTTTAAAAAAACTTGAAGAAACTGGTATATGTGGGTGTATACCATTTGTTTATGTAAGTACTGTGGTTGTATCACATTATATAGCCAATTGGCTACCTTTGGCGATAATTCCTCCATTATCTTATCACTATTAGTCAACTTTGTAAATTGCTTCTTAGTCCTTTTCTATAGGCATTTATTATTATTGGTGTACGGGTGTTGGTGCTATTTAATTTTTCAAACCTTCGAACAAAAAACTGATACCAACAACCAATTCTTCTTTACAGACATCAGAAAGATGAGTGGGTATGTTGGCTCCAGACTACAAGGAAGCGATATGTACTAACAGCAACAGGTATACTGTGATCGTTGTGTTTTTAATCACTGCCGTTTTATCGGCATTAGCGTGGGTGGCAGCACCAAAGGAAAACCGAACCGTATGGAGATCCTCGATCATCTTGGGTTTATCGATGTGCTACTTGATGTGGGCCATCACTTACTTGGCCCAATTGCATCCATTGGAGGCTCCCAGAAGATCCGACTTGAGACCTGAATAGATGTATGAGTATTGACGCTTGTCTCGTCCAGTGTATTTAACTTCAATGTTGTACAGTGGTTTCATCTTCTTATCTTCTTCAATTATTTCATTCAACGTTTTATCTTCTTCAGTTATATTCAATGTTTCATTCCGTCATAGAATCAAGACTTTTCATTTCTTTTAATTACTTAACTTCTACTCACTTAACTTCTACTCACTTAACTTCTACTCACGTAACTTCTACTCACGTAACTTCTACTCACTTAACTTCTACTCAATACTTCACTTTATATGAGTACTTACTACTCCTTCCTATTCCCGCAATTTCTCTTTAAGTACTTCTCCCCAAGGGCTTTTTAACTGCTTCTCCTTGTTTAGCATGCCTAATATATGGTTCCTACTACCTCCCAAGGTCTCCGGGTAACTTGGTTGTGCTAACAAAACAAAAATAATTGAAAAAAAAAAAGTATTTATGTCCACAGAGAAATTTTGAAAAATTTTTACTTCTTCTTCTTCTTCTTCTTCTTTACACATTTATCCCACATATATATATCCAATATATAATATCCAATTGATTATAGGCTGTAGAAAGAATCTCCTGTTTCTGCCCTACGTTCGTTTCGTTTCCATCGAATGATAGGTTCTGGTGATGGAGTAGAAAAAGCCTAAGAACGGACCTTGGACACTTTTGATACATCGTCCTTGGTCTGTTGTTGGGATCGTGTGGTGAGTTGTATCCTTGTGTGGTGGATTTATCTAAAATTTGATACTTTCATCTGATCGGCTTCCACTATATTTCCTTATGTAGAGTCTTGTAGTTTATCAGTCAAACTTGAAACCATTATACCGAGTAGTACGTATTTATCTGCCTCGGACAATCCTTATCTTTTTATTCTTTTTCTTATATAACACAGTTGTGCCTACGTTCTCCTCTAAACCACCCTTGTACTTACGTTCTTCTTGTCCCTACGCTTGTATTTACCGTTAAATTCTTCGAAGCTTAACTGTGGCTTGCTAATTATTGGTCTTCTGCTTAGTCTGCGAATTTGCTATCGAACGGCTAAAAATCATTTTTTGCCTTTAAGCCTAATACTTCTTCGTTGGTTCTTATAGATTCGTCCGGTATATATATATCGTATATATACCTACATGTTGAAGCTGTTTATCGTTGGAAAACAGTGGTCAAGAATAAAAAACTTTTAAAATGCTTCTATCAAAGTCAAAATCTCCGGAGGACGTTATCTCTACCCCGGTTGAGTCACTTGAATCATCGAAATCTTCACCTTACATTCCTGATGATAATACCAACTTGAAAAGAGAGTTGAAACCAAGACATACCTCTTTTTTAAGTTTGGCTGGTATTATCGGTCCCGGTATATTGGTTGGTGCTTCTCTTGCTTTGAAGAATGGACCCTTATCTTTACTTTTGGGTTTCAGTATCATTGGTATCGTTGCAATGATTATGATGCAATCTTTGATTGTACTTATAATGAATTATCCTACTGGTGGGGTTTTTAGTTCCTTGGGATGTAGAGTAGTGGATCCTGCTTATGGTGGTGTTGTTGGCTGGTGCTATTTCATAGTTTTTGTTACTGTTTTAGCAAATGAATATAATACCACGGCTGCTCTTTTACAATTCTGGGGCCCTCAAGTTCCTCTTTATGGATATATCTTGATGTTTTGGGTGGCCTTTCTTGGGTTTCAATTCTTGGGGGTTGGTGTCTTTGGTGAAGCTGAATTTTGGTTGGCTTCTTTAAAAATTATCGGTATCTTTGCCTTTTACATTTTTTCAATAGTCTATATGAGTGGTGGTATTAAAGGCCAACCGGCTTTTGGTTTCCACTATTGGAATGACCCTGGTGCTTTGGCTAATGGGTTTAAATCAGTGGTTGCTACTTTTGTCTATGCTTCAACTTTTTATAGTGGTAGTGAAATTCCTGCTATTGCTGCTGCTGAATCTAAAGATCCAAGATCTTTACCAAGTGTTGTCAGAAACACTGTTTTCAGAATCATCTTTATTTATATTGGTATCGCAATCTTCTATGGTGCTACTGTTCCTTATAATGATGAAACTTTAAATGCAAATACAAAGGCTCTTCAATCTCCAATGAGTATAGCTATAAAAAGAGCCGGTTGGAATGGGGGTGCTCATTTAATTAATGCTTTTATCATTGTTACTTGTATTTCAGCAATCAATAGTTCTATCTTTATCGGTTCAAGAACTTTATTACATTTGGCTAATGAGGGCCAGGCTCCAAAACTTTTGAAAACTGTTAACAAACATGGGGTTCCTTACTTCGCAGTCATTTTAACTAATGCTTTCGGTTTAATCTCTTTAATGAACATCAGTACTGGTGCTGCAAATGCTTATAACTATATCGTGAACATTTCAGGAGTGGCAGTTTTCATCGTCTGGGGCTCGGTTTGCTTTTATCATATCAGATTCAGGCAAGCCTGGGCTGCTCAAGGCAGAGATGCAAACGACTTAACCCACAAAGGCTTATGGTATCCTTATTTGCCAATAGCTGGAATGACTTTGAATATTTTTCTTGCTCTAATTCAAGGCTGGTCGTATTTCAAGCCTTTCCAAGCAAAAGACTGGGTTGATTCCTACATCCTTCTTCCTTTTTCCATTGTATTATTTTTCGTTTTGAAAATTGTTAATAAAACAAAATGGGTTAAACTTCATGAAGCTGATCTTGACACTGGTAGGTTTGTTGGTTAGCTTCTTCTTATTCTTTCTTCTGCGTTGAACGTTTTTCTTTTTCAATTAACCTTTCTTCTTTCGATTTTTTAAAAAAATACCTTTTACTATAGTTTTTCAGTTCATTTTTAATGAATAGTTCCCTTGAACAACCTTTGTATAAATGAACAACAAAATATGTTTTTTTATACATTAAAAGATTTATTATTTTTGCTACAACAGATCCTGTAGACACACTTAATACACATAAATGTTAGCATGTTAAGCATACTTAATACCTAATGGATGCAAATTTTGTTGAAAATATTCAAAATGTAAAGAATTGAAAGAAATTAAAAGAAAGAAAGAGCCTGAAAAATAAACAAGCAATTAGAGAATAAGCTTCATAATCTCCCTCCAATATACTAGAGCTGCTTATAGTCGATGTTGGTAAGAGCTTATCATCAATAAAAGTAATGGTGTACGGATTTAGGAAATTGATTGCAGTATCAATTAAACAGCTTATACTGTAAAGTGTCAATTAAACAGACAAAAATATACCTGCTTGGAATTAACTACTTATACCTTTATGTTTAGAATAAGGCCAGCTATTAAACAAACTATCGCGGCAAGAGGGATTTCATCCTCTGCAGTTCGCTTCTCCGGTAACAAGTTTGGCACTGATTTCACTCCATCTCCACCAAAGTTACCAAAAGAACAATAAGAAGAGTTTGAAAAATTACAGAGAATCGCCAATTCCCAAGCTGCCATCGAAGAGTTTAATAAACAAAATGCAGAGTCGGGCCTGCTTAGTAGTAACTTGGCCGGGGAAGTGGAAGCACAGCAGATGAAAACCGATATTTGATGGCCTCAAAGGACTCCTACAATTACGAAAATTTAGTTTCATAAAAAAGAAAAATGTCACTTTGGGAATTAACCTCCCTGAATCAATATCTTTCAGAGACTTTTTAGATTGCTTCCACCGACTACTTAAAACGAACTGGTGATGAGGGAAGCACCAAAATTGGCTCATCCAGCAGATTGAAAAAAAAAACCCAAAAGTACCTAAAGTGCCTCGGAGCATTGTCATTCACTCAGCTCAAGGTTTATGAATTCCATAAACCAGTTCCTCATATTTACTATATGTGTTGAAAAAAAAAGCAGCATATTTTGAGAAGGCCAACGAATTTGAAGGGAAAGTCTCGGATATGGGTGTCTTAACGATCTCGAAAAAGACTTCAGCTAAAAGAAAAAAGTTCAAGATCTCTCATTATACCGCATTATTAGGCTATCAATAATGGTCTGTTCTCTTGTATAAACATTTGCTACATTTTGATTAACTAACCTGATAAACATATCTAAGCACAGATCGTCTCTAACCAATAGTAGGAATTATTATGTGGCTTTGAAAATGTAAGAACTGATATATCGAATGAACAGCTCCGGTCAGGAAACATCAGCCTGTATCTGGATGCTCGATCCGATCGTCAACCATGTAGGAAAGGATCCTAAAGAAGGCCTCATTCTAAAAGTGAATCCAAGTCGATAAGACTAAGTAATAGCGATCGTAACTCTTCTTCTTTTTGATGTCTTTCAAAGTATCATAAGCTAATACAATCTGAACAAACTTATCACTTTTCTCGTCTTCTGATAAATGACTATTCAAATCTGGATGATACTTCTTCAGTAATTTTTTAAATTGCATCTTAACATCTTTTATTGAGGCTGAACCTGGTAGTTCAAGAAGTTCATAATAGTTGGGTTGTCTCAAACTAGGCGAACTACTGAAAAATCGTAGTCCACTACTATTAATCGGAAATCATAACCGCTCGATTATCTTGAAAAAGGCTGGCTTTGACCAAACCTTTTCATTCATATCTTAGGCAGCCAGTCATTTGAAGTCCATAATTTAATTGGTAAGACTTCTTTACAATGGTAGCTACTTCATCAGTATCAAAGTTATTTCATATTTTCAAGCTTGGTAATTGGCGGTAAAGGAAAGTATCTTGACGACCTGAAGTAGGCTAACAGTTTAACTATTCAAGAATTTCATAATACCTTAGCTGTCTCTTATCAAAAATATTCACTTAAACTCTTGCAGATCTAACGATGCAGTTTTGATCCTGGTATAATCGATGGTTTTGCTTACAAGAAAAGAAAATACGATTACTACTATTTCTTTTACCAAAATGACAATATATTAATAAAGACTACCTGGTTAAATGTTTAAGGTAATTCTAGAATTTCTTCACAGAAATCCTCCTTAATAACAAAAATAGACTCAATGAGACGTTATAAAGCTTCTTTTTGAAATCAACTGTATAAAGCTCGAACTAAAAACAGAAGATTTAATTCAGTGTAGTGGTAAGGATCAAATGTTGCTTCTAATTGAATCAGCCTTGAAGTATATATAAATGATAAGCCTTGAAGTATATATAAATGATAAAATGTACGCTCTTAGCGCAGCTTGATTGAAGCTCGGCAGCTTAGATTAAAAGAGTTCGCTCATTCAGCATGTCCTTCCTTTGACCATAGAGTCCATTTAGAATGATCTACGGTAGCTAATTATACTAATATTAGATAGATTAAGTTTGCGTAATTAACTATACATAAATGTCAAACAAAGATTAGTACTACCAATAAAAACTTTGGTAAGTAGATGCAAACAAATATATAGCTGGCATGTACTTCTCGGTTAAAAAGAGTAAGGTTGATATTGAAACCCAATACATTGGATGTCAATAAAGCAATAAAATTAGTGAAGGGAGTTTTCAAACTTTCTCAAACTGAAAGCCAACTTGAAATTTCAATTACAAGCTGAAGCTCTTATCGAACAAAACTAAACTCAAAAAAGGTTTTTATCTGAATAACTACACCCATCACCATTCAAATATAGCAAAGAGTTCATTACCCAACCCTCAGTGAACCACCACCTACGGAAACTTGCAACCATGCTCTGCACGAATTGCTATGGACGAAGGATAGAAGGATTTAAATAGTAACTTCAGTTCTTCGCATCACCGAAAGAATGTGACGAGTAAGACTTACCTTCCTCGACATCGAGAGAGCCCAAAGCGTACTTAATTCCTAACTTTTACTTCAGTAAGGCAAGCGCTCGCGATAATGAATTCCTGAAGTTATTTCTGCTTCCTGGGATTTAGGTTTAGAAGACCAATCTTAAGATATCTAGATACCTCAATAAATTCCTTCTAGTATCAACAATAGTCAACATAAGAAATAGCCCCCGTAAATACCTTGACTAGTGCAAACTGTGCCTTTTTTGCAGCAAAACCATTTCAACATCTTCGCTTCCAGTAAGTGACCTTTTCATATCTATTGATTTCCAAAGTGCATCTTCACTATACCTTTGAATAAACTTGCCTACAATTGAGTTTCTGTCGATGCAACAGATAGTTGCGATTCTGTACTTTTAACATGCAACCTCTTTTTTCAAGTTATATCGTCGTTCCCTCTTAGAGTCAATTGCTTATGTATTAAGTGATGATAAAACGGTTAGTTGCAATGATATTCTCTAGCTCTAACTCTTTAATTTATTGACTCCATTTTGCAAATGATCGGAAAATATTGTATTTACTTCCGCAACAACCTTGATAGGCTTTCCTAAAATCACTCTTGTCTAGGGGCATTGGTTTATTGCTGATTTGGATGATGAAAAATAGAATTTTAATCGTGAATATGAATAAATGAATACTCAATTTTCATTTTCGGAATCTGGTTATCTTACCTACAAAATTAAACTGCATTCGAATGCTCTCTAATATTTTTTCTAATAGTTTTTAGTGACAGACATTTGCGTATTCTGGAGCATTAAAGAAGTTGTCTAACTAAGTGTTAATTCTTGTAGCTATGTTCGTTCTCCCTTTCAATAGTTTTGAAAGCGTTCGTTCAGAATTTTTTTTTATCGACTTGCATTGTATTTCATCAACATTTAAATTGTAGTTACTAAGTCCATTTCGATTTTTCTTCTTTCTGACCGGTGAAGATGCTTTATTTCAATTTTTAAGAGATGTTTTTTCAAATGTATTTATTCTCCTAATGCAAAATACTTTAACAGGCGAGTTACAAATTCGCAATCTTTTAATGGTTTTTGTATTTAGGATCAATTACATTGGTTTAGGCATAGAAAGTATAATTTTGGATATCTTTGTGTAGTTGTAATATTTTACTAAATCATGCACCCTCCTGATACATGCGTATTACATCTTTTATAATAACATTGCCATTTTGAAACCATATCAAAGATAGCAGCTGTCTTTTCTTTTTCACTTTAATGAAGCTTCTTTTTTGCCACGTATATATTCAGGTTTTCTTATGGCTTTCAACAAATTTTACAAAATTATCCGGAGAGTTGGTTGTTTTTTTTTTCTTAAAAAAAGGTCAGGCCCCCTTTGTTATGAGTGTCGGGAACACTTCTTTTGAGCTAATCTCAGAAATATTATATCACATTAGATTCAAATCAGGAAAGTAAATCAAATGCGACAAAGTAAGCCTTGCACTGCGCTTGAATCTTTCGACAGCATGATTTTCCATGATTTTTCTTGGTGTCAATTAGTTGTGCCTTCGAATTTGAGATATTGATTCATTATACTTCTGGGATATTTTCACCTAGGTCATGGAGGATGATGCTTGAATTAAAATTTTGATGATTTCTAATTTCTACATGATCAAGCTCAAGTTTTTTGTTATTGACCTCTCCTTTCTGTCGGCCTTATACGGCTTAATCCAAAGTTGACAATCTAATTCCAATTCAGAAAGACCTGATTTAACCCAGAGTATGAGGTGAAAGCCGATCTTTTTTTTAGGTGTATGCTTCTTATAAGCTATCCTTGCATCTTTACTAATATTTTGTTCTTTTATTTCTTAAACCTTCAATTGTAAGTTCATCTTTATTGCAATTTCACCCATTTGATCACCCTCTTTGTCCGCAGCTACATCAAAAATATCGTAAAGGGCTTAATTGTTTAGTCTTCCCACTTATCATTTCGGTATTTTTCAAAGAGGTCATCCTAAACCATAATGTCTATGGCAATGGGAAAGAAGGCTGGTTGCAAAATTTCATAAACGTATTACTTTGGGCTTTTCTACTCTATGAATATTTGAAAAAGTCCATGGGACTAATCAGCTTACTCACAATTTTGAAGTCACCGTCATCATCTCTTGGTCGCCGAATCCGTGTTTGATGTTGGACTTGATAACTTAGAGTCCATTGAGGTGATTAAAGTGAATCTCACACCGTAGAAAAACAGCTGGGAATAATTTACTTTTTGAAAATTTCGGTAATTTGAAATAATGGAATAAGGAGCTCATTGAGGACTTACTATGGTTGACTGATTGAAAGATTTGTAGAATCTTCTTGTTGCAATTGTTGTAGTGAAGCATTCAATTTTATTCAATTTTTGGAAAAGTTGCGAATATTTCATATAAATACGAGATTAAGGAAAAACAAGTGAATAGATGTGACAGGGTAAGTGTGAATGTAAGTATGCCTATGTCAGACTTATATTCTGGGAGAAGTTATTAATTTTGTCCCGGAGGATTCATAAGTTTTTATGGTATGAAGTTGCAAAAAAATGCCATTAGAAGTACTAAGGCAACGCACAGTTCTGTAAAGTTAAGTGAGATGCTACATTGTTGAATGAGATATAAATGCATATAAAGGAGAGAATAAGATTAAACTAATAACAACAGGCGTCAGACATTAGAAGAGGAAAGAGTCTTTTATTTTATTAATTCTAAAGCAAGTCTAAGATTGATAAATAATCGCATTAAATAGCAACACTAGCACATAAAGCAGCACCAACACCACTGCCGTCTTTGGCGATTTTCAAACTTAATTTTTTGTTAGTTCCTTCCAAAGGATTGATTAAATTGAATGCTTCCAAGATTTTCTCTTGGAAACCAGGATAAAATTCAACCACTGAACCATCGCAACCAATTTCGAAGTTACGATCATCGTTTTTATATTGGTCTTTAACACGGCCAACAATTGCTGCAATAGGAATGGAAGAGAGATAGGCGGCCCTATGAGAAACGACTTGAGTAATTTTTTGAATAACCAATCTTTCTTCTCTTGTAGTTGGTAATCTCAAGTGATTTTCCAAAACTAATTGGGACATTTTCAAGTCAGTTGAATCATCAATTTGTAAATAGGATAAAACTTCTGAATCCAATAACCAAGGTTCAGATAAACGGTGAGGTAATGAGCCGCGTCTTGATTCAAACAATTCAGTAAAAATAAAGCCACGTTCGAAAAGGTCAATTAAAATGACTCTTAATAATTCACCCAAGAACATACCACTAATTCTTTTTTCGAACAAGTGGTAACCTTGATTAGCAGTTTCTTTATCAACAATGTCATCGTATTTGGTTTTTGGTAAGACTTTCAAAGTATTATCAAATGACCCCCATTCAGTATTAATAACCATACCGGTAGCACCTTTTGGAACAGTGGTGAGATCTAATTTTGAAATATTAGACAATTTTTCAAAATAGGCACCATTAGTACCGGTACCAAAGATACAACCAAGAACAGTATTAGCATGAGTTTTTGCTTCATTATTAGAATAAGCTCTTGATAATAAAGTACCAACGGTATCATTAGCCAAGGCCACAACATCCACCTTAACCCCCAAAAGATCGATATGAGTTTGTAACAATTCAACAACATCTTTATTCACACAATCAGGTAAATCAAAACCTTTAGTCCAACGAATCAATTTACCTCTATTCAAAGCGGTTTGATCAACTGGGAAAGAAAAGGTAAAACCCAATTTCAAAGAACCATTAGTGTTTGCCGAATATTCTTTATGGTGTTCATCCAAAAAGGCTTCCACTTTTTTAGCCAAATAAGAAAACAAAGCATCAGCAGTTGAATTCTTCATTAAATCAAGAGGAATTTTAAACTTGGATTGTTTCAATTCATGAGTATGATCACCGTTCAACTTAATTGAACAAACTCTGAAATTAGTACCACCTAAATCAGCAGCCAAATATAATCCAGTTTCTTTACCGGTTGGGATTCCAGTTACAAAAGTTGGAATCATTGGCATATACTCTTTAGCAGAAGCAGAATGTTTCAAACCTTCATCCATTGATTTCACAAATTGTTCAGTAGCTCCAACAAGAAATTGCTTATCTATAGCAAAATCTTTGACTACTTGATCAACAGCTGCTTGTAACTTACTATTCATAATATAATTTTTAAAATCGAATAACTAAATATTTGAGTAACCAAATACTTTGAATATTAAATGAAAAGGAAAGAACATCTATATATTCCATTTTTCAAGCAACATTAGCTTATTTAGGGGCCCATACTACAAAAAGAGACAAAGTGAGAACTGCACATTGAAGCACATACAAAATTTCAATGGGGTGATTTGGCATTGTTCGTCTTTACCTTAACATATGAGATGACTAGTCAACAGGTGACGAGAAGACAAGAATGGGCTGGGGTCTGGGGTAATCATATGATGGGCAGGCAGTGGAGCCTCTGGGGAATGGGGTGTTCTCTCTATATGAGGATCTGATTGTTTGGAGTTCAATGGAACGTTGCAGTGAGATTTTCGAAAAAAAAACTGAAGAAAAGATGTACGGGTGTGGGTTTTAAAATGAAAAATTCCTACAATTAGCCGGTATAAACTGTGGAAATCAGAGATTGAAGCCAACTTTTCTTTATGTTGAAGAACGTAACTCGATATTTCACTAGAATGGCAAGCGCAGAGTACCTCGACAAAGCCAATCAGCTCATTGGCCAGCACCCATACCTTATGTTATCCAAATCATGGTGTCCTGATTGTCATTATACTTATAAAGTTTGGGAAGACTATGGAGTTAAGGACAAGGTTCACGTTATTGAATTAGACAAATTTGAAGATCAACAAGAGGCAGCCAAGTTGGAAGCAGCATTCACTGAGATTGCCGGTAGAAAATGGGTGCCCACCATTTTCTTTAATGGGCAGAGATTAGGAACTGAAGAAGATTTGAAAAAATGGAAACAAGAAGGTAAATTAGATGCAATTTTCAAGGAAGCTAAATTGATTTAAATACATGAATAGACTAGACTAAATACAACATTTATTTTATATAAAATTAAACAGATAATGGGAATTCACCAGCCCATTGACTAATTTCAGCTTTAACAGCTTTTAATTTATCATCTTCACCATTTAAGACTTTGTTTTTGAAATCTTTCAATTTATTAGCTTCTTTTGGTAAGTTAGCTTGGATTTCTTTAGCGTAGTTAACGGCAAAATCAATATAACCAACGATTTTTTTGAAATCTTCTTCACCTAAACCTCTTGAAGACATAGCAGGAGCACCAATTCTAACCCCACCAGGGACCAAAGCTGATTTATCACCAGGAATAGAATTTTTATTAAGAGCAATGTTAATTTTTTCACAAATGGTTTCAACTCTAGCACCATCAATTTGTTTATCTTTCAAAGAGACTAAAACCATATGAGAATCAGTACCATTACTAACCAAGTTATAACCTTTTGAGTTGAATTCTTCTTCCAAAACCTTAGCATTTTTCAAAACTTGTTCTTGGTATTGTTTGAATTCTGGAGTAGCAGCTTGTTTTAAAGCGGTAGCTAAAGCAGCAATGGTATGATTATGAGGACCACCTTGATGACCAGGGAAAACAGAGAAGTTAATTGGGTTTTCTAAATCGTATAAGATTTCTTGACCGGTTTTTGGATTAACTGATCTAACACCTCTTCTGAAGAAAATCATTGCCCCTCTTGGACCTCTTAAAGATTTATGAGTGGTGGTAGTAACGACATCAGCGTATTCAAAAGGAGAAGGAATAACACCGGCAGCGATTAAACCAGAAATATGAGCCATATCAACGACTAAATAAGCGCCAACTTTATCAGCAATTTCTCTCATTTTTTTATAATCAATTAAACGACAATAAGCAGAAGTACCAGCAACCAAGATTTTTGGTCTATATAAAATAGCGGTTTTTTCTAACATATCATAATCGATTAACCCAGTTTCTAAATCAACTCTATAAGGCATGGTTTCGAAATAGGTGGAAACTGCAGAAATTTTTCTTGAATCAGTTTGATAACCATGGGATAAATGACCACCATGAGGTAAATCTAAACCCATTAATCTTTCATGAGGTTTCATTAAAGCTTGGTATACTTGTAAATTAGCTGGAGATCCGGATAAAGTTTGAACATTGACCCCCCATTTATCAGAAGTAACATTAAAAGCTTTTAAAGCACGTTCTTGACATAATAATTCAATTTTATCAATTTGTTCGTTACCACCGTAATATCTAGCACCTGGGTAACCTTCAGAGTACTTATTACACATTGGAGTTCCCAAAGCATCGAAAACAGCAGTGGTGGTGAAGTTTTCTGAAGCAATAAGAACAATTGAATGTTTTTGTCTGTCAATTTCAGCTTTAATGATAGAATCAACTTCTGGATCGGTATCCTTTAAGTGACCTTCGACTAATTGTTTATGAGAATCAGAGAGAGCGTATGGCATGTTTAATGATATTGAAGAAATAAAAGAACAAGATGAAAAAGAGAAATTAATCAAGATTTATAAATGAAAATTTCAACCCCATGAGTCGAAAAGTGAAAATGCGGGAAAAATTAATTAGAGCAAGAGTCAAATTTTCATTTAAAAAAAATGATGAGAAGACTTACAACCGAGTCAAAGCACCGAGTCAGTTAGCAAAAACACGAAAGATCACGGGACCAGGTGTATTAAGGGTAATTAAATATATAAAGAGAATTAGAAGAAACTCAAGATAAGTAGGATCAAAGTTGATTTGTTCATAATTTTGTTCATAAAATGATCATGACATGAAGAAGAAAAGGTAAAGAAAAAATAATGATTAGTATATGATTAGTATAAAGTAACTCTTAATCTATGAGAAATGGCTAATTTTGGAATAACCACACATAAACAACTTACTCCATTCAAGATAAATAAATTCAAGTTATAATTTGAATAATGAGTACTGATCAAGAATAATCCAATTGGTACGGACATTAAAAATTTTTTGGTTGGAGTATATTGATCACCATTATCTATTTGTTCCCACATGGTTAAATTATCATAAGCACCATTATTGAATTCAAATGGAGTACCTTTAACCTGATGAAACATAATATAAGAACCAATATTATAAGTTAAGTTAGTTAAAGTCCATTTCCAATCATTATCTAGAACAGAGATAAAATTGAAAAAAATCTTCAAAAATAAAATTATAACAATATGAACAATCCAAGCACCTTTGGAATGAACCCAGTTTGCATTAACATTGGGATTTAACGATTGATCAATCTTGGTTTCTAAATTATCTGGTTCAAGATGTTGAATAAGCGATGATGATCTTCTTTTTCTAGTAGTAGTATGCGTAGCCGGATGGCCTCCTGGACTCAAATGAATATTATCTTCAAATGCATGTTTTTCTGGTTTTGGACTAATAGTTGCCATCTTACTTCAATACTTGTATCTTATCTGTACTTGTAACTATACTGATGTACTAACGGTACTTGTAAACTAATATCGATAACTGAAAGCTGTAACTTGTCTTGGTCACTATTTATATTCGATGCCGGTATCTGCAAGGGTTTCTGATCGATCTCTCCAGTACACGGTCTCTATTCCAGGATCTGTTCTGATTAAAAGCAGGTGGGGGTTAGTGATGACGGTGGTCATTCAAATTGTCATTAAAGAAAAAACTGCACCAAATCTCAAAAAAAAAAAAAAAACAAAAAAACAATCTCAAAAAAACACCCAACCACCACCACAAAGGCGGTTCTAAACGACAAAACAACAGAAAAACAGTTACCCGCACGCCACGTCACGTGCCGAGGGTGCTAGTTTTGCAACCTTATACCATCGATACTTTGATTCTTTATTCATCTTGGTGGTCTATGTAGAGACCAGAGGAGTGCCAACCGGCAGCGGCGACGGCAAGCCACTTGCCGTCGCCCGGCAGCTTGACCAAAGCCGGGCGGGTGGTGCTGATTTGTTCGTCATTGTATGGAAGATGTTCCCGGGTGCAATACTCCTTCTTGGAACCCAAACCAAGACACCCACACTTAGCAGACTCGGTGCCCCAGCTGAGCAAGTTGCCGGTGTCGGTGAGGGCCATGTAGTGGTAGTCGCCCATGACAATATGGATGATATTTTTTTTTTGGAGCTCTTCAATGAGGGTTGGTTCGGCGTCGTCGTCGTTCTTATCTCCCAATAAGATATTTGCGCCATCGGTGAATACTGCAAATCGATTGAAACACCCGGTTATCTTGCTGAACTTGGCGTTGTCGTCGTTTTGGTGTAGCCAGGAATTGAAAGTATCCATTTCGACGGGAAGATTAACCGTCATGCGGTCAACATCTCCATTGGCGTAGTCTTGGGTAGCAAGATCAAATCTGAATAGTTTCCCGTGGCTGTTGATGAAAAGGATGCAGTCGTTCAAGGCCACAAAATCAATGACGCTGCTGGTGCCCGGTATAACAAGGTGGTTTGCAATTGATTTCATCAGTCCGTTTTCATATTCTTCTTTGGTGACAGCTTCTCTCGAATACCACACAACGATCCCAACTTTACTCATATAGCACGCAGATAAGTTCCATCCCGCAGAAACTTTCTTGATATACTCCTTTGGTAGATTGACAAATTCAATTTTGCATCCTGTTTTATCAATGGTACCAGTATCCCAACTGAAAATATTTGAATCTTCATCAAGAGCGATAAAATGCTGGCGTCCACTGGATAATGCCCTGATCTTGCCAGCTTGGTACTGCCCCGGTAAATGAACCCGGGTAATAAAACTGGTTTCTTTTATCTTGGGTTGTTGTAGTTCACTCGGGAAAGTTAAGTCTTCCGGCGGTTTGGTCAAATTTACACTGGTTGGCCCTCTTGTTTGTTCGGGCTGTGGGGACACATCTCTGTCGTAACGTTGGTCCTGTAATGGCATTGGAGAAACCCCTCTTGTTGGAGTAGCCGATGGCCTTGCCTCTGGTGCCGCTGGTAATATATGAGGACCTCTGATCAATCTTCTTGATGACATATTCGCAATGAATGGAATTTCCAAATTCGAAGTGTTCAACGGAGGCTTATAATCTTTTTTGTTCATTGGACCAGGCGTAGATTTTGATAATTGTCCATTATCAGTCCAACTAGCTCCAGTATGATATAACGACCCATCGTTCATCAATATTTGAAAACTAAAACCTCCAGCACTAATATCACTGATTATGAAATCATTGAAATTCGGCACATTCGTAGCAGTATGAACATTTTTAGTAAGTCCACCGATACTTATATGATCTTGATTAATATCTCTGATCAAATATCCTAATCTACCCATTTTAGAAGATCCCCAAGTATAAAGATTCACTTTGGGTGATGACCTCATTTTGAATAACGAGGACCAATTATACTCGTTCAAATTCAACGGGGTTGGTTTAGTGGATCCAAATTTTTTCAAATAAATTGAATGATAAACATCGTTGGTAGTTAAAATCTTGTTAAAATACTTATTGGTTAACAGAAGGGCAAAAATATCATCAGCACTCAAATAATTACATATATTAGAAGCTATGATATCCTCTCCCAATTCACTCAAGTGTAATGTCATGTTTAATAATTGTATATAAATTATACATAGATTATATAAAAAATCAGTATAAAAGATTCCGTTTTTATCAAGTGAAGGAGGACCCCGTAAAACACACGTACACCAACCTTATTGATCAACACCTTCTTCTTCGATAGGAACAGTGAAGGCACCAGCCAAGTATAATGCCGGTTCGTCAATATTATGATGTTGGTAACTTAAAACACCAACCCCACCAGCATCTAATAAGAATTGAGGGTTGACGTTGATTTCTTTACCAACCCATCTGGCAGCGAAACATCTTAAAATATGACCATGGCCAACAACTATAATGTCACTTGGTTGATTATTTTCCAAAGCTTTTCTGTGAATGGCTTTGATTTTATCAATTACTCCATCTAATCTTTGTTTAACCTGTTCATTAACTTCACCGTTTTCACAACCGTCTCTCCAAATATTCCAAGTATCACCTTTGGCCAAATCTTTATCTAAACCTCTTTCAGCTCTCAAATTAATGATTTGAGAAGTTAATAACCCTTCATAGTCACCGTATTCCCATTCACGTAAATCGTTTTCAATATTGATTGGAATTTTAGCTTTAGTTTCTTCACCGATACCTTCAATTAATAAATCAACAGTTTGTTTGGCTCTTGTTCTTGGAGAGGTGAAAACATGAGTTAAATTTTGTGGTTTAATCATTTGAAAGTCACTATTCCCAATTAAATGTTTCCCGGTGGCTTTCATTTGCTTAACCCCAAAAGCAGTTAATGATAAATCAGTAACACTGGTATACTGTCCGGATTTCGACCATTCTGTTTGTCCATGACGAACAAAGATAACCCTTGGTGTTGGTTTCCCCATTGTGTCTATCAGTTATCAGTGTAAACTTAGTAAGATATCAATTCAGTTAGTAAGATATCAATACATCGCTAGATCAATCAGTTGATACAATGTGAAAAACTCGACACGATTCCACACCCGTACACCGCACACTAAATTGCAACCAAACTATACCTTATCACAAATACGTTTCACTGAAAATTATACGGAAAGCTATCGAAGAGGGCAAACGTTTACAGAAGTAAGAAACCTAAAGAAGGGTTTGTAATAGGTGCTTAAGCTTATAAGACGATAAGCAAAAAAATATAATAAGTTAGTATTGTCACTGAAAGGGCACTCGAAAGGAAACCATTGTGACTTAATGAAATCGCTAGAAGACCAGGCTTCAATATCACTGATATAAACAACAGAACTCAACAGTTCATAGAGTACCGATTATATGAACATTATACTAACATTATTAGTATAAGTGGTTAGTGTGCGCACGTGACTCACTAAATAAATTTTTCAAAAGTTCTGAGAAGACTTAATACCAACTTTAATCTATTAGTTGATCTATTTACCTATTAGTTTATCTAATACTTTATCCAATACTTATATAGCCAAGATGTCAAAGGCCCATGCTGAAATAAGCCAGAAGATCGTTGGTCTTTTGAAGACATTACCTAAGGACAGAATCAAACACTATGCGTCCTTCAAAGAAATTCAACTTGAAAGATTCCAAAATAAAGCATTAGTTAATCAGATATCGGAAAAAGATTTACACTTACAATATCTTTCATTAAGAGATTTAGTTAATGATAAATATAGAAACTATTATAAGCTAGATGATAAGTTATTAAGACCAAAGGGGAACCCCCAATATTATGAACGTCTTTTAAGTGAAATTAAGGGAGAAAAGAAGGAAACTTTTATGAGTGCCATTAGAACCGTTGTTTTTGGGAAATGATTTATGTATATTAGTTTGTAAATAGAAAATACATTATTAACTACTGTAATTATTTGTATTAACAAAGGGTCCCATGTTTAAATTAACTCGCAAATTTTACGTGGCATAACTTCGAAAAATTCACTATTAGCTATTTTTCAAAAGATTGGTTTGTTTAGTTAATTGAATTGGTTTTCATTGAAACATGTCGTTCATAACTAAGGTTAGAGCGTCAAGACCATTACAAATTGTTATTTTAATTCTTTTTGCATTGGTAACGTATTATCAATTTTTCACTAAATCAAATGATAGTTATACACCAGAAGAGTTAAATTCCTTATTACAAAATAAAGATGAAAGTACTGTTGCAATTAAAAAAGTTGAATTAACTAATCAAGGCTTACATAAACCATATTTGGATTCAGTTAGTTTAAAATTGAAAGATTGGGACATTGGTGGTAATACATTAATTAAAAATAATGATTATGTTAGATTAACTGGTGATAATCAACATCAAGTTGGTAATCTTTTCAATAAATTCCCAATTCAAGCCGAATCTTTTGAAATGGAATTGACTTTCCATATTCATTCCAAAACAACCAATGGATTAGTAGGTGATGGTTTTGCAATTTGGTTCCTTGATGAAAAATCTCCAATTGGAGATGTTTTTGGATCGAAAAATTATTTTAATGGATTAGGTATAATGATTGATACTTATAAAAATGGTAAAAGGGGACATTTCCCATTTGTTAATTTAATGTTGGGTGATGGTAAAACATTTTATAATAAAGAGACTGATGGATTTGAAACAAGATTAGCTGGTTGTGTTGCTAAAAGTTTATTAAATCCAACAAGTAAAATTTCAAAAGCGAGAATTGTTTATATAAAAGATGGTTATCTTTCGCTTGATTTTAACTATAATGGAATTGATGAAGATTGGCAAAATTGTGTTACTTTAACTAATGTTTTATTACCTCCAGTTAAATACTTAGGATTTAGTTCTGAAAATGGTGATTTAACTGAAGCAGTTGATTTATTAGAAAATAAAATATTTGCATTATATAACCCTGATGAAGAAGGTGTTTTCATTGAATCGGTTGATCAATTAACTAATTTAATTAAAGAACAAGCCGAAGCCGATCAACAAGTTGCGGAAGACTTTAAAAAGGGTGGAGGTAGACATCGTTCATTTAAGAAAAAGAAAACTAGTGGAGAAAGAAGAAAATCATTGAAAAGATTGAAAAATGCTGAAAAAAGACTTAAAGAAAGAGAAAGAGAATTAAGAATTGCAAAATATGGAGATGCTGAAACTACATTTTTATCAAATTTATTAAATAAGATTTGGAAATTAATAATTTGGGTTTTTTATATAATATTAACCATATTAGTTGCATGGATTTTATTTTCAATTTATAGAGTTCAAAAACAACAAAGAAAATCAAAAACAACTGGATTATTAGATTAGTTATCTTCTCTTTTTAGTTGACTGATCATCATTATTTAAATAATTTTTAGAAGTCTTCAAAATTAAATCTTGATCTTCATTTTTAGCTAATAAAGTAAGACCGTAGGTATTTTTAGAAATTTCAAAAAATTGATGAACTGATTTATAAGAAACCAATTTCAATAACTTATCATCATTATTTGCTTGGAAAAAATTTAAATTATAATCTTTTTTAATTAAACCGAATGAATTTTTTGTTAAAGTCTTGATTAAATCAGTATCAAATGAATAAGCATCAATTAAAATGTTTATTTTACATCCGTCAACATCTTTAATTTTCTTGCCGTCGACATATTCTTGAAACAATTCCCGACTTCTCAATATAGCAGTTTCAATTAATAAAGTATCAAAATCAACTTTTTGGAAAACTTTTCGAACATTTAATCCAGTAATCTTAATGAAAAAATTGGATTCAGTAGAGTTTTCAATCAATGGTTTCAAAGTAACAACCGCAATTGGTGAATCCCTATATATGATCAATTGAGAGTTTTTTGAGTTAGTTAACTTGAATTTAGTCTCCTTAGGAGTCTTTGCATTTGTAAGCTTAGAATACTTCTTTAAATCAAATCCAAATATCTCTTCGATATAATTTGGCTTGAGTAAATCATCACTAATACCTCTGAATTCATCCGATATGAAATAACCTGCGGTCCCAATACATGAAAATGTCAAAATGAGACATGGAAATATATTTATGAAATCAAACTTATTATTCAAAACCAACTTGGTAAATTCTCTTATGGAATCTGATATTATCACATAATCATACATCAAGTAACTTAAATAACACACAAGTATCACCATCATCAAACCAATTGATCTTGTATGCCAAAATATATACCTATTACACTTACTTTGAAGTTGTCTATAATAATCCCCATGCAAAGTTAAGGCTGCCTCAGATAATTCCGGCTTCAATTCACTTTTGCTCAATGTAGGCTTGGCCTTCTCATCAATTGGCTCATTCAAGTCCACTTTCTTTTGTTTAACCATCTTTATCGCTTGATCTATACCCGTTGATTCAGCTTCTGGTAATACCTTTTAAATTTATACAAGCTCATTAAATTTTTTTTTTTTTTTTGGTTGCCTTTTTTTTTCCTTCAAGGCGTGAAGAATTAATGCGCACGTGGTTAATAACTAAATTAGGCTCTAATTTAGTTGAACTGGCCTTAATTAAAGGCAAGCTGATGAAAGATTGCAAAAGAAAAGCAAAAGTGGAAAGGCTGACGGTGTTTCGAAATTGCAGATATGAAAAATTTGAAGTGAGACCGTTTTTTCTTTTTTTTTTTTTTTTTTTTTTTTTTTTTTTTTTTGCATAATTTTTTTTGCAATTTTTTGCAGACGTCTCATTTTTGAAATTTGCAGTAATAAACAACTAGAAAGGAAAGCAGCACGTCTTGGATTGAAGCAGTAGTGGGGTGTTCCGGGGGTGTTGGGGTGGATCGAGAGTAGTGTTGAGTCACAGGGTAGTAGTGGTGTTACTGGTGGACAGGAAGTGAAAAGGGGATCGGTGAACCAAACTGTGGCTTTGGCTAATGAAGGAATAGCGATCTATAACATTGAGAAAAGTGATCCATTACATTGTGATCTATCAAATCGACAAAGAGATGTATCACATCGACAAAGAGATGTATTACATCCACATAAGTGATGTATCATATTGAGTGTAAAATGATGTATCACATTATAAAATGATGTATCACATTATAAAATGATGTATCGCATTACAAAATGATGTATCGCATTATAAAATGACGTATCGCATTATAAAATGATGTATCGCGTTGACATGATATATCAAATATGAGGTATCACATTTACCATCTCGGCAACTAATGTAATTATGACCTGTCATAACAACACAGAGTCTCCTATAATGTGATGTTGGCCCATTGGTACCATCGTTGTATTACTCAAATTAGAAAATGGTGCCAGATTCTAAGGGAGTTAATTGCAAAACTGTGGATTAAATTTAGTGAGATTCCTCATCAGCTAATAAATATAGCGGAATCTTTAACCTCTTGCCGATTAAAATATATAAAGTAACAGATAATGTCGACTTGCTGCTTATATTTACTATCCATTCAAAATGCCTTCTATCAGTGCACCTAAGATTTTCAATGAATATACTGAAGACCGAGTATCAATTCCACCAAATCAAATCAAAAATATCGCTATCATTGGTGGTGGTGCATCGGGAGCTGTTGCACTTGATTCACTCTTGAAAGAACAACATTTTGACTCAATTACTTTGTTTGAGAGAAGAGATAAGTTGGGTGGTGTTTGGTGTCTTGATGAAAAAACAATTGAGACCCCCAATAATATTTTAAAAGCTGGTTATACTCATGTTAAGACTGATCCTCAATTGAGAAATCCTTTTCATGAGTCAACTAATGAATTAATATCGGAAATCGTTTTACCAAAAACTTCTCAAGAAAGATTCGAAGAGACTCCTTCTTATCAAGGTATCAAGACTAATATCATTGAAAAAATGATGACTTATAGCGATGTCAATTCCTGGAATACTGGTGATACAAATCCTGAAGCTTCTAAATACGTTAATGGCTTGGTGGTTCAGCAATACATTGATGACTACATAAAGAGAAATGCATCTGATTCTACCGTTGATATTCAATTTAATACTACAGTCGAAGACGTTGAACGTATCACAAAAAATTGCAATGATGGAAACCAAATCCCTTATCAATTTAAACTTACTATAAGAAAAAATATTAGTGACAATGAAGATTTATGGTTTCAGCAAACTTTTGATTCGATAGTTATTTCAATCGGTCATTATCACGTTCCTTTCATACCTAAAGTTGATAATTTAGATCAAGTTCAATCAAAATTTCCTTCTGTTGTTCAACATGCGAAGTTTTATCGGAACCCAACTCCTTATTCTGGTAAGAAAGTTATAGTGGTTGGATCAAGAGCTTCAGGTGCTGATTTATCAAAATTCATTGCTGATACAGCCACTGAAGTATACCAATCGATTAGAAATCTAGCAACCGGAGCCAAAAAATTATCTCGTAAACCAAATGTTCATTATAAACCGATTATTAGAAACTATCAAATCATAGATGATCAAAATTTCAAGGTAATTTTTGATGATGATTCAGAAGTCTTGAATCCTGATCATATCATCTATTGTACCGGATATCAATTTAGCTTTCCATTTTTGAATCGGTTATTTGAAAAAGACCAAGTCGATTTAACTAAAGAAGGTATAATAATACCTAACCTTTATCAACATACTTTCCTAATCCATGAACCTTTGATTAACTTTATCGGAGTACCAATCGATGGCGTTTCTTTTAGAGTTTTCGAGTATCAAGCAGTTTTACTATCACGATTTTTGACGTCAAAAATTTCTTTACCAAGTAGAAAAGATCAAAAGCAATGGATCTTAGAAAGATTGAAATCAAAAGGTATTACAAGAGCTTATCATACTATTGGTGTAGACGATGCTTTCGTTTATCTCAATGGATTAGTTGATTTAGGTGAAATAAAAAATCCATCCTTAATTACTGGTAGACATTTCCCATCCTTGACTCAAGACGATTTGGCAATTTATAGAGCTGCTGGTGAAAAACTAAGAGAGTTTTGGGATGAACGCTAATATCGGCCATGCCATTTAACATTTATAGATGAGAATATACTATGCAAATATATATATATATATTAGTAAGTTTGAAAATGAAAGTTGCAAAAAAAACAAGCTAGCGCCGCCTGGTTTCGATCCAGGGACATCAGGGTTATGAGCCCTGCGCGCTTCCACTGCGCCACGGCGCTTGATTTATAACAAAAATTCATCATGAATTCATTAGTCAGCAAAAATATGTACATATAAGAAAATACATATAAGAATTTAAGCTTTTCAAATAACAAGTTTTGTAGTATTTTTGTTCTTAATATATATTAAAATTGAATTAGGATTTATTATTGGACAAAAAACAAGAGAAAAGACGACAAAGACCCTGGAAAAGTGACAAAAATTATAGCTTTATATTTGCTCAAAGAAAGGCCTTTAAAGTAAAAACGATTCCAGACTATACCTTTATAGAGCCATAATAGTTAATTAGAAGTATTAAAAGTATTAGAAGTAGGTTTTGTTACTGGGAAACCTTCAAATAAGTTTTGTTAAAGCCAAAAATTCAACAACTCGAACCATCAACAAGATTCTACTTGCTTCAAACTCGCAAACCCAGACAAATGGTATTTGTTTACTTGAATTCATCTATCCTGATTGATTTAATTTTGTACATAGTATATTTATCAAGATATAGATTCACATTTTGTCATTTCAATAGATCAGTATTGTGACTGTTGACATACTCAAAATTTACTCTCAGCTTTTATATGCGATACTACCTCAATCATCACTAAAAAAGGCCCTGTTAGAAGGTTCTTCTCTTTTTATAGCATGAAGTTTTATAAGTGGTCACATATCCTACCTGTTTAACTAATTTGTAATAAACCACAGGCTTGGACTGCTCCGCATATTCTGAGCTAACCATGTAACTTAATCCACGCTTAATTTCCTAGCTTACTTCAAAAAAGTCTTAAGGTCTAAATATGTATATATTAACTTAACCAGAATACAATATCTTCTCTGATACACAATGCCCTATTTAGGTAAGTTGCATATTGAAGATAAGCGCAGTTATTGAGTGGCCACAGAATTTTAAAAACAAAAGAATTACAATTTAGGGCTTAAGTACCTACTAGGATGGTATAGTTAGGCTTATTTTAGCTTTTTGTTAAGGCTTCATAATCGGGGCTTCGCCCAAATAAATGTAGTTTTACGTCAAAAAAAAAAAAAAACTGTAGCTAATTTTGTCATTTGGCTGCTAAAATTAAAATTGAAGTGAGAAATTCAAATGACAAAACAGATAAGCTTACTTCCTCTAAGGTTGAATTTGATTGCAATACATCATTAAGCTAAAATTCGAAACCACTCGAAAGTTTTAATAATATAATGGAAAAAAAGGAAAACTTTTTTTTTTTGGCCTTAACTATTTGTGGCTGCAAAAAAAAAAAAAGACAACTTTTTCTTCCTTTTAACTATTTATAGAAAATGCATATGGTTTGGAAGAATATCTAATATAATTTAAGCTATTCTTCCAAAGCGGATATGCAACACTGTTGCCCCTGCATTTTGATCGAAACGGCTGTGCAAACGTTCTTTTATCTTCTCTCCGATTGGGTCTATAAATAACTAAGGATAATTACAAAAGAGATGAATATATTCTCTAAGAGTATAAAAGGGAGATATTCCCATTTTTTTTGATAAGCTTATAAGTTGTTCTTTAACTCAATTGAATTCTTGATTTCAGCTTGCTTAAGTTAATTCACTTTGCTATAATGTCATTGGTAGAACCTTTTGATCTTAGTTTATTTATCGCAGAACCTCTCAAAGAATTCAACTCAGAGTTGGAAACATTTCCTTTAATCAAAGTCAACCTCGAATTACAAAACTTTCAAGAACCAATTCAAACAGAAGCACAATTTTCTGAGGTTTCTTACGAGAACTTATTTGATGATACAGCATTGATTCCAGAGGTGCCGTTCATTGAGAAAGAAGCTACACCTAATGAAGTGGACGTTTCGTTTGAAGACTCGTTCATGGAAGAAATATTTGGCGAGAAGAGTGGTGAGATTAGACAAGAAATTTCTAACTACACTTACAGTAGTACAAATTACTTACTGAAAGACCTTGATGACTTGTTTGGTAGTATGGATGATTTGGAATTTGGCAAGCTATTAGCTGAGCATAATTCCACTTTACCAAGAACTGTTCCACAAGAAACAGATTCTTCTCAAGAAGTCTCTATTTCACAATCCTCCAACTTGAACAAAAAAAGAAAAGTTGAACTCAATGCAACTTTTAGTTGCAAAAGAAAACGTTCAAATTGCGAAGAAGGCTCTAAAAACAAACCTCAAGATAGGATTTTTGATTATGCTGGCATTTCTGTTCCTTGCAAAGTTTTAGGTATTGTTCCTGATAATGTTTTTAAAACCACTGCTGAAAATGAAAAAGTTATGGCAAATAATAATCACTTAGCTTCCTGTATTGACCATTCCAAGCAACATATTTGTTCTCTTGGAAGAAAATGTCATGCAAGAACCTCTTTAGAGCCAATCGAGAATCTTCATGAGAATGTCAAATATTTAAAGAATCCTTTATTTGGTATTAAATATCCATATGAACCAGAATTCTTCAGGGTCGAAATTGATCCTTCCAATGGTCATCCTTTCAACTCTAGAAGGGCAGGATTATGTCCATATTGTCCCAATTTAGTGTTCCATAATCTTAAAAATTCAAATTACTCCATGCATCTTGCCGTTTATCATGGTGTCTATCCTGATAATTATACTACACCAAACCCCTATAATTTTGGCAACTATTATGTTAAGAAAAACAACAAACACAGAAAAACAATCCCTCAAGCAAGGAACAGAAAGTGTGTTATTTGTCCATGTTGTCACGAACTAATTGAAGCGGCATGTACTCAAAAAACAGTTGATAAACCTTTGGTTAACTACTTGAGACATTTTAGAGATCACCACAGAATCACTAGAGGGAAAGGGCCCCTAGACTTTGTTATTGATGTTGAAAACTAAACCTTACATTTTTAATTATTTATTCGTGTATAATATAACTGCTTAATTGTATAATATAACTGCTTAATTGTATAATATAACTGCTTAATTGTATAATATAATTTTAACATTGATTATTAAAATTGTAGTACCAAGTATATTTGAGCTAAATGGTGTAGCTCCCTTTAATTACATAGAGAAAGATTATGGAGAATTAGCGCTATGGGATACAAATGATTCATTAAATTAAGAATTTTAAATATCAAGGACAGTTTTATTTAACTAATTACACGAAAATAACAAAAATTGTAAAAAAATGCAGAAATTGATTACCCATGAGTTAGAAGCTTTCTGATCTCATCCGCAGATTTATTTTCAATCAGACGAGCAACATAACTAAGAGCCAATTCATATAATGGGCGAATGTTCAAATAGTCAGCAGCGATAATGAACTCGTAAACCAAATTGGAATGCTTTTCACAAAAGTGTGAATTCCAACCTTTTAGTAAAGACATTTGAAGAATACTTCTTTTTGAATAGGCCGAGGAGGACTCTCTAGCGTGATGAAATTCCAAATATTCAATAATTGCACCCAATACCACTCCCAGAAGGGTTGGCAAAGGAACTTCAAAAGTCTCATTTTCAATGCAGTAAGGATCTAAATCAATACAGATGTTATGAAGTAACGATGAGCAATGAAAAATTCTTCTTGTGGTTGTGAAAGAATGTCCATCTTTGGAGACGATAGTCACCAGTGATTCTGGAGCAAATTTTCTATGGCTGTAATCGAAACTAGTTAAAGAAGCCATTTTAAATCAATCCAATTAGGAATTTTAGAGTATAATAAAAGATATAGAATTTAGACCTGACTTTCAAATAGTTGTAGAAAACTGCCTTCCTTTTATACTTTTCTGAAATACAACATGAAATTACAAATAAGTTATAAAAGGGTAGTCAGGTTATTTTTGGATAAACATAGCCAATTGTAGTCTATTTGTCTGCAAAAAAAGAAAAAGGTTTTACTGTTCTGTTCTTTTTTTGCAGCCACAAATTGAAAAAGAAAAAGACAGAAGCTTTCTATAAATAGACCTTATTGCAACACGGTAATACATGGTATATAAAAAGGAGACGTTGACTACAACCATTGTGGAAAAGGGAATTTACATCTTTTCGTTTTCTATTGAATAAAAAAAAAATTCGGGGTAGCTGAAAACTCAATAACAGTATTAACGTTGTGGACTTGTACATTTTATTGAAACAAACTTTGCAGTTTGGTAGAAATAATGGCCAGCAAGTTAAGGTTTTTACACTGTCTGTGGATTCTTGTTAGGTAATGTGGATGTAGCTTTAAGGATACGGAATACCTTGTTGAAGATCAATAGCACATTTACGTGAGTGGCTTGCTTGTAGAAAACACAGGCGTTTGATTCGGCTTTGAGTTAGGTACCGGCTAGTAATGCGGAGGGACTACGGTTAGAATACGAAGGGACTAGCACTCACTGGTATACTTCTCTCAATAAGCAGAGGTACATGATACGACCGGCCAAATCTATGATTTAAACGCCAGCAGGTAAACGTTTCGAAAATGAGACAATGTTTGATTAAACGATAGCATGGAATTCCATTTACGTTTGTTCAGCATATTTCTTAACATATTTTAGGACGTGTGATGAGTGATGTAACTTGTCGGAAGAGAAAGAAGGATTTCCGTGGAGCCAGTTGCTGATTCTAGCACAGCTTTACTGTGAGGGGAGAATCCATATTGGAGCTAATGGGACGTAGCATAAATCCAACCTTTTGTAGATGCTGTCAAAAGCGATCTACAGGGAATATCAGGTAAGATCTGGTAAAAGAGACCTTTTTCGCCTTACGATTACAGAATTTTAGCAGCTGTGAAGCAGACATTAGCCGTGCATGCATTGACAGAAATGCCCTATAGAGAACAATAGTAACTAGGAAAGTCATAAATTTATTAGGAATTATATAAGCCTTAAAGGACAAAAAAAAAAGGGCAGAAATCTATAAGAACGAAAATACAATCATGAGAATGGCCATAAGGATGCAAGTAAAAAGCAGAAAGCGAAATAGAAAAACAAAATAGAAAAACAAACTAGAAAAACAAACTATGAACTATCGTTATGATCATCAAATTCAAACAGTTTAGATAAGTCATCACATATTTGAAAATCTTTTTCATTCAATAAGAGCTGGTTAGGGATTTTTTGAAACCAGTAACTATCCAAGATATATTCAATTGGGACTCTTTTATTATTATGTAGATGTAACATACCATAAAACATGATTCTTCTAGAAGCATTTACTGTTTCGTCCAAATCCGAATCAGCCAAGTTATTAAGGTAGTCGATAATTGAATGAAATTTAGGAATGAAGTTACGTTCTTTATAATCGTTAAATTTTATATCGGAAGGATGGGAAATTTCCCACAAGCTATTACCTTTTGAAACCATATTATAGTAGATTAAGCCTAAGCACCAGGTATCCTTTGATTTTATAATTCTTTTAATGCTTAAATCGTTTCTATAATAATTCAAACTTGGATAATTCAGTTCTGGAGGTAAATAACGGGAAGTACCTGATTTTAATAAGCTTGATTCTAAATCATTATCTAAGAATTCACTTAAGAATCTTGAAAGACCAAAATCAACTAATTTTATTGAAAAATTTTGTAAATTCAAAATGATATTAGCCGGTTTTAAATCATTATGGCCAATATCATGATCATGTAAGAATTTCACCAAAATAACAATTTGTTTAAAGATATAATCACAAAATTTTGGTAGATAAAACAACTTTTCCACCGGGATTGCCTCTTTTAGAGAAATACCGGGGATATATTCTTGAATAAGTAAGAATTCGTCATGATAAGGACCCACTAATAAGTCATAAACTTTAACAATTGAATCATTTTGTAAATTATAACAAATCAAAAATTCTCTGAAAACCCGTTTACATTCATTTTTCAAAAAAAATTTCTTATTGTTAATCTTAATACTTTTAACTGCAAAAAAATTATTGTTTTTCGGATCTTTTGAATTGAATTTTTCCCAAAGGAAAACTTTACCAAAACTTCCTTTCCCTAGTTCTCGAACCGGGGACCCATATAAAGAACTAGCCGTGATGTCGAACTCACTATCAATATTTGGATCAAAAGCAGCCAAAAAATTCTTAAATAAAATATTATAAACCTCTTCCACAATGTAAAAATTCAATAATCTCAGTTTATCCAGAGGTAGTATCGACCTAAATTGACCCCAATCAGAAGTGTTCAAGTCGTTCTGTATATCATCATTAGTTCCCTGGTATAGTTTCATTTAGAAAACCAACAATATTATGAACAATATCCATATATATCCTATTTCCGGAAAAAACGTTTCTTACTAACTCAATTCTTTTTCTCTTCCAAATCTCAAATAACGCAACGGAAGCTATCTTTATACTTTTCGATCGAAGATACCTAAATAATTCGACAATGCAACCCTAACAACAAAACGGTGCTTATGCGGGATGCTATACTTAAATATTTTGGACGCGAAAAATTAGTGCTGCCACATTAAATGATCGCAAAAAAGTCAATTCTGCTAACAAAACAAAAAAAAAAAAGGCAAAAAAAAGAAAAGAATAGAAAAGAAGAGCAAAAAAAATCCAACCAACAACGAAGAATCACTAAAAGAACTCAGCAGAACTCAGCAGAACTCAGCAGAACTCAGCAGAAATCAGCAGTTAACGGGCAGAACTTTGTAGAAGTGTTTCGAAATGTTACCCAATAGTTAATTGAACAAAGCACAAAGATTTTCGGCGAGGTTTGGGTGGGAAATCACTTAGTTGGAGGTAAACTCTCTATGAAATGACTATGGGAACCCCTAAAGAAACGGAAAGAACTATCAAGAACAAAGGAGGAAAAGGAAAAGACATTAGAGCTTTTACTTCGAGAAATCGTACATATATATGTATGAAAACCTGATTCAAAGGTGGACTTTTCTTTTTTTTTTTTTTTTTTTTTTTATTTAATTATTTATTATTATTTTTCTTTTTCACTTTGTTCTCTGTCAGTCTATTTCCATCTGTGCTACGGAGGATCGACGGTTTTGTAATACCAGACCTTGTCGTTGTAGATGAGACGAGTTTTAGTGCTGGTTTTGCTGTTGTACTGGTTCTGGTAGCAGCCCATGAAAAAAAAAAAAAGTGCTGAGGACTAGACCGGAGTTGAAAGAATGGAGTTCCATACTGGCCGACAAGAGGCAAGGAATTCCATCAACACAAACCGATACATATAATTTTAAGCCTATTTTTGATTGTTTCCTCTTTGGAAGACTTCTGCCGTGGTGCAACATGATTATGGGGTTTTAGTAAGGAGCATGCTTCTGGGTTGTAGAACGTAGCCATAACCATCATGACAAATAAAACAAACCCCATGACAAATATTATGACAAGCATCATGACACATAACAGCATCCATGCATGGAATTGAGTTCACGCTAACATCGGGGCAATGGGCAATGGCAAGAATTACTGCTTGACAAATAAAGTTGGCTGAGCTGGACCAAATGGGCCTGCAACAACTGCAGAATAAATCAGCACCAGCTGCAAGCAATTTATCGAGAAAATAACTACACTCGCTTGTTGTTTAGAGCAAAATCCATGTACTATCCTAACCAGCTTATGGTCTGTTCTAGCAAATGCAAAAGCAAATAAACGCGAGATTTAGCTGATCCCTTCAATTTCACCTGGGTTGTTTGCTAGTCATATGCGATGGTCACTTGCAAAAATCAATTCGTGTGATTTGAAAAAAAATTCAAATCAACTTCTCCGTACATCTGTATTTGGTTTACCTCATCTTCATTACATCAAACAGTCTCAGGAATAATGGCGGTTTCTTTTGTAGATGAGGTGATCTAATCAACATGTCAGGTACAAGATCTGACCCGGTCTGCTGTCTTAGACAGTCCAGCCCCAGGACTCCCTTACTTCCCAACATGTTCCTATCAAGTTGCTAGTTCCTGTCAGTTTCTGGCAAGTCACTGGATAACGACGCCAGAGAAAATACACCCAGACACCTCAAATACACCCAGACACCAGACACCTCCCATAAACTCGAGATCTGATTGGCTGCTTTTCCTCTCCGCCGAAAATGTTGCAAAAACACCGTTTTTCCTGCCCCGGAACCGCGTGCACCCGTGCACCAGCTTAAAAAAATTATGTCAAATAGTTATCGAATCCATCAGTATGCATCAGCCGAAATATTAGCGGTGGTGGCTGTCGGACAGATCGACTGTCGGACAGCGACAGATGTAACCAGAAATGCCCACGACACTGTTGTTGGGAAAGTCCAGCTATATACCTTGTTATGGAGAAAACGAGGTGAAGAGCTCATATCCCGAAACAAGTCCGGGAGTGAAAAAGACCATCCTTACAGAGCTTGCGATATTGAATTAGCAGATGAAGAATTCTGGCACCGGGATTGGCCACATGAGCTGTTGCCAAAGGGGTTTTGTAGTATCGAAGGTGATTTCGGTTACATCAAATGATTTGCCGTGGGATATAAACAGTATTTACAAAGAACCAAGAAATTTCCAACCTCCTGGTTCAAAATACCAAGGCAAGAATTAACCATTTTAGTCAAGACGTTCCTGTCAGAATGTCAAGGGGCTGTCAAAGCCTCTGATATTTGACATCTGTCAGAGGCTTCCTACTAGCTCTGCTGCTATTCAATCTTTAAATCCAAGATAATTTTCCTATTTCCAAGGTTGTCGTAAAAAAAGTTGGACTTATGTTAATTGTTTGTTTCCAGAATTAGGTTGGTTTGCCCTTTCGTAAAATAACTCCTATATACGGCATCTTTGAAACAGTAGCATTGATTAACTTTGTACAATGTATTTCTCTCACTGATTAATCTGATAATTTTTATTAAAATCTCTAATAGGTAACTGCCAAAAGAAAAAAAAAAAAAAAAATTTTTCTGTCGGAACCCAAAGACTAATTATCTTCTCTTTGTATTCAATATTCTAATTAACTTGATCTATATTGGCTTTTCTGTTATTTCTTGTCCTTCTACGAAAACCTTTTTTCAAACTAAAAAGATTTTCATATAAATATGATTTAGTTTCAACGATGTTGTTCTACTTTTTTCTTTCCTTTTCTATTTTTTTTTCATGGGACAGAGGTTTAATATGTTCTTTTTGAAGTTTTTCGTTTTCATAAGTTTGATTTCAAACGTCTGGGCTAAACCTCCGAAATTATATTCCGAAACCGATGTTGCTGATCAAGTATGTCTTAATTTGATTTTACAACAAGCTCTTGTTTGTGATGCTGGTCCGAAATTGAAAAAACTAGATATGGATTGTATGTGCAACCTGGAAGCCGGGTTTGGTTCTTTTGCTCCTTGCTACGTCCAAGGTTATGGTAAAGAATATGCCAACCATTTCATATCTACATGTGAAGAAGCAGGTTTTAAAATGTCAGAACACGAATTTTGGCAAAACTATACTAGATTATTACCTAAAAGAAAAGATGTTTCTAAAATTGAAAATTTCAATACAACCAAATTAATTGATTTCCCAATCTCTTTTGATATGAAAACTTTCCACACTTATAGAAATGGTCTTGGAATGTATTTATTCAATTACAACTATTCTTTTTATTATGGTGCTGGGTTATTATCTTATTGGGCTTTGGTGATTTTAATTGCTGCAATTTGTAATTGGACCATGAGATTATTCCCAAGTTTAACTAACAAATTCGTTGGTCCAAAATCCAATCTTTATAGAAAATGGGTAACTTTAAGTGCTCTTAAAAACCGTAAGAAAACCAATGAACATGTTACTGAACTTTCCTTTTTCAGTTTTTTGATTCCAACCAGATTCGAAACTATCATCTGTTCAATTTTTTTGGCGTTGGTGATATTAGCTTCTGGTTCGCAAATTAAAAGTGTTCCTGGGAATCCTCAATTTACTAATAAAACCGGTGAATTGGCTAGATTGATTGGTGATAGAACTGGTATTACTGTTAACTTCATCGTTCCTTTATTAATTTTATTTGCTGGTAGAAATAATTTCTTACAATGGGTTACTAGATGGAATTTTGCTACTTTTATAACTTATCATAGATGGGTTTCAAGAATAGTTATATTATTAGTTATTGCTCATGCAATCACTTTTAGTGTTCAAGACAAAATCGCTTTAAAATATGATAAAAGAATGAAAAAACCTTTTATGATTTGGGGTACTGTTGCTGGTGTTGCCGGTGGATTTATCTTATTACAAGGTATGATGTTTTTCAGAAGAAGAATGTATGAAATTTTCTTATTAATTCATATTACCCTTGCTTGCCTTTTCATTGTTGGTGGTTGGTACCACACTGATAAAACTGGTTATTCTCATTTCTATTGGGCATGTGCAGCAATATGGGCTTTTGATAGAGCAGTTAGAATTGGAAGATTAATTAGTTTTGGAGTTCCAAATGCAACCCTTGAGTTATTAGCTGGAGAAACACTTAAAATTACTGTTCCAAAGCCAAAATATTGGAAATCAATCCCTGGTGGACATGCTTTCATTCACTTTATTCATCCAACATGTTTCTGGCAATCTCACCCATTCACTTTCACTACTTCAAATGAAAGTAATAATTATATCACTCTCTATATTAAAATAAAAGGTGGTGCCACCCATTCAGTTTATCAAAAATTAGTTAAATCACCCGGTCAAATTTGTAAAATGAGAGTGGCAGTTGAAGGTCCTTATGGTGAACCATCTGGTGCTCGTCAATATAAAAATGTTAATTTTATTGCTGGTGGTAATGGTATACCGGGTATTTATTCCGAATGTCTTGATTTAGCTCAAAGAAATCGGGATCAAAGATTAAAATTAATTTGGGTTATAAGAGAATGGAAATCGATTTCTTGGTTTTATCAAGAATTGAAATATTTGAAAAATACTAATATTGAAACAACCATTTATGTAACTAGACCAGATTCATTAAGTGAATTAGACCAATTAGAAAAATGTTTGGTTGGAAATGAAAATACTACCGAAGAAGAGGAGCTTAAAAAAGATATAAAAGATTTATCTGGAGATGAAACCAACTCCTTTGACAGCTCAGTTATTTCAACAATTAAAAATGAGCTTAGTCATATTACTTTCTTAGAAGGAAGACCTTCTATGGAAGACTACGTGGAAAAGGAAATCACTTCTTCCGATGGAACAATTGCTTTCACTACTTGTGGCCACCCAATAATGGTAGATGATATTAGATACTACGTTGTTAATAATTTAGACAAGTCTCCTTATAGAGTTGAATTCTTTGAACAGCTCCAAGTTTGGGGTTAACGCATTTATAAGTTTATAATTGTATAATATAAGTCTCTAGTCAAAATAACTCAATTGTAGTTGAAGTTCACTGCAAGCGTATATAACATAAGGGCACTGCTTAAATAAGCACTTGGCCTTCATAAGGACGAGTCAGCATTTTGTAATTCACCAAGATTAAGTAGTATATATTTGTTCAACTCAATCAGAAATTTTGACCATATTAAATATGCAGCCTTGCTCTGTATTTTCAGTCTACCTCCGTTTGAGTCCTGGTAACCCGAACATCACTAATACACGAATATTGAAGATTTCCCCATACATGATTATTTTTATTTTCAATCAATGTATCCTTGTCATAGCAGCAGAAAAATTGCAGCCAAACTAGAACCAGTGAGTGATGGCTCACTCGCGTACGGTTCCGAACTTTACTGGCAACGTTTCGTATTTACCCGTCCACAAACGGTTTGATCATGTGATTGAACACCAATACGGGTGGGAAATTCGGTGATACTCTTCATTCTGAGCTTCTGAAATAGTGAAGTGAACCGACTAACTACTCCTGAGAGTTTCCCGAGCGTGATAAGTGACACGCTGGGCAATGCCATCAGAAAAATCAACAGATTCCTTCTGTATGGGAGGCATTGCGAATGATTGGTCCGTTCATTGGGAACGGGCTATTGAGTGCAATATACGAACTTAAGATCTTCTTAAGCACCCGATACCGATCATCGTTGTTAGTAAGGTTTTATGTCTTTTTTTCCTTTGTTCAATGGTTTTTTGTAATGGATTTTGTTCTTTTTTTTTTGTATGTCTTGTTCGAGTCTGGGGTCGGGCACTGCGAAGAGGAGGAAAAAAAAATTAAATCAAATAAATAAATCCATTACTTCTTTTCCCCAGATATGATTATAGCCAGTATAAGAAGGATCTTTGCGTCTTTCCGGACTGAAGAGGAAGAAAGGTTGTATTCCCGTAAAGCGTTCTTCAATTTATTAGGCTTTTTAGGTAGTTGTGTTATCTATTCATTTGTTGCTCAAAAATTATCAAAACAGCCAACTGGGATAATTGGGTATTGATTTTTTCCTACCAGTAATATTTTTATTCTACCATATAGTAATTTTTTTCTACAAGTAGTCTAGGTACGGCATTAGGATATTGATTATATAGAAGTAGTAATAAAAGGAAACGTTATAAAGAAGAAAAAGCTATAATTTTTTTTTTGTAAATTGAAACTTGATCATTAAAAGAGTAATAATCAATCATTAAAAGAGTAATAATCAATCATTAAAAGAGTAATAATCAATCATTAAAAGAGTAATAATCAATCATTANTAAAAGAGTAATAATCAATCATTAAAAGAGTAATAATCAATCATTAAAAGAGTAATAATCAATCATTAAAAGAGTAATAATCAATCATTAAAAGAAAGGGGCAAAACTCATATATACAAGGGAAATTTACATTGGGGGAATCGAAACTGGAAGGAACAGGAAGGAAAGGAAAGGAAAGAAAGGGAAATATGCGATTCTAAACGGAGAAATGATGCAAATGCAACGTTATTCATTAAAAGGAGACTAGTTTTTCAATAAAACTTCTTTAGCCATTTCATAAGCAGTCCAAGAGAGGGCGGTTGAAGGGACATTGAAGATGATTCTTGGTTTAACCCCTCTAAGAAAGCCACTAAGACCACCTTGAGAATATATGACTTTAGCGGCAGAAGTAAAACCATTAATATTTCTAATTGATTCAATGTTTGAAATACCTCTAGTTTGTAAAGCGGTTTTAATACAATCAAAAGGATTAGTTAAAGCAGCAGCGATCCCACCAGCAATCCCACCAGAGATACAATGTAAGTAAGGATTATAAATATTATTTGGATTTAGAACTGAACTGAAATATTCATAAAACCCAAAATTAAGAGCAGCAAAAGGAATATTGGTGAATAAAGTAGTTGGATAAGATATATAAAAAGCAGCCAATCCTTCTTTTTTATAAATATTAGCAGCGGTTGATAATAATTTGACTGAATTTGAATTTTTCAAATTTATTTTTGATCCTTGTGAATTATGAAATTGGGAATAAGAAGTAGCTTGCATTCTTTGTTTGATTACATCAAATGGAGTCATTAAAGCATCCGATGCAGTGGTACCAGCAATCCCTGCACCACTAGCAATCAATGGATGATTTTCATCAGTAACTATTTTATTAGTTTTAGAATTGGTTAATTTATTCACCAAAAAAGTTTTAGTGGCTTCAAAAACCGAAAAATAAACTGCATGAGCAGGTCCTGCTCCTAATACAACTGAACTAACTCCTCTCCATAAAGCGTAGGCTCCTTCACTAGACGAGATTTTCGAAATTGATGAAATGACCGATTTACTTAATGCATTGGCCGATGCCGAACTGGTTACTCCACTATTTCCGGTAAACATTTGCATTCTGGTTTTAATAGAATCTATGGGGAACATCACAGTGTGTTCCATTATCCCAGCAAATGCTCCTGCTGAAAGATGTGCTGCTAATGAAGCATCATCCGGTAATGCTTCATAGTCAATTTCAATAGCTTCACTTCCAGGAATAATTGGAATATTACTGGAGGTGTGGAGTCCTGGACTAATCATCCCACCGGGAGGTGGCTGCTGTTGTTGCTGTTGCTGTTGTTGTTGTTGCTTCATCATGAGGAATAGACTTTATCAATAATATTTAAATTGGGGAAGTAACTAAAAAAATGAATGAAAAATTCAAAAGTTGGGGTTTGCAAAATTGCTATTGGAATAAATTCACCTAAAAACAAAAATCGTCGTTCTTGATACCCTATATCCTGCCTACGGAATTGCCAAAGCTACCAGTTCAAACTTAAAGTACAGAATCCAAGCTTGAAATGAAGGAAAAGAAGATGGTGATAATTTCAAAAAAAAAATTGAAAACGATACCGAGCTGAACACCGGTGAATTTTTTTTTTTTTTTCCTTCGTTTTTTTCGGTGCTCTTCAAATTTTGTCAGGATTTTTTCATTTGGTTTTTAGTGAGCTTTTTCGTTTTCGGATAATTGGCACTCTTCATTGTCTACAGCTACTGTCTAGTGTCTAGAGTCTACAGTGTATAGGGTATGGCGTAGAGTGTAGTGAATAGCGGATGCTATAGTGTAGTGAATAGCGGATAGTTTGGTCGAAGATCAAGAAAAGGTGTTGCATGCACTGGCAGCCGAACGGTATTACGTCCGTGAATATGGGAGATGAGATGACTGATGCTGGGTCAATTCATAGATTGGAGTTTTATTGTTTACACGAGTATCCTTTAGTCCTTTGTCTATCTAATCAATCTATGGAAATGACGATATCATTTCGATATAAAATTCCGAACTGGAGTCCGATAAACGGGTCTACTAAGGTTAATGTCTTACTAGTAAGTATGCTGACTGCAACCAATCATGGTACCTTGTTTTAGATGAGTCATTGGTATATGCCCCCATGCCTCTCCATATCTCTTCTTACACGAGGATGGAGTGTTTCGGTATTCGCTGGTTTGTTCAATCCGAATCCGGGTTTATTGTGTGGATGCACGGGTGCATTGATTGTTATCTATAGTGTATAAGTTATATTCTTCTAGATATACAACCAGAAACTTTATTCCACGTAATCCAGTTCTTTCGCTGTCTGTTTTCAATTGTAAGATTGTTTATTTCCAATTCTGGCTTTCGTCTACTCGTTTATTATAGACCCTTTTCCGGTTTCCATTTATGGAAATATAGCTCGCTTAACAATGAAGGCTGGTAAGCCCTTTGAGTTACGGGCATTCGTTGCTCTATGGAATATTATAAGAGAATTAGGAAAGGGCATGCCATAGACCAATGGATGCAAATAAAAAGAGCATTTTTCACTTTTTTTTGCATTTCTTACAGAAAACTGTTAAAAAATTACAACCACGAAATCGAGTACTTCTTTAAATGTGAGTTTGGCAAGTTTTGCCTTTATTTCATTTATTTTTGAATGTATTGTTATCACGGTTTTATTTTTCTTGGATTTACAAAGCGAATATTAAAATCAGCAAGATTTTGATTATGTCCCAACTATTGACCTGAACTTGATGTAAATTAATCCTTTTTTTTTTTTTTTTTTTTACAAGAATGAATATACGTTCATCTACTCATAAACCAAGAGAATGAATACTACTGAGCTTTTTCTCTAAGGCTAAACGTACTTAGCTGTCATTTTCCTGCCTGAAATTCCTCAAGGTTTTTACCCCGAGTCAATAAATCATCATAGTATATTATCCAGTTTTCAAAAGTCAACGTCTACGGCCATATCCAGTATAAAACATGATTACCCGTCCGATCAATAATTATTAAGCTACTGAGAGCGATGCTGAGTACGTTAGTGGGAGACCATAATGGAAACCATCGTGCTGTAGACTCTTCTTTTTTGATTTTTGTTTTCATGATTTAGATGATTTTGGCTTTTTCATATTTTTTTGTGCTTCGATGATTTTCGCAGACAAAAAAATTTTGCAGTCTTTTTGTTACTACGTTCAGAGGCTCTTCGAGTTAACTGACGTGCTACCAACCTTCTGTTTGGAAGCACCAAGTCTTTCTACTGTAGATGAAATTCGTAGAAATAGCCAAATTTGCTTTCTATGGGGTTATGTGGGAAGATCAGACCTCTCTCGACCACATATAACTATACTATACATATAGACATGTTCCAGTACGGACGACCATAACACACGCAATAAGATATTAGCTAGATACATACTAATAACTGATTATGGAGTGGATTAATTTATTATATAGATTAATCTTTTTGCTGTTATTCAAAGGGAGGAAATAACTTATTACAATTAATACTAATATAACAAAAGCCAAATATTAAGATTATATAAAATGTATATTACCGAATGAAAAGCTCTTCATGGGCATACTTCTATCCATTTAACCAATAGGAACAGTCACGGAGGTGCATGCTCCACGAAGAGTCGTAAAAAGAATTCTCCACTAAAGTGGAATTACTTACCTATTTATATATTTGTACATGTATTATGATATCTGTCCCGATGATATTTCACAAAGGATGTTTGCCACACCTCTCAATTTTATAACCTATATGATTGGTTTTAATATAAACCAGACCAAGACATTATATCGGGTTATGTGGGTAGATCTGGCCCATAATCAACCACCAGTATCCATTAGTATTAGATACATAGTTCTAGTACGGTTGACCATAACACACGCATAAGTAGTATTAGTCAAATACATACTAATACTTGGTAGCACAGTGGATTAATTCGATACTGTCAGATTAATCTTTTCACGTTATTCAAAGGGAGGAAATAACTTATTACGATTAAGCTTAAGTATCCAAAGCCAATTCGTGAATATCATATAGAAATATTTATTACCGAATATAGAGAACTCTCCATAGGTCGGGGACCATGCTTCAACCAATTAGAAGCATCACTTTGGTCCACGGCCCACGTCGAGAGTAAGATTTTTCCATTTAATATGGAAATGCCTATTTATTTATATATGCACATTATCATAATGCCTCATTTATGGATTAACACAAACTTTAAATATGATTCGTGTCTTCATTTGATGATGTATTGTACCTATCAATGTAGATAGGCCAGTACATCATCTGCAGACCTTCAAGGTCTGACACCAAGAAACAGAAATTAAATGATTTTTTAAAATTTTAAAAAAATCAGAGAATTGAACTTAAATGACAAATTTAACAATATGGAAAACCAGCATCAAAATCTGACATGAAATTGGAGGGTTGGCCGAGTGGTCTAAGGCGGCAGACTTAAGATCTGCTGGACAGTTGTCCGCGCGAGTTCGAACCTCGCATCCTTCATTATTTTTTTCGCTTTATCACATAAAGATATTAATTACAAATTTTTTTTATAATATTAAATAAGCGTTTTTTTATTTTACTTATAGCTAACTTAATGCTCTATTAATGTTGAGTAGGCATGGAAGTAGAAGGTTTTAAGATTTCTTCCACATTTTCAGGTTTCCACAATGAAGTGATTGTTTTTGGTTGGGTTAGGAAGGTTAAACCAGCTTTACCATAGAAATTCAAATCACCCAAGAAAGAGCCTTTATTACCAGTGAATGAAAACATTGGTAATGGAACTGGAATAGGGACATTGATACCAACTTGACCACAATTAATCTCCTTGTTAAATTTCTGAGCGGCACCACCAGACGAGGTGAATAAAGAGACACCATTACCATATTTATTTTTATTAATAAGCTCAATTGCTTCATCTAAAGTATCGACATTGATGACTGATAAAACGGGACCAAAGATTTCCTCATCATAAGCTCTAATACCAGGTTTAGTATTGGTTAAAATGGTTGGACCTAAGAAATTACCTTTTGAAAATTTAGGATTAGCAGGAGTGAAATCAGTACCATCAAGTAATAACTGGGCACCTTGTTTAACTGAATCAGTGATTATTTCTTTAGCTCTAGTTAAAGATTCTGGATTGATTAAAGGACCTAAATCCGAATTTGGATCAAATCCAGAACCAACGTTTAAACGGGAAGCATCTTGAGCAACTTCTTTAACCCATTCATTTGTTTCTTTACCAACAGTAACCAAGACTGAAATAGCCATACATCTTTGACCTGCAGCACCAAAGGCAGCACCAACAACTGCATTGATAAATTGATTTTTATTTGCATCCGGTAAAACAACCAAATGATTTTTAGCACCTAAATTAGCTTGAACTCTTTTACCTAATGCCGAACCTTTATCATGTATATATTTACCAGCTTTATCACCACCAACAAAAGTAATTGCTTTAATTCTTGGATCTTCAATAATTTTATTAACGGTATCATGTTTACCGTGAACAATATTTATAACCCCTGGAGGAACTCCGGCTTCGGCCGCCAATTGTGCAATAATCATCGAAGCCCCAGGAACCCTTTCTGAAGGTTTAATCACAGTAGTATTCCCGGTTACCAAAACCAAAGGTAATGCCCATAATGGAACCATGGCAGGGAAATTAAAGGGACAGATTGATCCAATGACTCCCAAAGGTTCTCTTATCATTTTAGTTTCCATATCCTTGGCCACTTCCAAGCTAATTCCTTGCAAATCATTAGTAACATTACATGCTTGTTCAGCAACTTGTAATCCACGCAAAACATCTCCTTTGGCATCAGGAAAAGTCTTACCTTGTTCCAAAACAATCATTGCAGCCAAACGATCCATATTCAACTTCAATAGCTCTACAAATTTGAAAGCAATTCCTTGTCTTCTAATAATTGAATAATTCTTCCAAGTATGGAATGCTTCATCTGCAGCTTTCACTGCATCATCCAATTCTTGTGCGGTTGATTGTGGAACTTTAGCAATAACTTGATTTGTAGCAGGATCATGAATATCATACCAGGTGTTTGCTTCCGATTTGATCAATTGGTTATTAAAGAAACTAGGAGTTAAGTATGGCTCACTTTTCGATTCCAAATGATTTGTGGGGAAATTTTCAACACTAGTATTCAATTTCAATAAGCTGGATTGAAATCTAACAAAGCCCACCTTCGCAAAACGACCGGCTTGTTTCTTTGCACTGACTTGAAGGACTCTAGAAAGCATGGTATCTCTTAATTGATAGTTCTATCGATTCCTTCTTCATCACAACAAGGATACTTTAGTATATTTATATCAATTAGTCCCAGCGCAATAACCGAGCGAATGCGGCTTACCATATCCGGTCTCCTCTTCCAGTATTCCGCTTTTTTTTTTCATTTTTTTTTGTTTTGTTAAAGAGAATTATTGCAAAAAGATAATGTGCCCCACCAAAGACCACCAATTGCAGTATTTCGGGGTTTGATGATTGGATAGCATGGCCATGATCCCAATCTTCAACCTCTGCCCTAGCGGTGGATGCTATGCCTGGTACAGCTTCGAGACCAAGTGCTTCCTGTGAAAAATTCCGCACTTTTCACAGGAAGTTTGCAAAATCACAAGTCAAGCAATAGAGAGTAACTGAAAGGATCTTTGAAGGTTTTATTGGCTGGGAGATTGGGCAACCATCTGGCACGGTTATTGTTTAAGACAGGTTATTCTAGGTCAGGGTCCGGCAAAACCAGCGGATAACTGTTCCGCTCTCCCTCTGTCGAACAAGTAATATAGAGAAGATACAAAATTTAGACATTCTATCGTTTTATATAAAGTAGATATAATTTTGAAACCAAATTATTTATGATACTCTTCATTTGTCCATAAATCGTAATATAAATCTAGCAAACATGAACTACTCCAAGCTTGAGTAGGACTTGAGTCCCCACAGAGCTCACCATTCTTTTGGGTCAACTCGGTTAAACCAGCCCAAGGGCTTGTTTTGATCCAGCTCATGTGACCCTGTAATCTTTCATTTAAAGCAGTCAATATTTCAATTGAGGCCTCTTTATATTGGCTTTTTGTCTTTTCAATATGATTGAAGTACAAAAAGGCTCTAAAGAAATACCCAATCAACCATACCCATTCAGGACCTTGATGGTAATTTCTTCCTTTGGAGGTTGCAAAATCATCGTTATCAACACCATTAAGGTAATAAGGACGGTAGTTCCAATCACTTGGGTCCAAGGTGGCCATACCAACAGGCCCTCTTAAAACTTTATCAGCAAGTTGAACTGCTCCCAAGGCCCTACTTGGAGTGAATAACTCAGGAGCAACACACATAGCTATTGGGAAATTTGAACGTAATTGATAATCTTCATATGGCTTACCACTTTGGAATAAATCTTTGTAGATACCTCTTCTATTGACAATAGAACCATCAATGACAAATTCATCATCTTGAGATGCATCTTCAGGAACGTAGAAACAGCGTTCGAAATTTTCTTGAATCAAGTTTTCCCATTCGTCTAAGCTTATTTTAGAACCATCTTGTTTGGTAACTTCAGTATAATCAAATAGTTTCTTCTTACGTAAGTGATTAACAAAACGTAAAGCACTTTTCAATAAACCTTGCAATTCAATGGCTGCACCATCACGAGGAGTTCCCGGGATACCTTTATTGCCTGCACGTTCACTTTCTCCCATTTTATCTTGCCATGTTCCACAATTTAATTGTGACCCTCCATGAACAAGCCCAGTTTCCCAATCAATATGAACCTCCACATTGAAACCTTCATCCTTCATTTGAGAATCAAGATTGGGCCCGGCATTTGCTTCACGATATTTAATCCCACTAGCATGACGTGATAAGATCTCATAAATTATATCACGAATTGAAGTCTCATAGCTGAAAGCTTCTTCACTATCCCAAGTAACATAATGGTCATCCAAAGGAAATCTTCTTTTCACTTTCTCATCCAAAATCTTATAACCATCGGGAATGTGCGTGACATACTCTTGGATAGCTTGTATAAAAAACCAAGCTGCATCACGAGCATTATAACGAGGGTTTCGTCCAGCATCTAATAAATTTGGAATCATCCCATGCTTCAAAGTCTGTGCAAACCCTAAAATATGTTGTCTAGCATCTTCATAACGACCAGTAACTATGAACATACCCCGGAAAGAAATAAAAACATCTCTTCCCCAACATCTCATATAATCATTACTAAAATGAGGTAAACCAGCTGCAACAGAAGCAATCTTCTCTTTTGGCTTTAAAGAAGTATTATTCATAAATCCAACCATTTGAATGGAGGTTAAAGCCAAACTTTGAATGAAATTGGTGGAAACTTTAATATTATCATCAAGTTGTCTCAAAACTCTAAAACGAGCAGCTTCATAAGCAGTTCCAATAACCAATGCAAAATAATGTGGCCTTAAGAAATAAGGAACAACACGTATAGCATCAATTCTAGAACGCAACCAGTCTTGGAATTGTCCCAAATGCTTAGAATGAGCAACATACTTATCTAAACGATCAACAACATAATCAAGAGCCCATTCACCATCTCTTAAATGGTCACAAATTGGGCTACCTAAATCGTTATTCCAAATGACTTTTTTCAAAATCAGATTCCAGCCTTCTAAACCAGCGTAAACTAAATTTCCGTAAGTAGGAATATAGTACGTTCCATCCAGACCCCCACTTGCATCTCGTTCTTCAGCTTCACAACGGTACAATAAAGCATTCAAATCATACAAATCTAAATTCTTCGATGCTTCAATTGCCCCTTCACGAACAAACTTATCCAAAGAGGCATCTACCTTAGGAGTTTGAGTAGAGAATACGGCAATAGAACCAGGAATGAAACTTTCATCTATTTTGATTGTAGTTGTAGTTGAGCCTTCATCAAACTCAGTTGAAGGAGAAGGAAGTTCTTCAACCTTGACCGGAATCCCAGTGATAAATTTATCATCATGCTGATGCTCACCAGTTTTCTTCAAAGTATAAGTGAATTCACTTTTTGCCTTGCTACCACTCAATACAACTGGTGATAAGATTTGATCTCCTTCAAAAGGAGAAAACTTTGATCTAGCAATAAGAAACCATCCGTCTCCGGTCCTGGAGTTATATCTTTGAATTGTTATGTATTGACCTTCATGATGAATGTACATTTCGTGATCAGCACTAGCATCCTCAGTTTCTAAAGCTAAAGACTTTCTAATTGCATGTAACTTCTTCTTGACTTCTCCAATACCAATATCTTTCAAATTATATTGTCTACTTTCACTGACAACGTTAAGTAAATGAGGATAGCATTCGTCATAACCAAAAACAGACCCAATAGCAGAAGAGCAAAATGCAACTAAAGCAGAGTTAGGTAAAGTATCTTCGACTGTCCTTTTCTGAGCTGGCGTCTCATTATCATGGGTGCAATCCATGAACAAGGCATGAGGTGCATTGCTAGTTAAGACGCCTGGGATTTTGATTTCAGAAGATGATTCAAATTTACTTGCTTTTGGTTCAGAATCTGCAGGATAAGCAAATTCATCCAAAGGTAACCAAGTGAGAGAACCAATTGGTCTACCACCATGTTTATGAACCAAGCGAGATAATTCACCAACACTCCATGCTTGCATTGCTTCTCTAATTAAAGAAGTTAAACCTAATCTTTCGACGAAAATTTTATCCATTTCCTCCGAACCGCTAAATAATTCTGCAACAACGTAAAGATTTGGATTCACAGATCTGGCAGCATCTAATAAGGTTTCACCCACATGAAGAGGGGTCGAGTGACAGTTATCAATTCTAAAACCACTGAAAATTGCAGCATTTTCTTTAGTATATTGAATCATACGATCCCACAAGTGGGGGGAATCTTCATATTTATCACCATATCTCAATTTGACGCAGTCACTCCAAACGATGACTTCTCTTCTTAAGTAAGCTTTAGATTGATCAGAAGCAAAATCTACTAAGGGATTACCACCCCAAATCCAACCATTATTAGCTAAGGCCCATACTTTATTATCATTTGTTCCTTTGAAGCGGGTAAAATAGGCTTCAGTTAATTTACTATCCTTAGTAATTTCACCTAATTGAGGCCCATTATCATCTAATCTTAAATAACGAATACGATCTTTCAATTGATTTTTTATTGAATTAATGTCATCATCATAGGAAGAGTACAAGTCTGAATTTATTTCGTCAATAATTTGTTCAGTTTTACTTGCAATTTGATCGAATTCAATATCATTTTTTTGAAATAATGTTATAAGAATGCTCAAGAGCTTTTCTGGGTCCAACTTATTACTGTAGCGATCATTCAAAATAACTTTCAGGTTTGCATTTGCAACTTGTAAAGTAAAATTGGCCAAAGCCTTTAAATTTTGGGTATCAATATCACCGGGGATATCAATGGAAGGAAGCTCACGATCTTTGTGGTAATAAACATTTTTAATTTCATCCAAGTGTGATTTTTTATCAAACACATAGTATTGCCATAATTTCAAAGGTTGCAAAACATGATCATTGATACCATTGATGATGGAATCCAAATCTTGCGAGTTTTTAATAGCGGTGGGCAAGTTCAACTTAGCCAAATCGTCTGAAAACTCAAGCAATTTGGTGTCCAATTCTATGGCTGCTTTCAAATGAGGAGCGGTTTCTTCGTTATAACCAGCATCGGGGAAATCCTTTAACCATTCAGAATTATTAGCAGTATGATTCAAAACAACATCGGTTATAGATAACAAATTATTCTTATTCAATACGTCGGAAATCACCTTTTTAGCTTCATCGTTAGATTTGAAAAGTTTTGGATCAAAACGTAATTGATCATAAATCGAATAAGGTGAATCAGAGTCTCCACGTTCTTGTAAAGGAGTGAAATGAATAAAGTTATATCCTTTATTTGAAACTTTATTGAAAAAAGAATTCCAATCTTCCAATGGACCAATCCATTTAGAAATAACACTTTCAATATTAATAGCATTAAAAGGAATATAATCACCATTAATAGTTAAATTTGGAGGCACAACAAAGTAAAAGTGATCTGTTTCGGACTCAGACCCTTCTTGATTCTTAAAAGTAGTATAAAAACTATAAGGACCTGGATTAAAAATAGGAATCGTAATTGTAATATCCTTATGGAAAGAACTTTCAATCGGAATTTTCTGAAATTTACTTCTAACAAACTTATCAGACGAGTTTGCCGGAACGTTTATATGAAACATCCCATCACGACTAACTTTAGCAGCTGCATTCAATTTAATTTGCAATTCAAAGATTGCATCTCCCAGTTTATGGCTTTTATCATAAGTAGCCGCCGGGAAAGTTAATACACCATTTTTAATAGAATCTGAAACGATTGGTTCTCCATCATTGGAAAGTCTAAGCAAAATGGACCTAGCTGACATTCTATGACTGCTCTACTTCTATACCTAGTTGAATGTCTATTAAGCAATTGAGTAGCAGTAACTTGTCAAATCTATTTTTTATCCCTAGCCATATCTCCCTATTCGTAAAATCTGCTAAAAAAAACCCTTAAGATTGCTCACCCACAAAGGCCTTTTCACCTAGTGCTTTTTTTTTGCGGAGGTTCATATATGCGTGGGGGGGCGTCCCTAGGCTTCCGACATGAGTTTCTTCTTCTGTTTGTGCTTTGACGGAGGGTTCGCTTGAATCGTGGTGAGCTGCTATCAGTTGAAAGAGACGGAAAAATGAAAAAAATAAGCTTCCCCACCAGGAGTCGAACCTGGAATCTTCTGGTTCCAACCGAGAAGTGGTTACGAAATCGTAGCCAGACGCCTTGACCATTGGGCCATGAGGAACGAAGCTTGCCGGTTTGAACATTCTGGATTAGTAATTTGTGGATAGTAATAGCAGCAGTTAAAATTCATACAAAAATAAGAAGGTTTATTACTCAAGTATTGCATAACCAAATGGAGCTTTGAGCACTCTCTTAGTGATGGGGAGTGTTTAATCATTCAGATTAATTGATTAAAGAGTGATATAATGGAGAATGATAGTGGCAAATCTAAATGCAATTTAAATTGAACCTCGAAGAAGGCTTTCACTGGGCATGATAAAGAGCATAGCCTTCCTATGCTCAATATAAATATACCGATAGCCTTTAAAAGCCATAGTCAATAGGCTATAGTACAAAATATGGGGTTATGTGGGTTGACCAGACCTCTATCGTCCACATATGTCCAGGATGAACATAGTTTCCAAGACGAACTATCAGAACACACGCAATAAGACATTAGCCAGATACAGACTAATATCTAATTGGTAGCGGATCAACTTATTACCTAGATCAATCTTCACGTTGTTATTAAAGGGAAGAATAACTTTGTCAGACCATGAAGGTCTGGCGATGATGTCCGGGCCTGACTTATGCCAGGATCGATTTCATACATCATCAAAGCCGAAGTCCAATAAAGATGTTACAAACATT
>NW_017963731.1:208674-404256 GCF_001661395.1 Hyphopichia burtonii NRRL Y-1933
AATAATTCCACTTTAGTGGAAAATTCTTTTTACGACTCTTGGTGGAGCGTGGACCTCCGTGACTGCTCCTATTGGTTAAATGGATAGAAGTATGGGCAATGCCCATGAAGAGTTTTTCATTCGGTAATATACATTTTATATAATCTTAATATTGTTGGCTTTTGTTATATTAGTATTAATTGTAATAAGTTATTTCCTCCCTTTGAATAACAGCAAAAAGATTAATCTATATAATAAATTAATCCACCCCATAATCAGTTATTAGTATGTATCTAGCTAATATCTTATTGCGTGTGTTATGGTTGTCCATACTGGAACATATGTCTATACATATATAGTATAGTTATATGTGGTCGATAGAGGTCTGATCTACCCACATAACCCGATAAACTTGTTTCAACAAATACTAAATAGTAAAAACCAAATAATAGAAGAAAGTATGATTATCGAAGAACCTCTCTTTGGTCCAAAGAGCTATACTTCAACCAATGAAGTAGTCACTAAGGTCCACACATCATAAATAAAAAGAAGTATTCTTGACATTTCCACTTCCGTGGAAATGTCTATTTATATACATAATGATTAATACATAGAATGCCCTTGCAAAGAAGTATCACAAAGAATGATTCGTCACATATATGATTATACTTCATATTGATGCTATTTCTTGATTGATCTAGATCGAAAGATCATCGCCAGACCTTGATGGACTGACGTAATGTAACTCTTTCAGTGAGTAAGCGCTAGATACGCTTCGTTTCTGGTGGGGTATAATTTTTCATTTTTGTTTGCAGAGCTAAAGATAACAAAGTGCTTCGTATTAAAAAAAAGCTTTTGCAACTAAAATGGGCTTCCCAGGTCTCTTGAAATAAGATTTTCCTACTTCTATTGAATAAGTTTCTATCGAGATGATAAAATCCTATTGGACAATGCACGTGTGTGTAAGTAAATATGATATAACAAGTAGACAAAATAGCCAAGTAATAAAAACCAAATAATAGAATAGAGTATACTTACAGAAGAGTGTCTTTTTGGTCCGATACTTCAATCAATGAAGTATTCACTGAGGTCCACACGTAAAGAAGTACTCTCCCACTGATGTCTATATAACGAATAATATATAGGATGAAGGAGTGTCACAAAGAGTGAATTGTCACATATATGATTACACCACATACTGATGTGCTTTCTTGATTGGCCAAATCTATAGATTATTTTGATGACAGTTCACACTATAGAGACGGATTCTCACTCGAAAGTCCTTTCATCTATGAGTAACATACAGCAGGTTTTACAAGAAATAGTCAGCCACAAGTTGTACATTGAGGGTCTTCTTGGATCGGTACCAAAAGCTCATTGAAGGCCTGCCTTGGTCAAGCCGATTAAATGGCGAATATGTAAAAAGTTTGTAAATCGAAAATGGCTGCGAAATCTCGCACACTGTAGTCTAATGGCTTGTTACCCACCGGGACAAGTTAAATGAGCCGAAGCTACCAACCATACATACTACGAATCAGCTGCTTACTCAAGAACTTCATCATGTAAAGCTCATCATGTAAATATACGTCAAAAAAAAAAAAAGTAAAGCTCATAAAGCTCATCAAGACGAAATAACTCATGTAAGCTCATTGAAAATAACTCATGGAAGCTCATTGAAAATAACTCATGGAAGCTCATTAAAAATAACTTAAGATACCATCACTGATAGGCAAAGTGACAGGCCACTAAAGCACGAATGGTCATCAGGGTAGTTGGTTTAGTTTGGAGTTGTGGAAGACCGGGCTCGGGTTTAACGAGTAGACCCGAGAGATTAAGAATTATTTTAACAAGACAATACCACAAGACCACCGCCATGTTTACGAAAGACTGACCCCCTGGTGAAAGTTTGGCTGCAAAACCCCCCAATTCAGATAAGACATTCTGATTAGATTGATCAATGGTTAGTAAGAATGCCATGGGCTTTGAAACACTTTGCACCACCGTTGCAGATACGAAACTAAACCAACAAGCTAAACTTCGTGAACTGAGAAGAACCAAATCCCGAGAATGCAAAGCTCAGTGGCTGCGGCTAACATAGCCAGTACTTCTAAATAAAGCTACCACGAAGAATAGATCTATTGTCCAAGCTCCTCGTCCAGCCTTACGAGACGGAGATACTGAGAACGGGTGCGGATGTTAAAGCCACTGCCGCGAACCATCAAAACAACAAGGGTGCGGCTTAAGACTTAATTGGGGTAAAACCGTGCTTACCTAAGCGGTTTTTTCAGGAACATAAAAATTAAAATTAGAAGTTCGGACATACGAAGAAGGATTTAACGGAGAAGCCGTTTTGAATCACCGCGGAAAAGAATGCAACGAAGAAACGGTATAGCAACGAGAAATTTTTTTTTCTTGCAAAAAGATATATAAAGAAGATGAACGGCAGCTAATGAAGAGCTAATGGAGGGTTAGTTGATTAAGCAAAGTAAGCAATATGGAAATGTCATCATGGCAGCCTAGTCTGATTCCGACTAGCACCCTGTTAACTTCGATTAATCCCACGCATACGCTGGGATTAATGGCAACTTATACCTCAGCAGCAGCCAAGTTATCAACCGAGACCGGGAGAAATCAATTAATTACGTTATCTAGACAATTTAGAGGAGCCCAAGCATCGTTGGCGGTGATAAGTGGTGAGCAGTTGACTGCCACTGCGACTGATGATCAGGTTAAGGCCCATGCTACCCAATTAATCTTCAATAATACATTGAATTTGAAAAGCTTGGAATGGGAAGAGAACTTGTACGATACCAATCTTAACGATGGAGGAAATATTTTCTATATGGTAATATTTGCTATTGTGTTTGTCTACACCACTGCTATGATTATCAAGAGTAGATTTCATTGGTATAATATTACTTATTTTTGTGGGTATGGATTAGAATTTGCCGGTTTTTTGGGAAGAGTATTATCATTGGATGATAATCGTAACAAGGATTATTTCTTATTACAATATGTTACCTTAACGATTAGTCCTGCGTTTATTATGGCGGGGATATACTTTTTATTTGCCCAATTGGTGGTGATACACGGCCGACAATTTAGTGTATTAAAACCAATGTGGTATTCATATTTTTTCATTACTACTGATGTATTGTCGTTAATTGTTCAGGCCATTGGAGGAGGAATGGCTTCACTGGCGCTGTCAAATAATCAGGATGCAACCCCGGGTACCAACACCATGACTGCCGGGATTGTATTTCAAGTAGCTGCCATGAGTGTATTTGTATTATTTTGGATTGAATTTTTGAATAGATTGTATTTCCGTCATGAACCAAATGATTCGGTTTACAGTAAGAGAAGTTTTGGAAATTTTTTCAAATTATTATTTAACACTCCTGGTGCTCAAAGATACAAGTGGGAAACTCTTGAAGAGAACTATAACTCACGCTATGCTCATATTAGAAAGAGAAAGTTGATAGGGTACATGCCATTGGCCATTAGTGTATCGGTGATTGTTATTTACATTAGATGTGTTTATAGAGTTGTTGAATTGATTCAAGGGTTTGATGGGTATTTGATTGTTCATGAAGTATTTTTAATGGTCTTGGATGCTGCAATGATTGCAATTGCTGGATTAATTGCCATTCCTTTCCATCCGGTGATTGTGTTTGGGAAAGATAATGTTATTAAAGCTGCTCATATTAAACGGAATCATGATGAAAAGACTGATTCTCAATCATTACAAAGTACCCAGAGCAATCAAACCACCCAGAGTAATCAAAGCACCCCAAGTAATCAAAGCACCCCAAGTAATCAAAGTATAAGTAAACAGTAAATATATATAAATCTATTCTAAATAATCTTTTATTTCTTTATCACCATCGGTAATCAGACTTATTTTATTCAAAATATCTTCAAAATCATTAAATTCAGTATACGGAATCGATTCTCTTTTACAATAAGTGATTAAATCTTTACCGTGTTTGGCAAACAACAAATTTGTTTCTTTAGCCGCACTCAAATCACTAACCCCGTCTCCACAATAAAACAAAGTAGGTGGATTAGCAGAATAATTATGAATTTTCAAATATTCTTTAATTGAATTGGATTTATCGTGGCCAAAATCGGATGTGGGATCTTTATAAATGATTTCCCAACCACCCTTGGCGTCGTGTATTTCAACGTCGTTACTAATAATTTCGATATTCTTAATGGCTTCTTCTCCCACCAATTTTTTCAATAATGCGTGAATGATTGGTTTCATGCCTGAACTAACAACAATCACCGGAATTTGGTGGCTTTCGGCCCATTCGTAGAATTGCTTGAATCCTGGATCCAATTTAATGTGTTGTAATAAGAATTCAACACATTCGGGGAACGGGGTGGGAATCGATTCCAACATTTTACGAAACCCTTCTCTAAACGAAATCTTCCCGTCTAAAATATCATCATTAATTTCTAATCTCTTGGGTCTTCCGAATCCTAAGTTCTCAGTTAAATAGTCATTGGAATCTTGTAAGGTAACAGTCCCGTCCCAATCGGTGAATACAATTGCTTTTGGCATTTTGGGCTGCTGAACTCAAAATCCTTTGGCAAGACTATTCGCTTCCTTATATAGCAATCCTTGTCTCAGACAACGAGGTCAACAAAAAAACACCGGTACCTCCCCATTATTACCCAATTCGTCCATCAGCCACGATGACTCCTTAACTGATAACTTACCTTAACCTTAACTTACCTTAACTTATACCTTAACTTACCTATACTTAACTTGTATCTTATAACTTCTACCTTATATACATTCCATAACCAATACATATAGCTCATAACTCCCGAGTTATCCAACTAATATACATAGTCTACTTATTATCCATAGAACTAATCAACGTATAACTGAAGAAATCAAAACAACGTTAACAATTGCTAATTCCTCAGCAAAACACCCAGACACCCGATGAGTGCAAATTTTCCACAAAATATCGAATAGCAAAGTTGCTTTGGTTCTCAGCCATCATACCATTACTTCGGAAGTCCTGATTACGTAGAGCAATGGATGGGCAACAATAAACAAGTTATAATATATATAATAAAGATAATCCTAGATCATTATTAACCAGGATATTTTCTTCTTTATCTTCACCGTTGATATTACGGTTATACCATTTCTACAGTTTGCACACTACAGGTTACGGTAGTTTACAGTTTTCCGTTACTCATTAATAAAAGTACATCTCTATCAATTTATTGAAAGAGATTAGTAAGTCATAGAATATTCAAGATTTCGTCACCAAGCATATATCCAATCATGTTTGAAAACTTGAAGGCGTTTATCAGACATGGTAAACAGGCCAATGAGTTCAAAAAGAATAAATTGACCCAGGCCGATATAGATTTTATTAATCACCAGAGAGACCTGGACTTTACCTTGAATACACAAGTGGATGAATCGGAAAAGTATGGTTTTATTGAGCAGCAGCAGCAACAGCAGCAACAACAACAGCAGCAACAGCAGCAGCAGCAGCAGCAACAACAACAACAACAACAACAACAACAACACCATCAACATCAACAACAATATCAAGAAAGAAAACAGGCTGAAGAGCGTGCTTTTAAAGCCCAACAACAAGCTGAAATGCAATACGCTCAAGCCCAATACGAAGCTACATTAAAAGCAGAAGCCGACCTTGAGCACACCAGAAAGGCCGAACAAGAACAAAAAAACTACGATTCGTACGCTTCCCAGATAGTAGAACAAGAAAAGATACAACGTCAAAAATCAGTAAAATACCCTAAATTAGAAAATTACCAAATCTTGGAACAAATGGGAGAAGGTGCCTTCTCCATTGTTTATAAAGCCAAACATTTACCCAGTAATCAATTGGTTGCCATTAAGATATTACGGAAATTTCAAATGGATCAAAATCAAAAGCAAGCGGTTTTGAAAGAAGCCACCATCATGAGACAATTGAATCATCCCAATATCGTTAAATTTGTTGAATTTATCGACTCGGACGTTTATTACTACATTGTTCAAGAATTAGCCACTGGAGGTGAGATTTTTGCTTCAATTGTTAATTATACCTATTTAAGTGAAGATTTATCCCGTCATGTTATAACCCAAGTCGCTCATGCTATAAGGTACTTACATGAAGAAGTTGGGATTGTTCATCGAGATATAAAACCAGAAAATTTGTTATTTTTACCAATTGATTTCATCCCCCTGAAGGACCCTCAATCCAAATTAAGAAAATCCGACGATCCTAATACTAAAAAGGATGAAGGTGAATTTATTCCAAATATTGGTGGTGGTGGTATTGGTCAAGTTAAATTAGCCGACTTTGGTTTATCAAAACAAATTTGGGAACATAATACTAAAACCCCTTGTGGTACTGTTGGTTACACTGCTCCAGAAATCGTAAGAGATGAAAAATACTCAAAAGAAGTTGATATGTGGGCTCTTGGTTGTGTTTTGTATACTTTATTATGTGGGTTCCCTCCCTTTTATGATGAACGTATTGAAACTTTGACTGAAAAAGTCGCTAAAGGTGAATACACTTTTTTGAAACCCTGGTGGGATGAGATTAGTCATGACGCTAAATACTGTGTTTCTCGTTTGTTAACGGTTGATCCTTCAAAACGTTATACCATTGACGATTTCTTAAATGACCCATGGATGCGTAAAGTTTCTCAACAAAAGGTTCATCTTCCTCCTTCTTCCACTACCAAGAAATCTTCCAATCATCCAATGGGTAAATATAAAATGGCTTCTAATAACGATTTATATTCTCCTGCTGCTGTGGCTTTAAGAGATGCCTTTGATATTTCTACTGCAGTTCATAGAATGGGTGAAGAAGCTGCTCTTGCTAATAATAAACACATTCCAAATAGTGACATTCATCAACTATTAGAAGAAGAAGAAGAAGAAAATGAAGAAGAAATCGACCGTTCAGGCAAAGTCATTAACTCTCACCCAAATTATCAACCTCCTCAACAACAAGAAATTCCAAATGATTTATTCGACTTAAACTTGGGTGGTGCCTCCATCTTGGAAAGAAGAAAAAATAAACCAGTAGCTTGCAGAGGTTAACCCATTTGTATCTTTCTTTTCTTTGTTTATTTAATTCTTGTTATAATCTTTTTTTGTTAAATATTTGTATTCATGATTAACGTCTATTTATTATGCGTATTAATAGAGAGTATCTTATTAATTTTTTTTTTTTTGTCTGTAGGTATGGGTCGGGTGTAAAATAAAAAGTGTACTTATCGCCTTCAAGCAATTCTTCTTCTTCAGCTAATCAAATTCAGGAAGATGACTGCCTCTGATAAGTCGGAAGTAGGTGTATTAGAAAACTCCAATGCTGATTATCCTCCAGATTCAATCTTGTGTGATTTCAGCCTTGATAATATCTTAAAATTCTCAAATTGCACGATTTCAAATAGTATAACCGCCAAAAAGAAGAGAAAGTTGATTGAAAACTTGAAGATTGATGATTTAAGTTATTTAGCTAATGGTAAAGCAGAAGCTACTCCTAAAAATGTCGAAACCCAAACCGGTACCTATACCACTCTACTAAATAGAAGTATGAAGTTTGAATTTGATCTACCGTTGCAAGTTAAAGAAGATGACCTTATCAACTCAATAGGTTTTGTTAAACATGATGATGCCACTTATAAGTTTTTAACCAAGAATTTTCACTTAAAGTTGAAGAAGGCAGAACCCTTGGTATTTGTAAATAATAAAACTAATGGCCAGTTTGGTGAACATAACTTATTTAGTTTATTCTTGGGTAATAACGAAAATTTCACTAAAATAATCAAACTAGAAATTGAATTATTAAATTCAATGATGAAAAAAATCGATTCAGCTTTAAATTTTTCAAATTTACTTTTGAAAATTGATTTGAAATCAAATAAAATCGCTATTTCTATTGATTATAAAATTCAAATCTTAAATAACATTGAATTCATTTATCCAACTGACATTACCGGCAAATTGTCGTTCTTATTTGATCAATACTACGCGATCTATCCAACTACTTTTGACATGGAAAGCAATATTGAAATTAATAAATTTGCAAATGAAGAAATCGGACCAGCTACTTTTTATCAATCGATATCGGAGAACACTTCAAGATTACCTAATTTGCAATTTGATTTTGATTTACCAGAGTTACAAGTGGAATTACTTAATTTTCAGAAAAAAACTGTTATTTGGTTACTAGATAAAGAAAATGTCAAATATAATACTGAAAACGGTAGGGTTGAACCATTGAACTTGATTGATGAGACTTTAATCACCAATTTGAATAAATATTTCAACAATGAATCAGTCGATCTTGAAAAGGTTGATTCAAAAGTTGAAATAATCCTAAATAAATTATGTTTTGGATGGAAACGTTACATTAATTATTTGAATGAAATCTTATGGATAAATAAAATCACTGGTAATTTCACTTCGCAAGATAATCTTTATAACTATATTTTATACTATTACAATAAGCAAAAAGAAAATCCACAAGCTTATCCTAAAAGTTTACCAGCTCAAGGTTTATTGGCAGAAGAAATGGGATTGGGGAAAACTGTGGAAATTACCTCCCTTATTCTATTGAATCAAAGACCCTTGAACGAAGTTAATGAAGAAATCCAAATGCGTCTTACTAGTGACGGTGACTTAAATCATTTAATTCAAGCTAAAACTACTCTAATCGTTGCCCCAGAATCTATTTTGAAACAGTGGTTTGATGAATTACAAAGATTAGCTCCAAGTTTACGAATTACAATTTATAAAGGTATGAACGACTATGTTTCAATGAATAAAAATCCGAGATTAATTGCCTTATACTTGAGTAAATTTGATATTGTGTTTACAACTTATGCAACAATTTCAAAAGAATTGGATTATGCTTTATACACTTCAAGACATAAATCAACAAGACTCGGTAAAAAAAGATCAGCTTCGAGTGCTTTCAATAAAAAAAATGATCAAAACCCGCCTTCTTCATCTGGGTCAATTGATTCAGATATTTTAGATGAACAATCAAGATTAGAAGATTATAAATCTAAATTTCAATTATCTTTACCGAAAGGATTTCAAGATCGTGATCATGTATCCCATGAAGTTTTCGAAAAAATAGCTGAACAAGAAGTTCTTTTAGCTTTGCAACACATCAAGACTCAAGACTTACATCATCATATAAGTTATGAGTCTCCATTTCTGCTTTTACAATTTTGGAGGGTTGTATTGGATGAAATACAAATGATATCTTCTAGTGTTTCTCGCGCTTTTCAAAGTGCTGAGTTAATCCCAAGATTTCATGCTTGGGGAGTTTCAGGTACTCCAATCAAGAAAGATTTTAATGACTTACATTCAGTTTTAAAGTTTTTGAGAGTCGCTCCTTTCAATTATAACATTTCAAAATATTCTTGGAATTTTGTTAATCAACAAAAGAATTATAATTATTTCATAACTCTATGGAATAGTCTTAGCTTAAGACATACTAAATTCATGGTTCACGATGATCTAAAAATTCCTGAACAATCAAGAACTTTAATCACTACTCCTTTTACCGCTGTTGAACAAGAAAATTATAATCAAAACTTGGAAAAATGTTTATCGGAAATTTGTCTCGATATAAATGGGAATCCAGTTATGGATGATTGGTCACCTAGCCCAGGAATTTTATCAACTATGAAAAGTTGGTTAATTAGATTACGTCAAATTTGCGGCAATGCTCAAATAAAAAATATTCATCAAGGAAAACACAAGCATAAAATTAGTAAACATAAGTTAGGTTATCTCCTCCAAACTGCTCAACAATTAAAAACTTTGGAAAATGTTTTACATGATATGATCAAAAACTCGTTTGATGAAATTGACAAAGACGAAAGAAACATTATTCAAACAATTTCTCAAGTTGCTCACCTTCAAGAACATCTTTTGGTTCCTTATGAGTCCGTTAAAGTCTTAACTGCCACAGCCCACCAACTAGAGAAGTTGGTTCACAAGTTGAGATTAGTTCATATAGAAAATGTGAGGAAATACTATACCATTAGAAAACAGTTACGTGATCATAATGTCATTGACCAAACTGGTGATGTTAAGAACGGAGATCTCGAAGGAGATAATGCTGACGAAGTAGATGACTTATTGGACGATGAAGTCAATATTCCAAGTTATGAATCACCCATACCGGATGATAAGTTCGATTTATCTCAAGCTTTTGAGCTATATTCCTTATTTAAAGAGAATAGACTCTCTAGTAACTCAAAGCTTAGGGCTGGAATATTGAATTTGCATAAGTTTTATTTCTTGCTTGGTTCTGCTCACTTTCAAAATTATGATGAAGAATATCAGAAAAAAGTTCAAAAGCAGAAAGATTCCAGGAGTCAAGATATAAATCATCTTGAAGATCTTACTATGCAAGTAATTGAAACGCTAAAAGAATCATTTGGAAAGTCAGATGAAGTTGTTTCATTTTTGAGTGGTATTCCGGTAGAAGCGCTACTGATAGTACCAAGAGATTTTTTAAATGGATATCAACCTATTGAAGACTTACCAGCTGACCAGATAGTCATTGAAAAGGAGAAGTTTTTAGAGCAGAAGTTTTATGATTTAGCTGAAGATTGTCGTCGAATTATCTTGAAAAGTTCGATAAATGGTGTTAAAAAGGCAGTTTCTCAAAAAATACAATCTAGATCAACTTACCAAATATTTGAAAATGATGGTGATGCCGCTTTACCGAAATCTACTAAATTAATTTTCAACAAGATTCCTAAAATTGAAATTTCAAATTTTAAAGCTTTGGTGGGTGGTGTCAAATCAAATTCATTCCTAACAAGAGTTGAAAGGTTGATTTTCAGTTTGAATAAGCAGAGTGAAATACTCAATGATTGGGTATCCACTTTGATTGATACGCTTTGTAAACCTTTGTTGACCGATGGAAAGAATCCAGATGGTGAAGAATACGAACAATCCTTAAAAGACCAAGATTTAGCGTCGAACCTATTACAAATAATACCTCGTGCATTGACTGACAGATCTGAGTTTATATTGGGCGAGGAAGACTCGACCCGTATCAAAGACATCAAAAAACAGCAGGATGGTGATTTCAAGCTTGAGCTTCAACGTAAAGGAGATGATAATTCCTTAAAAGAATTAGATTCAATCAGAGAGTCAATCAAGCCACTGACGAATGCTTCATTGCAAGAATTGATAGACGAATTGAAAGATTTGGAAATAGATTTGAAACAAGATTTGAAAGATGTTATTAATCCTGAGATTGTATCAGAGGAGATTGAAGCTGTGAAAACATTTAATTTCAAACTTCGTAACATTTTGGAAAGTGAAAAGTTAGCACAAATTTTGCTACAAAGGGAAATTAATACCAATCTTAACTCAGTTTTCAATGCCCGTATTGAATATTTCAAGCAGTTGCAACTGATTTCAGATAGTGTTGCACGTAAGGAGTACTCTTTTGGTCCAACTACAGTTGTAAGTCAAAAGATATTTAGTGACTGCTCAATGCTCATCACTAATCTCAATGATTTGAGTAAAAAAATGTCAAGAGACGTGACTAAGTTCAGGTATCTTCTGAGTTTGTCGAATGATGATAATGATGGTGTTTCAAATGGAAAAGATAGTGAAGATCTTTTTTGTATCATTTGTCGATCTGCAATTACCGTTGGTAGTTTAACACCATGTGGTCACAAATATTGTAAAGATTGTTTAGCGGAATGGTTGAAAAGAAGTTCATCATGTCCAACTTGCAAGTCCAGGACTAGTACTTATGCATTGCATCACTTCACTCACTATAAGCCTAATATATCAGCACAATATGTAAATGATCAAAATAACGAAAGTCATGAATCTTCACAGATTCATTCAATTTACAAACCAATTGAGAACCAGATAGTCGATGAAATTAAAGATATAAAGTTGAAGAATTCTTATGGTTCGAAAGTTGACTTGATAGTTAAACAGACCATTTACTTGGTTAGAAAAGATCCAAACGTACAAATTGTCATTTTCAGTCAATGGCAGGCATTACTATTAATTATTGGAGCTGCTTTGAAAGCCAACAATGTAAGCTTTATTGGATCCAAGGGTACATTGGTACCTGAAGTTGGCGCTGGTCGCCATCCTAAAGGTTATAGTGATATTGAAGATTTTAAAGACCCATCAAAAAAGATAACTTGCTTTTTATTGAATGCAAAAGCCCAAGCTAGTGGCTTAACCTTGGTGAATGCTACACATATATTTTTATGTGAACCATTGGTAAATACCTCGTTAGAACTTCAAGCAATAGGTAGAATCCATAGAATTGGGCAAAAAAAGAAGACTACCGTTTGGATGTTTGCCATTGAAAACTCAGTAGAAGAAAGTATTGTGTTAATGTCAACTAAGAAAAGGTTACAATATATAAATAAGGAGAAAAAAAAGGTTGCTGGTAAAAATGAACAAACAACAATCAATGATCTAAACGAAGCGGAATCAATGACATTAATGCAAAGTGAAGGAAATGCAGCATTAGTTGGTAAAAACTTTGGAGATGGTGAAGAAGTCACAAATAGTGATTTATGGGATGCATTTTTCAGTGCAAGAAATTCAGAAGGGGTCAACCCAATGACTTGAAGGATATTTAATAGACTTGTAATTATACGCATAACGAAATACATATTTATTTATTAAAAGAAAATGTAAGGAAAGAATTAAAGAAAAGAGAAGCAAAAAAATATCATAAACTACACTAAAAAACTAAGTAAGTATTATCTTCGTAACCGTTATAAATAGCACCTTCTTCAACCAATTCTTGACCAACAACCTCGACTTTTGCTGGTGGTAAATTAAGTTTTTGGGCAATATAAGCAAGGGGAACACCTTCATTCATAGTGGCAGTGTTAGCTCTAATGATTTGATGTATTTGATCTTTTAAAGAACCAGCAGGGGCACCACTACTAATATGATCACCATCACTGACGAACAATTTATTATCATCATTTGAACCTGGCGCGTTGAGTTTATTGAAAGCACCTTGAGCTTCCAAGTGGACTTTGATTGCGCTCAATTGATGATAGAGAACTTGATTATGATCATTGACTAATTTAATATTTGATTGATTGATACCTTTTCTATTTGATTGCATTTTCAAAACCCCTGTAACATGAACGTATTTACTTTCAAAAGGTTTGTAATATTCGTATTCAGAATCAACCGAAGTTTCTTCATCATTAACCCATTTTCTAATATCGAAAGATCCGGTACCGTCTTCGATAGTAAAGATTAAGGCAGAAGAAGTATTTTCGAGTTTTCTCACCACACCAACAATCGAAACCATGCTTAATTCAACATTATTTATTTTCCATTCACTATCTGGAGTATCTTGTTGAGCTTCGTGAATTTGTTTAATTGTAACTGGAGTTAAAGTTGAACGGGTTTGGGCTTTTTGAGAATGTTGTCCACCATTATCCATATTGGTTTCACTAAAACCACCGGCCGCATCAAAGCCACCATTGAAAGCATCATAATCGGCGTAACTCATGTTCAAGTATTGTATATCTTCAAGAAGACGTTAGTGCTTTTAATTGAAAAGACGCGTCCTTGATTTAAATTTTTTTTGTTTGAAGGTTTTTCGATTCCCACACGTCTTTTTTATGGTATCTACAAATAAAATTCTAACTATATGGATATGATATTAATGAATTATGTATAAAATATATAAAGATTAAATGATTAAAGTGAACGAAGGATTAAACAGTGAAGGAAATGTGAATTAAAGAGTTTGAGTCATTGACATAAGCTTAAAATTCCATAGAATATTTAGAGTTTTTTCTAATTTGTTTACCAAATAAATAGAATAAGAAGGGAACTGGGATGGCAACTACACCAACACAACCTAACAAGGTCATAGCCCAACGGATTTTCATATTTTCCATCATTGCTTTAGCGAAAAGGGGGAAAGCAGCACCAAAAGAAGATCTTAAAAGGGCATTAGCAGACATTGCCGAAGCAGCGTAGAATAAGTAACAATCGATCAAATAGGTCATACAAGGTAAAAAGATGGTCATTAAACCAAACCCAATAAAAGATAAACCAATGGTAGGAACAATCCAGTGAACTCTTGGACCAAAATCACCAGCCCAACCAGCCCAAAATAAACCGGCAGCGAAGAAAGGAGCACCAACCATCATTGGAACCAATCTTTCTTCAGGAACAATTTTACCATTATTTTTAGCCATCACCAGTTTAATTCTTTTTTCTAATAATAAAGAAACAGCAGCACCGGCCAAGATACCAATAAACATTGAAATATAAGGTAATTCAGCAACACCAGCAGCAAAGAAATACTTCCCTTGGAAGATAAGAGGAACTGCAGTTAAACAAAGATATAAGATACCATAAATGAAGGCATTGTATAAAGAAATCAAGAATAAGATTGGTTCTTTGAACATTTTAATTGGTCTCAAGATATTCTTTTCAAAAATTTCTTTGAAACTTAAGGAAAATTCTTCATGAGGAGCAGCAATACCCCAATTACCGGTTCTTCTTCTTAAAACTTCGGCTTTATTAACCATGATAATACCATGATGAGATTCGTCCAAGAGGAAAACGGTTGCAGCCAAAGAAGCCGAGGCAATGATACCCACCATATAAGAAGTCCATCTCCAACCTAGGGAAGAATTTTTAACAATGAACCCCCCGGCAATTGGGGATAACATTGGAGCCCCGAAAAGCACTGCTGCGAAAATATTCATAGCTTTACCTCTTGAAGCTGGACCATAAATATCAGCCAAAACTGCTGGAGTAATAACCACGGCACCACCACCAGCACAACCGGCGAAAAATCTACAAATCATAATGGTTTGAATATCTTTAGCGGTGGCCACTGCAAAAGTAAAACAAACGTATAAGAAACCGGATAAAATTAAGATATTTTTACGACCATAAATTTCTGATAATGGACCCCAAGCAATAGGACCAAATGCAAAACCAAAAACGAAAAGGGAAGTACCCAAAGTGGCAACAACGAAACCAACATGATATAATTGCATAACCACTGGAGAAGCTTCTGCAAACATTGCCGAACCCATTGAAGCAACTAAAGCAGTGAAACCAACAATTGAAGTAGTGAGAACTTTTTTACCCAATGGCCAGTTATGAGGATGCAAAGGGTCATGGGGACCATCAAATGAAACCATATAAGGAGTTCTATCGGGTAATGGAGGTGGGTAATCACGATCCCCACCCATCTTGGGTAATGGTTCATCGGTTTTATTTGCTTCGGCAATCAATTCATCAGCATTGGTCAATCTTCTACTAATTGATCTTGAAATTGCTGCATTTGATTCATTACGACTTATGATATCATTTTCTTCTCCGTTTGGAATATCTTCAGCGTCTTCAAAGCTGTTTTTTTCAAAGCTTTGGTCATTATTCGACGAAGAGTTATTCTGATCGTTATTCCCGGTAAATGCAGTTGGTGCCAGTTCATCTTCGTTAGAAGAAGAACGTCTTATTTGTTGAACCTCCGACATGCTTTTATCTTTTTATTAACCCAAATCTTTTTCCCAAACAATTTTTTGAAAAATTCAATGGCTAGCCAAATATATTTATACTCAATATGTGAGTAATTTAAAATTTAACAATGGTCTAAATATAAGGAAAAAAAAAAAGAAAAATAGGAAAAATACAAACAAAAAAGGAAAAATGTAATGAGATGGAAGCTTTTTTTTATTTTTTTTCATTCATTTTTTTTTTCTTTTTCCCTTAGAAAATGTTTTTAGCCACTGAGCAACCCGAAAACACTTGGCTATTCGTCTTAGAGTGGACGTTGCTTAGTGAGTTGATTTCACGTCTGGTAAATACGGCTGCTAAGAATGGGCAGCTCCTAGAGTAAATACGGCCGGAATCACCACGATCCTCATTGCTGTTCCGAAAAAAAACATCGGTTGGTTGTCCTGTGAAAAATTAGCCGACTTTCTGGGGGTGTACGGGGGTGCGACCCCCAACAATTGCGCTTTCTTCCCGATATCCGGTCAATACGGTCTAGGGAAGTTCCGACCAGAAGCTTTTTTTAGGTTTTTTTGATGCGTAGATCGGCACTGATCGGCTGTCAATCTGAGGACAGAAGGGAAAAATAAAACGGCTGCATAGCCAGGACTGCATCGGAGTCTCGCTGACGTCGGAGGTACCCGGTGATATGCCAGTTTTTCCATCAAAATTTGCTTTATTTTGCAATTGACAGGGGTTCACTCTGAAAGGTAAACTCCACAAGCCCGGAAAAACTGGGGATAAGGCTATCTCCGGGAGCATTTGCCAATTTGCTAATCCGTGGTTGCAAAACACCTGGACAGCATAACCAGTTGAGAGTTAAGCCTGGGGAAGAATATGCGATAGAGCGGCCTGGCATTCATTAAGCTCCAATACAAGCACTAATTACCCTACGGTACCACGCTGGATTCACAGGACAACCATGAGAAGCTCGAGTGGGCAGCAGGGCAATTGCAGCAACACAAACTCCAAGCGATTGGTGCACATAACTCGTCAGTTGCTGATCTTGTTTCAGCGTCATTGCTCTCAGACCACGGATCTTTTGCAACCATAGAATCTGGATTGCATTCCGAAGCTCTGGTTCCGAACACCCGTGCACCAGAAATACGCGTATAGTAGAAATCATAATAATAAAAAAAAAAAAAAAAAAAAAAAAAATTTTCGACTTGGGTTGTCCAGCCTATTCGACCATGAACGATTCCAATCCAGACCTCTACGAGGTCCAGTCCAAGGATGATGTGTTTGAGCTATCGGAATATGTGTCTGACTCCATACAGCCGCAGAAATTTGTCTCGGAAGACCTTGAGTCGGAGGATATTGAAGAGGCAATCCAAGGTGACACCAATGAAAACGAAACTACAGAAGCTGCTTTGAAAATGATGGATTTGGATAGCATATCGAACCAGAGCTCGGTCAATGTGGTGCAGTATGACCCGGAGTCCAAACCCAAGCGCTTGGGGAGACCAAGAAACAAATTGAACTTATCAACAGATTCAAATACGTCGAGTGAAAATTTGGACAAGGCAGTGATGTCTAAATTTAGATTTGATCAATTGCCGGTGGAAGGACCAGGATCAAGAGGTGGGAATATTGATAAGAAAAGAATCCCGAGGGGCAAGCTTCTCGATGGGAAAAAGAAGAAACAACAATCTTTATTAAATTTTGTCAAAGATGATGAAAATAAACAACAGAAACAAATAACAAATGATAATTTACAAAAAATCAAATTAACAAAAAATAAAGTAACCCCGACTTCAGTATCAAGAACCTCGGTTCTCAGTAAAGGCTCAAAAGGGTCTCGTCAATTACCCGGTCCTCTCATTCACTTATCCTATGACCTTTACGATGATAACTTATTGAATGAACATGAAGACGTATCGAAAGAGAAATTGAGTCTTGGATACCCAATCAAACCAAACCCTTATGCTAATGACATTGTTTATATCATCAGTTTCCTTAATAAGTTTCAAAAAATCTTGAAAATTGACCCCATCAGTCCTCATGATATCGAAAATGGGTTGAGTCTACCACAACAACAGTTTACATCTAATAGAATTAAATATAATCCAAAAGAATCAGAAACAATGGCTTTTGACTCCAGCTACGTATCTCCATTAGTGAACTCTTTATTTTATGATTTACTTACAGTAGTATTGAATAAAAAGAAAAAAATCCACGATAATAACTTATCAAAATCAATAATTGAGTTAAAATCGCTAATTAATTATCTAGGATTGCCAAAAGAATGGAGAGATGATTCACAAATTTTGGTTAAAGAAAAATTTGTAAATGATAATCAACCGGTTGATCCAAATATGACTGATATTTTGATAAATGAAAAAATTAATTATAATTCTCCAGAACCAATCGAAAACCCATTCATGTCGAAAGAATTCGAAGCAAACGGATTAGAAAGTATCTCCAATCCAAAAGACCGTTTGATATTACTAAGATGTTTATGCCAATGGTCTTTGATCATTTCGAATGATATCAAAAATTATATAACGTCAAGTTTACAAAACCAAGATATGTCGGGTGATAAGGAAACTTTTTATGGTTCACGATCAATTTTGAAAGGATTCATACCAACAGAAAGCTTGAAAAAGGAAATTGATTCGAAGTTGAAAAAGAGGAAAAATTTAAACAACCTTGAAATTAATAAATATTTAAATCCAGTTTCAAATCCTTTGGATCATAGTATGAACTTAAGATTGGATGAATTGTGTATTGCTGATGTTGGTTTCCATATCGGTAGATTTTTTCTAGTAAGAATGTCAAATGAGAATAATGGTGGTTTAAACTCAGTAGATAAACTAAACTATATTTGGTCAAATAAATCAAATGAGTATGTTGAACTTCCTTCAAAATTTAAACTTTTCGTTCAAGATATTCACTCAATGTTAACTGATTCATTAGATAAATATGGTATCGAATTTGATGAAGATGGTAATGAATTACCCAGCGAAGCCAAGGCCAATAATATCTACTGGTATGAAGTAGCTTCAAATATTGATGAATTAAGTGATTTCATTCATTTTCTAGAGAAAAAATTGGGGGTTAATGACCCGGAAGGTGATGAAATTTCGAAAAATTCGATCATTTATAAACCAGTGAAAAATTTATATAATTATTTATCATCAAGTTTTGAATTGATTGCAAAACAAGAAGAATTAAGAACTTTTGATGGTAAAACCAGATCTTCAAGGAAAAAAAATATAAATTATAGTGATGTTGATTCAAGTAATCATTTCAAAAAATTAATCGACCCTAATGAAGATGCCAATGAAGACAATGATATACCACAGATTGATAACGACGATAACGAAGACTATGAAGAACTTGAAGAATTTGACAATGACGACGGTGAAGATGACGACTATTCTGAATAGTTAAGTTCAAGTTATTTCTTTTATTTTAATGTTTTACTTAATTCTTTTTTTTTTTTTTTTTTTTTCATATATATATAAAAAATTATCTTTATAAATACAAATATATAATATACATAATTTTCTAGTACTTTTGAGCACCCAACATAAGATCGATTTTCAGTTTTAATAAATCTTCATTTTCTTTGAAGTACTGAGATCTTCTAACAACCTCTTCATCATATCCTTCATCACTTTTCAAAGCTTTCAAAGTTTCGGCTTGTGATTCAACCCACTTTTCAATGAATTTAACTGGATCATTACTCAATTCTCTATAAAAGATCTCTCTCTGGTTTGCATTTTGTAAGCTGACAATACCCAAGGAAATTCTTTGATTCAAGCTTTGAATCATTGAATCGGCTTTAGTCATGCTTTCAAACGCTTTTTTATTTGATTCAATGATTTCAGCCTGGAATCTTGTTATTGATGCAGGCAATTCAACTGGTATATCGATGACGACCTCACCCAAAGTTGATGATTGTCTTGTATTTATTTCATAATCCAAAATAATTGGTTCTCTTGGTCTGAAATGAGGTTGTAAAAGTTTATATAAATCGTTGAATTTAAAATTATCGACTTTTAACAAAGATTTTAAAATTTCATCACTTTCGATTATACTTAAGTCTTCTTCTTCTCCGTTTTGATTAACGCTTATACCATTACTATTGGCAATACTTGAAGCGCTTACTGCGGGAACTTTCGGGAAAGAATCGCGGTTTTTGAATAAATCTTTATACAAGACATATTGCCAAACCAAGTAAACTAATTCTTGTTGAGTAGCTTCTTTCTTACCAATGAATTGAGCCATTTCATCACTCAATTTCAACTTACCAGATTGATCTTTAACCATTAAAGCTATTTTAGTTTTAATATTGAAAACACCAGGTCTTTTAACATCAAAACCATCAAATTGTTGACGGGCTTGAGCCGCTTGTAATGAATTAATGCCTGGTATTTGACTAGTTTCATCTCTGTATTCAATTAAATTTAATTGGGAATTTTGTAAATCTGGGTAGTCTGAATTTGGTAGTAAATCAATCGATAATCCCGATAAAAAATTACTAAATTTTAAATTTTGCTGTTCGCTATTATTTTCATCACTTATAAATCTACCTTCAACCCTTAATGTCCACAAAGATTCTGCTGCTGTAGGGTCAGGAACTGGTTGTCCTTGTTCTTGTAACAATTGTCTTTGCCATGGTTGATTTTCGCAAGTATTATAAACAAATACCCTTAAAATACCAGTATCATTCTTGAAATTGGATGGTTGTATCGATTTTGCATGTATGGCCTGGAAATCCAATCCTTTTTTCGTAATCAATAAATCAACCTGACGCTCAGCTTCTTGTAACTTCTTATACATTTCCAAATCCGATACTTTATCGTATAATTGTGGAGGAATGACTGTATCAGTTGGTGAATATGAAATCGATGGTGCTGGTCCAGTATTGGTACGAGGCATCGCATTACTTGGAACACTTCCTGGATGCGCCTGTTGGGCACCGGCCATAGTTGGGTGTATTGGTGGCATATTCCTTTTAATCTTACTTTGTTGATAGCCTGTTAATTCAAAGTTTCACCTTCTGTTATCAAAATGTTTTCGTTTTTTTGAACAGAAACAGAAAAAATGGAAATAAAAATGTCGCGACTTTTCAACAAAATGTCGCGCATCACGTGACACGGATAAATGTCGTAAACTTTTCGGGATAAAATGTCGCTTTCCCGTTAACAAAGGTTTGTATTTTGACCAAAAAAGAAAAAAAAATTGGGCAATCTTTAAGTAATAGAAAGACTTGATATCTAACACCAACCAAACCAACACTCAAAGGGCCCTTTCACGAGCAAGCTAGAGCAGCTAGTTGAGTGACAGCAGGATAGTGTTACATGGAAAAGATGGCTGTTAACAGCGGATTTGAGTCGGGGACCAAGATCGTCTCACCCAAAGGTATCAAGGTTCAGAAGAGGAAGGTTAGAGCCACTAATATAGCGAATGAGACCGGTTCGTTATCTAATAACCCTAGCCAGCTCTTGAACCATGCATCGCATTTGAAGAATGCCCATATGAATGAAATCAAAAAGAGGAAACGTGATTTTTTCAAGAGAATCAATTATCATCATACCTTGACGGTTGCAATTCTTCCAGTTCTTGCGTTTATATATTTGATTGAGTTCCAGGTCCCATTGATTCCAATGAATACCAAAACGTTTACGTTTGCGTGTATCTATTTCAATTTCACCTTATTAGCATTCACCTCGGGATATCATAAATGTTTTGCTCATAATGCATTTCGAACTAAGTATAGATTTTTACATTTATATTTTCTTATATTTGGATCAAGTCTTGGATTGGGCTCGGTCAGACTGTGGGCCGCATTGCATAGAGCGCATCATCAATACACTGATGATACTGAACGGGATCCATTTTCTATTAAAAGAGGTTTATTATGGGCCCATTGGGGGTGGTTAATAAGAAAACCTAAGATTGTTAGATTTTATGAAGAATTCGTTGAGCAAGAGTTCCCCAAAACGATTCAAGCTAGAAATATAGTTAATGAAGTCAACAATCCACATGCAGAAGACATTGAATTCGAAGAGGCAGAAACGGTTAGAAGTGAATACAATAATACAATTCAATATTTAATCTTATTGCAGGAAAAATATTACCATTTGTTTTTTTACTTGACAACATTCATCATACCTATATTGGTAACGGTATACTTCTGTCAAGATACCTGGATTAATGGTTTATTATATCCAGGGATTTTAAGAATGTTATTATGTCAACAATGCCAGCTTAGTACTGAATCTATTTGTCATTTCCGCAAAATTCAAGTGACTATTCCTTCACAGCCTTTTAATGATAAGAATAGTTCTTTAAATTGTAATAATCCTTTGATTTCGTTATTGACCTATGGTCAATCCCAGCAAAATTATCATCACGAATTTCCTCACGATTATCGTGAATCATCATCTTATTTTGCATTCGATCCAACAAAATGGTTTTTATGGACTTTATCAAAAATCGGTTGGATAGAAGAACTTTGCCAAACTCCAGAGAACCTTGTCATGCAGTTGAAAATTCAACAACAACAAGAAATTATCAATAGATTGAAAAGTCAATTAAATTGGGGTACTCCGATTTCAAAGTTACCCTTGATTAAACCAAGTGAATTCAATCAAATTATCTCATCCCCTCAGCATGATGATAGAATCTATATTGTCATTCAGAATATTATTCACGATGTAACCCCCTTTGCTGATCAACATCCTGGTGGTATCCCCCTTTTAAAAGCTTCAAGAGGTAAAGACGCTACTAAAGCTTTCTATGGTGGGGTCTATGGTCATCTGACTGCTGCCGTTAATTTACTAGCTACCATGAGAATTGGAGTCCTCGATCAAGGTAACGACGAAGAAGTTTGGAGACGTGTTGTTCGTGAAGAAGGTGAAGTCAATGAAAATGATTCAAGAAGGGAAAATAAGCTGCTGTATAGAACTGCAGAAGCTGCTTAATCATATAATGAATCTTTACTATTTATTAATTTAATTCTTTTTATTTTGTTTTTATTTGCGTTTTATTCTAATTATTTGTGGGATCACTCGGTCAACCTAATACACCCTTGGCTACTCTTATATACTAATCTAATATATGACTTAATAACGAATTAATTAGTAAACCTCGTGATAACTACAAGTGCACTAAAAAAAAAAAAAACGATTAAAAAATGAACAAAAACTTCAGTATTGTAAAGGTTTAGAGGTTTTTCATTAGAGAATATAGTAAGAATGAGTGATAACGTAGTTCTTTTCCACACCAGGGACTACCGTGGGGCCACGGTTGAAGATCTAGACATAGCCCCTGCTGTTTCAATCAACCCCAGCACTTCATTAGATCAGGCATTAGAGATCTCGTTTGAAAATGAATTCACCTTTTTACCAGTTATTCATGAGTCTAATAAGAGATTATTGGGTATTTTAAATATCGAATCGTTGAAAAAGGATCCATCCAAGTATAAGAGAAGTTTTTTAAAGCCAGTGGCAGTTAATTATATGCTTTGGTTCCACCAAAAATCAAGAGAGAATTATGAACGTGAGCAACAGGAAGTCAACAATCAAGGAACAACCAAGACTTCATTAAATACTACAATGCTTAAACCAAAATCACCTAAGGGGAAGAAATATTCTGTCATCACACCTATGACTCCATTAGAAGAATTAGCCAGATTTTTTAATCAAGGTAATTACTTTGCTATAATAACAAATGATAAAGGAAATTTTGTCTACGGAGTTGCAACTCCTGAAGATTTGATCAGGTATGAAAAGTCAAGACCAAGATTGTGAACTTTGTACATAGAGATTAATACTACAGTCATTTTTAAACCATATAACTTGTATTTACTATTGCAGAATAACTCATTGTGGAATTTCTAATGCCAATTTACCAGTAGTCTTTCTGCTTTCTAAATCAGTAGCAGCTTGCTTGTATTGAGACAAAGGATACGTTTTGGTGATTTCTACTTTGATATCACCATCTTTGATATACTTAAGGAACTTTTCAGTGTAGAAGTCCCATTCGTCTTGGGTGACCACATAATTCATAACTGTTGGCCTTGCCAATTTGATATTCTTTGCAGATAATCTGTTGATGGAGAGTGGGTCCACTGTACCCGAGCTATTACCAAAACTTACAAGCGTTCCCTTTCTTGCCAAAGCTGCTAAAGAAGTCTCAAAAGTATCCTTACCAACACTATCGAAAGAGGCAGCAACACCGTTGTCATTGGTAATTTCTTTCACTTTGGCTAAAACATCATCTTTTGAAGAGTTAATCAAATATTTAGCACCTAATCCTTTTGCTATGTCCAACTTCTCATTGGTGGAAGCAACTGCGATAACATTAGCACCAATCAAACGTCCTAATTGAACAAGAATCTGACCAACACCACCAGCTGCAGCCCATACCAAGATATAATCGCTCTTTTTAACTTCATAAGCTTCGTGAACGAAAGTCAACGCAGTTAAACCTTGAATGAAAAACGACCCATAAAGCTTTAATTGATCGTCACCAATGGATTCGGGTAATTTAAGAACTTGAACCTTCGATTCATCAATTTTGCTATATTGAGCAAAAGTAGATGGATTAACATAAGCAACTTTATCCCCTACCTTATACTTGGTAACTTCATCTCCAACAGCGGCGATAATACCACTTGCTTCTCTTCCGAAAATATAAGGAAAGGAAGCAATTGGGTAGATTCCCTTTCTGAAATATGATTCGATGTAATTCACACCAGCATACTTATTCTTGATAATCACATCAGTTGGTGACGTGATTTGAGGAGTATCTATGTCGGTATATTGAATAACTTCAACGGAATCACCAATCTTTTCTGTTAAGGCTGCCTTTTGTTGGGAAGGAAGTTGGACACTGGAAGACATTCTAATTGGGTTGAACACTGTAAATGGTTTGAAAGTCGTGGAAACTCTTATTAAGTTGGATGCGATTGACCTACGAATCATGAAGATTTGTCCAACGCAAGTAGGGACCGATCTGGGGGTTTATATATGATTATTTGATATAAAAGTATGGCTTCAAGTACGATTAGTAATTTTTTTCTCCCGCTTTACGGGGCCGGCTGAATTTTGCTTTTGGCAATTTGCAGCTTTCGTTTACAAACAATAAATCAAATTATATTTATTGACACCAAGAGAAGTAGTAACATTATCATTAAAAGGAGAAGTCATAGATCACCATTTAACAGTCATGACTAGTCAAGGCATAAGTCAAGACCAATCATATTCATAATGAGCAAGCCAAAATCTTCATCATACTTAAATGTTTTGGATTTCTGTCTTAAGATTTCCCACTTTACATAGGAGATCGTGCCTTGTTTTCTATTGGGTTCCCAAATATGATTGCCACCAATTTGCCTTCTTGTTTTCCGATACATATTTCTGATTTCAGTAACCCCGTCCATGCTCCAAAAGGAGTCCATCATATCAGAAGATACACTAAAGCTTCGCAAAATGTAAGCTCCCATTAAACAGAATAGATTCACATTCAAATGTTCGGATGTACCGACTATTCCGATAAATGTGGATCTGATCCGATTGAAATACTGTCCCGATGTATCATTGAATCTTCTTCTGCCTCCCTGGGCACACAGAATGGCCAATCTTATCAATAGAAGCATACTCCGCTTACTATTCAATATTGAGTCGTTTTTAATGAGAAAATCAATTAAATGGTACTCAGTGGAATTAAATCGGCAATGGGCATCCCGATAAGCAATGGTTCTTGCCAAAATGTCGGCACGGTTATTGGACTTGATTCGAAAACGATCGTTTTCATAAACCACTCTCAAACCATCTTCTTCATCGGAATCACCAGCGGCATCGTCTTCATCGTGGACCAATTCAGGTTGTTTGGGTTCTGCACTTTCCAGTTCATTCTCAGTATCTACATCTTCAGCCCCGGTATCCAGCTCTTCACTTTCAGTACTAACATTATCAGAATCATAGGCTGAATGGTCCGCATCCACAATTGGCATGGTGCGGTCGTTCGATACCAGGCTAGCACTGGCAAATACATAACTTCCTTCGCTTTCGATGGGCGAACTGGGAGTCGAGATTCCCGAGAAACTGGACGTGGAGCTATTCAAACTTAGTAAATTAAATGAGTCAGTGACTGCTTCATAATCATTACAGTCGGTAAACTCCTCAGAGGAACAACTTTCTGTGGGGGTTTCTTCTGATGAAAGACTTTCAAAGTCCGTCCCCAGGGAAGGGATCGCATTGACGTATTCAGTCATAAAGTATTAGTATTTGAATACTAGACCATGCAACAGCCAGTGTATACCTTAGCCAAATGATAGAGCATTCAATTGCAAAGTAATCCCTTTTTATATTCAACTGATAAGGAAATCCTTAAAAGTTGACTGAGAAAAGAGAAAAAAAAAAAAAGATATCAGCTGCACATCCATTCAAAACCAACTTGATACTTCAACTAGATGAGCCAATAGCCCCCGAAACCCTTGACACTTTGCAGGAAGTAGCAAAGATGGTGGCCGATCACGATGATAGCGATTGTAGTTCGGGGTTGCCCACATTAAATTACTTCCAGCTACGTTATCTGACAAACTTTAAATTTTCTTTTTCGGTTTAGTAATCCTGGTTTTCCTTTTATTAGACTTTGTATTCTGGGCTGGTCTGTTTGCTTTAGCGCTTTCTGCCAAAAGACGTTCAGCCTCATCCCCGTGTCTAACCTTTTTATTCCCATTGGAGTCTTCTTTAAACGCATAACTGATTGATATTTTGGAGTTCATTAGGATACTGTTATTCATTTTTGCAATTACCTCGTCACTGCTGGCAAAGTCGTCATAGCTCAAGAAAGCATATTTCTTAGAGTTCCCAGTATCGTCCCGGACTAGTAACGGTGGTGCTACGAGATTGCCAAATTTCGAAAAAGTATCTTCAAGGTATTTTTCATCAATCAATGGGTTCAAGTTTTTAATAAATAACTTGGCCCCAATGTCGTTACTCGAGGTTGTTGTAGGACCTGTAGTAGCACCAACTTTTTGGTTGGATGTTATCCCTGACCGGGACTGGTCGTTTTTTCTTAAATTAAGCATTTTCCCAAATAGTCTTATACCACTCAATACATTTAAGGTATACTCTGCATCCTTTCCTGTTCTGAATTCAACAAAACCAAATCCCTGGTGGGTTTTCAATAATCGATCTTTTGGTAAATTGATTGATTTGATGGGCCCAAATTGGGTAAACAATTCGTACAACAACGGCTCGTTCACCTGAGGATCGAGGTTCCCAACGTATAGGGTAGCCTGGGCATTCTTCTCCGAGTCGTCAGTCTTTCTGAAAACACTTGCCATCTCTTCAGCACAGAGTAGTTGTGCTTGTTTAATGCCATGATTTCTGATGACTTAAAAATTCTTCAGAGAAATTTCGATGTGCGCCCACCGTTTGCAACAAGACTTATAATGTGATGATGTTATAATGCTATGCTATGCTATTAGATTACATGATGCTACGTTATGCTATTTGTCGTCGTCGAAAATGACCTTTTTCGCCTGTGGCTCTTTCGATGATTCCTCTTCTGGTTGGTCCGAATCAGAGTCACCGCTTTCGCTGTCGCTGTCACTGTCACTGCTGTCACTGTTACTGCTGTCACTGTCACTGCTGTCACTGTCACTGCTGTCACTGTCACTGCTATCCTCCTTCAACCCGTATGCCTCTGCTTCACCAACCACATGCTCTGACCAGGTCTCGCTATCCAAAGTGATAAAGATCTTGGGGTATTCCAAGACAATTTTATTGGCCAAAGCATCTGCCAAAGAGCCAGAGGGGTCTAACTTGATAATTGATTTGTTTGGCTGAGCCAAATTGACCACATTGTCCAAGTAAAAACATAAGCTATCTTTGTCAATCGTGTCTTCTTTCTCCTTCATGATATTATTCAAAATATTCATCGGTACCGCATCTCTGACAGGTAAGGTTTCTTTCAACCGGTAACTTATGAAATTTGAATACTCCTTGCCCTGTTTGTCTACCAAAACCCACTCAATGGTCCAGGTGAATGTCGACAGCTTCTTATCGTAACCAGATTTATTTGATGCCGATCGGCTCATCCCCATAGGTAATTGTATAATCAAGGTATTATTTCTCTTAATGGTTGTTTGCGGTGAGTTGGAGTATGCCTTATTAACTCGAGCCAATCTTCTGTCAGCGTCCTCATTCTGCTTAAACCTCTTAACATTCCTATTTGTTGGATTATACTGACGTTTGAATATATTCTTTGCATTGGTCTTCACATCACTCTTACCCAACTGAATATCTCTTCCGAAATTTAACAAGAAATTATAGTCCCTATTTATATGAATCGAATCTTCACTCAACTCTTTCCTCAGTATGAATTTACCTTGGTCTACCGTCCCAGTACATTCATTTTGCTTCTTATGTCTTCGAACACACTCAAGTGAACAGCTCTTCATTCCACATGCTGGACAGGTATATTTGGACTCGTTGACCTGGCATATGGAGCAGATACCAGACATTCTTACTCTTTTTTTTTAAAGTCTCTTCTAAAGATCTCTTTTCTTCTAAAGGTCTCTTCTAAAGGTCTCTTCTAAAGGTCTTCTCTTTGATTTTTTGTATTGCGCTTACATAAGCGGAATCTTTTTTTTTTTTTTTTCATTGGAATTTTTCACCATTTTTTTCATTGGCTTCTTCAAAGAAACCCATTTCTAGCAGAACACAGTACACTGGGCAGTATGTTTGGTTCAACCTTTAGAAGAGATATGTGTGTTTCCAGGACATTTGTGAGAAGTGCATCCAAAAAAGTCAAGCATAGAATTCCCAGCAAAATCCCGGTTCAATTATTGAAAGATCATCCAGTTTACGGAACCAAAGGAGAAATCATTAGTGTTAGTCCATCTTTTATGAGAAACTATTTGCATCATGGGGATAAGGCTTGTTATGTAACCGAGACCCAAGGTCCTCGTATACCAGTTGTTGAAAAAACCAAGACTGCTACACCAAAGACCATTAAATCCCAAGTTAAAGCTGCCATTCAAAATAAAGAAGCTCCAACTAATGATCGTGCCGATTCCATGTCATTGAGTGACTTATCGGCATTGTTTAATAACATGAGATCCAGTAGAAGCTTGAAAAACAACACCGAATCATCCATCAGTATCAATACCGACGCAGTCCCAGAAAGCACCTATTCGTCAAGTGATTTGAAAGAAAGCATACCCAAGGTGCATACCTTTACTCTCGAGAAAGATGCCCCTGTCCCAATCACTAGAGAATACTTGACCACTGCCATTTACGAAATGGCTGGTCTTAAAATCCCAGTCTCTGATATCAAATTGACTCAAAAATCGGGTGATAAAGACGTTATTTCCGTTATTGACCAAGAAGGGTCATACAACTTGATCATTAATGTTCCTGCCGAAAAAACTAAATTCACTTCAACTCTTGTTGTTAAGAAATAAGAACTTCTGTATATACTTTGTAAATAATTCTTTTTGACTATACTTTTGTATGTAGTTGCGATTTATATGGCAAAAAAAAAAAAAAAAAAGAATTGGTGCAACTTTAATACCCTTCTTGTTCTATCCAACCATGTCGAACCTACGCTATAGTGCTGCAAATACCTCTAGAGTCAATAAAAAGAATCCCATATCTCCTATCAAGAAACATAAAACCCAGTTGAAGAAAATACTTACTCAGCAAGAACGCTATAAGCAAAACTTGAAGAAAAATGAGCTAAGTCCATCGCCAAATATTACTAAGACAAAGGAAGATGAAAAACTCGTTATTGAAAACTATGACGTGCAGCTAGATTTTCAACTTTCAAGTAATGATGATATTCTAGTTGCTATCGATACGATTTTGGAAAACCAATGGGCAGAATCGACTTTCTTGCACTCGAGATTTCATTCAAATGAAATTGTTGAAAAAACCAACCCAAAGGAGAACCTACTATTCCTGTTGAGTGGATTATCGATGGAAACCAAGGCTGACATAATCAAGTACCGCAAGGCATTTTTATCTGAGGGATTGGTTACTTTGAACCAGTTGTATTCAATATATGATCATCAAGGTCAAACTTTTGTAGATCGAAGTCTTGAAATAAAGATCAGACAAGGAAAATTGAAAAAGTTCATTATAACCAATGCCTCGCCTATTATATCTCGGTCTCCTCAAAAATGGCAGAGTGGTAAAACAACTTACGGGTTTGAAAATGCTGAAGTTATAGCCAAAACTCAAGATTATTTAAATTTGATTAAACGAGATATCACCAAACTTGAAAATTCGGATGATGACTTTTTGTTATCGAGTTTGAAGAAGTTCCATACTTTTGTTGAGAACAATCCCACCTCATTATTCATTGGTGAAAATGAGCTTTTAGATAAGAAGGAGTTGTCGTCACTAGTTCGTTTAGGTTACGTTACTTTAACGTCTAATCATTTGAATGAAATTGAGTCTCATCACTATTCAATTTCATATCCAAATTGTGGTACTTTTTTAAAATTGGTCAACTCGGGTAGATCATGGCTAGTTAAATTATTGACCAAGACTAAATTTAAGCAAATATTAGAAGAGTCTTTATTTAATAAATGGGAAGGGCTAAATTCACAAGGTACTAACAAGATGAATAATTTCAGAAAGCCTTTTTACGGTTACGATTTACATTGGATATTGGCCGATAGTTTAGGGGCTGGTATAATAGAAGTTTTCAATACTCCTGTCGGCAGGGGATGGCAATTAACAGGTAAATTATGAATTAACGAATGTAATTATATATTTATATAGTAATAAAAGTCAAAAAAAAAAAAAAAAAAGCAAAAAGGCAGTAGATTAAACTTTAACTCTTTGCTTTTTTTGAAGTTTTCTTTGTTTCTTTTCATTGGCTTTCTTTTCAAGCTTAATTTGTTCATCTCTAGATAAACTTCTAAATTTATCTTTTTCTTGTTGTTTTAATTTAGCTTTTTCTTCAGCCAATTCTTCTTCTTTAGCAGCATCGATTAATTTTTGAATCTTATTAACTTCAACTTCTCTAGTTTTAACAATTTTTCTTAAAGTTTCATTTTTGAAAGTAATTTCTCTTGCAGATAATTTATCAACAGTATCGAAGATAGATTGTAAAACTTTGGATAATTGTTGTAATTGAGATTCGCCAGTAACCAAGTGAGTTGAGATGATGATTCTACGTTTTGGTAATAAATCACGTAAAGATTCTGGTCTATCGGATGGTTGATCAGTAAATGAGATAAATCTCAAATAGTTTGCAGCATCTAAAGTTAAAGAATCTCTTAAATCAGGAGTGATTACTTTTTCTTGAATTTCATTAACTTCAGTCATAACGACAAAAGATTCTGGGATTAAAGGAGAATCAGAAGTCTTGGTTAATGATAAGAAGTAATTGAATTTTCTGTAATCATTCATACCGATTTTAGAAACAACTGCTTGGATAAAGTTATCGTAAGACGCATTACCAGAAGGGAAGATCTCAATATCAACTCTGTCAGTTGGAGCAAGAACTGATTCAGTGAAATAACTCATGATTGTTTCTAAACAGAAAACAAAAATATTATGTCTTGGTTTCAATTTGAAAGTAATATTAACTTTATCAATATTTGCTCTACCGGTGGCATAAGAAGAGTAGTTTTCGGCACTATCCTTAATATACAATTCATTACTAGAAGTCCCGAATTGATAAAAATTTCCAGTGAAAACTTGGTCAACACCTTTCAAAAATTTGGTGACAATGCTATGATTATAGTAGTCTCCAAATTTGAATAAAATAACGAAAACAATGGTGAACCCAAAAGTAAGCATTTCCAAAGTCCAATCGTGCAATTGAAGACGTTGTAAAATCGATAATTCATTCAATTCTTCCAAAGTATATTGAGTATATTTCTTTGGAATATTAGCAACGATAGAGGTAGCACTGGCTGCGACACTTGAAGCAGTGGAAGCAGCCTTTTCGGCAGCAGCCGTGGTCGAAGACCCAACCAACAATTTCGAAAGACCTTCAAACATTTCCAACACGAAACTCTAGGAATTGAAAGATGATTTAGTTATTGGTTTTTCAAAATTTGCTTCGTTGGATGGAAAAAATTGAAAAATTACGAGATTGTGGAGGGGTCGTGCGGGCACCGGGAATTTCTATTCTCAAAAAACAAAAAAACATCCATACACCTACAACTAGATACAAAGTCTATAATACATTTATGGTAATAGCTAATCCTTTCTCTTTTTCAGAGAGGGTTCGTCTTGCTGTTGCTGGTTGTAGTTGGCAAACCCTTCCCTGACCGCAGAAGTAACAAGATCTCTCAAGGCTTCTTCGGGGTTTTCGCTATTCAATATAGCTTCAATCTTCTTACGTCTTTCTTCGTCGTCCACAGGAGCATCCTCTTCGGTCTCGTTTTCCAAAGTGTATCTGATCTCATGTCCGTCAATGTTCCCTGGTCTAGGTAAGGACTCGATGAAGGCGTTCTGCTCAGCTGCGGCATTGGCGGCCGGCTGACCGTGAGCAAGAGAGATCAAGTATTGGGCTATATCGGGGAATTCATTTTCTTCTTCTATATAAGCAGCCGGGGTTTGATTATCGTTATTCTTTATTTTATAGTTGGCGTTCAATTCTTCCACAATGTACTTGGCGGTCTTCAAATCCTCAACGTGATGCAACGGAGTATCTCCTTCGGTATCCTGGATATTAATATCTCCTCCCTTTTCAATCAAGTACTTTAATAGCAGTATATGACCGTACGATGCTGCCGCGTGTATTGGAGTGTACCCATTTGGATCTTTGGAATTGGCACTGAACGCCCCCGAGTCAATATGAGACTTGACGATCTCCACCTGGTTATCGGCTGCTGCCACCCAAATATTAGACACCATGGCTGTTGTATCTAACGGTTGGTGTATCAAGAGATGAGATTGGCTTAATTTTTTTTTTTATGGTGGGTTTGGTTGGCGCACTTCGAAATCAATGAAAAAAAAAGATTGATTGACAGTTATAGTAGTAGCTTTTAGTAATAGCTCTGAGTATATCAAGTAGATAAGAGATAGAAGGATGAGCGGAGAAAAGGACCAGATGACCACGTCGCCGCCGGAGAAGCTCCAGGGGTTTGAATGGTGGAGAAGATCGCTACAGTATCGAACCGGGTTGGGTTTGAGTGCCCAAGAAGCAAAGCAGTTTGAACACGATTGGCTAGCCACCAAGAAACCGCTTCTGAATAACGCAGCAGAGGAGTACCGGGACTGGGTGCTAAGGTACTCGCCCACCGTGAGGTTTATGATGGACCACATCCGGAAGCTTGGGTTTGATATTAGCTCTAAACATATAGTATGTGAGCCTTGTGGGGACAATTTGAAGAGTGGAGGATTTCATGAATCCGAAGGAATATTACTTTGTTCCGATCAAATCAGAGATAAATGGCATTTAGAAGATACTTTGGCTCATGAATTGGTTCATATGTATGACTATATCAAATTTGACGTCAATTTGAAGAATTTAAAACACCATGCCTGTACTGAAATTAGAGCCTCCATGTTAAGTGGAGAGTGTCGAGTGATGAACGAGATTCAGAAAACTGGCTTATCTAACTTTGGTGAAAAATTCCAACTGTGTATAAAGAGAAGAGCAGTGCTTTCGGTTACTGCTAATCCTTACTGTGCAAATAAAGAAGAAGCAGAAAAAGTCGTCAATAGCGTTTGGCAATCTTGCTTTAATGATACCAGACCTTTTGAAAGAGTTTACCGTTAGTCCTTGTATATAGTATAATAAATATATCTTTTGAAATCTCCTGGGTCCGGTTCCATTGGAAGCGCAATTGAATTGAGACCGGAGAAAAGCTTTAGGAACGGAACGGAATCCTGTCGGTTGGCATGGACCAAAACGTCTTCAAGATGACCCCGTTTAACTCAATGTCCATATAGACCGCTTTGCTTGTAGACACTGGGCCAGGACTTTGGAGATTGTCGTATAATGAGATGATGGTTTTATGACACGATGCTGACAAGCAATCGTTAGAGACGGGAAAAGAAAAAAAAAAAAAAGTACGATATAAAGATAGAGGGAAAGTTATGAAATTCAGCTTTTTCCAATCCTAGTCACAATCCTATTGATCAGTACCAATCAGTCTACTAAGCCAGTAGCGCAATTGATTTGGTGTGTGCTTGTTTTTGACAATAGTTGAGTGCTAATGACTGCAAGGAGTAATACTCTGGAAAATTTATCGATTATTTCTGATCGAAATGAAGGAAGACGCAACTCACTCGGATTAATCGATGACTATAATAATGATTCTCCGAATGAAACAGGAACCGATTCTGAGCAAGTTCCAGAAAAAGTGGTGAAGTCTTCGGATAGCAGTTTAGTTCAGGATTTGGAAACTAATTTAAGGAAAAGAGATAAGACCAGCAAACCATTGACTGTGGTGAATCTGGATTCTGATTTAGACTCTAGACCTCTACTGGATCTGGAAGAGATTCCGGCTACTGATTCTGATCATAAACAAATTTTCAAAAAATTCAAAGAATTAAAGAATTACAATTTGTCAAGACTTAATAAAAGACCAAAAGATGGCGAAGACGATAAATACAAGTCAAGATTTGGTGATATCAAGTTTTATATTCATTCCACAACTATATTTGATGCACCTTATTTTAAAAAATCTCAATTCTTTGGATGTTATGTTTTATTTTGGTTGGGTACCGCCTTTTTAATGTTTAATAGTTTAATCCATTCATATTTTGAACATTCAGAATGGATTTTCAATTCCCCCATCATTAATATCATGAAAAAAGATTTATTTAAAGTTGGATTGACGGATTTGGCAATGTACTTGACAACTTATGTATCATTTTTCATTCAGTACATGTGTTTGAAAGGATGGATATCTTGGGCTTCTACTGGTTCCACAATTCAATTGATTTATGATTTTTTCCATTTGCTGTTTTGGTTGGTTTTCGCTTCGGATCATGTAATGGGGTTCCCCTGGATTGCCAAAGTTTTCTTGGTTTTACATAATTTTGTTTTTCTAATGAAAATGCATTCGTATGGCTTTTACAATGGTTATCTCTGGAGTGTTTTGGAAGAGTTGAAAGAATCAGAAAGGCTCTTGAAAAAAATCGATTCAGGAAAATCTATAGTTCCCCAAGGTATGGATAAAGATCATGCCAGAAAAATTTTAATCGATAGTATTACTTTTTGCAAATTTGAATTGGAATATCAATCTCTGGCAACTAGTTTATCAACTGATGTAACGGTTGATCCTAAAGATATCGATGAAAATATTGAAGATTTACAAAAAAAATCCATTGTGAAATTTCCTGGAAATATTAACTTATTCAATTATTTTGAATATACCATGTTTCCTACCGTTGTTTACACTCTTAATTTTCCGAGAACTCCTAGGATTAGACGCCGCTATTTATTTGAGAAAATCGTGGGTACTTTTGGTATTATCTTCCTTATGATCTTGGTTGCTCAAAATTCTTTATATCCTTTGGTTATAAAAGCTTTAAATGCCCGTACTTTACCTCTTGATGGGAAAATAAAGGCTTATCTTTTTATTTTATTAGATATGATTCCTCCATTCTTATTAATTTACTTATTGACTTTCTTTTTAATTTGGGATGCAATCTTGAATTCAATTGCAGAACTAAGCAGGTTCGCCGACCGTGACTTCTATGGGCCTTGGTGGTCCTGTACCGACTGGTCGGAATATGCAAGAATTTGGAATAGACCAGTTCATAAGTTTTTGCTTAGACATGTTTATCATTCTTCAATCAGTGCATTTTCAATGAACAAATTATCAGCTACAATGTTCACTTTTATCTTATCGAGTTTGGTTCACGAATTGGTTATGTTTGTAATCTTTGGAAAATTAAGAGGTTACCTTTTAGTATTACAAATGTCCCAAATTCCTTTGGTTATGATAAGTAGAACCAAGTACTTGAAAGATAAAAAAGTCTTAGGAAACGTAATCTGCTGGTTCGGCTTCATTAGTGGCCCTAGTATGTTGTGTACCTTGTATTTGATTTTCTAATCCGTGTCGTCGTGGCTCTTCTTCCTATATATGTTTATACTTATTTATCTAATATATCTGGTTAACGTTACTTTTCACAGCCAAAATGAATTGTAGAAGAAGTTCCGGTTTGAATGTCACGTGCAACTCATCTCCGGCCCATTTTTTTTTTTGTAAAAAAAAAAAAACCATTGATTTAACACCTTTAAGAAGGCTCCATACCCTTTACGAAAGCTTGATACCCTTTACGAAAGCTTGATACCCTTTACGAAAGTTTAAGTACTCAAGAAATGTCAAGACCAGAACAGCTTGCACCCCCAGAGGTGTTCTATAACGATACCGAATCGTTTAAGTATACCTCATCGACCCGTGTACAACACATCCAAGCTAAAATGACCTTGAGAGCCTTAGAATTGTTAAATTTAGAAAGTGACACCCCCCATTTCATATTAGATTTGGGATGTGGTTCTGGATTATCAGGAGAAATTCTCACAGAAGAAGGATATAATTGGGTAGGAATGGATATTTCGCCTAATATGTTAGCAACTGGGTTAGATAGAGAAGTTGAAGGGGACTTGTTTTTAAGCGATTTAGGTAATGGTGTTCCATTCAGAGCTGGTACTTTTGATGCTGCTATATCTATTTCTGCAATCCAATGGTTATGTAATGCTGATTCTTCTAACGTTGATCCAAAAAAGAGATTATTAACATTTTTCAATACTTTATATGCATCATTGAAAAGAGGTGGGAAGTTTGTAGCTCAATTCTATCCTATGAATGATGCACAAACCGAATCTATTTTGGATGCTGCTAAAGTGGCCGGTTTTGGTGGTGGTTTAATCATCGATGATCCAGAATCTAAAAGACACAAGAAATTCTATTTGGTTTTAACTGCCGGTCAATCTGAAAGAACTATCAATTTGTCAGGGGCACAAATGGATGCTCCAGAAGTTAAAAAGAAGATGAATAAAAAATTAATGAAGAAGTTAGAGTCTAAGAAAGAGTTCATCAATAGAAAGAAGGATATTATGAGAAAAAGAGGTAGAACCGTTGCCCATGACTCCAAGTTCACTGCCAGAAAGAGACGTCCTCGTTTTTAGATACTCTTATCTTACTCTTTTCTTGTCTATATGGGTTGTCTCTAATATCTGTTTATGGGAATTCATTGTACATTACTTTTTTGCATCTTAAAAGGACCTTCTCCTGAACTTGTTTTCGCTCAGACTTAGCCAGTTCAAATCTTGAAGAGTTCTTATCAACCTCTCTTGCTTATTAATCATTTATATTGTATACTAGACTATCATTAATCAATAAATACCTTTATTAACAGTTAACTGTGGTCGTGCGCAAGTTATCAATGAATCAAATTTTTTTTTAGCACTGAAAAAAAAAAAGAGAACAGTGAAAAATCTCTACTTCAGCGAATATCAACTATTTCAACTTGGTTGCCAGGATGTTCAGTTTAATAAGTAGAAGAATAGCTTCTGTTCCAAGCGTGTCCTTTTCCAGGGCCTTCACCACATTGAAAGGAGCAAAACCAACCGTTTATGAACCATTACCACCAAAAAGAAACGGGGAAAATGTCTTGACCTACTTACAAAAACAATTACTCGATAAATACGATCCTACTGGGAAAAGAAGAGCTTTAGTTGACTCTAAAAATGGACTTCGTTCCGGGGACATCATCAAGGTCACTTATATGGATAGAACCAGTACTGTTGGACGTATTTTGGCCATCAAAAGATCAGTTAATAACGTTGGTACCAATATATTAATCAGAAATAAATTTGGTAAATTAGGTTACGAAGTCAGAGTTCCATTGTACAATCCAAACATTAGAAACATCGAAGTTCTCCATAAACCATCTAATTACCTTCCGAGAAACAAACAATACTATATTAGAAGAACCAAACATGATGTTGGAGATCTTGAATTTTTCTTAAGAGAAAAGAATAAGGTAGCATCTCAACAGGCATAAATATCGTAATTTCCAATCTTGTATATATTATCTATCTACTTTTATATAAACATGTTCAATATATCATTGATTAAGCAAATCCATTAACTTTGAGTTTAACTCACTACCAAATTTTGATTGAAATGATGCAGATACATTCATCATCAAAGATTCAAACGTTTCGTAATGCTTCTCCTTGGATATAACGTACCAACCAGCTAGATCGACCGAGACTTTGATTATATCGTTTTCGTTGGTCTTTATATGAATATGGTTAATGTCTTTATGGTTCAGCTTTCTTGAAAATGCTCTAGCATAATAGTCAGCAGACTCATTCAAAATCCCACCAACTGGCCCACCACCCGTTAAGCAAAGCCGGCATTCAGGAAAGAACGTTTTATACTCCTCAAAGATCTGAGTTAGCTCTTTTTGTTGCTGTTTCGAATCCATAATCAATAAACAAGCACTGGTTGAAGGAAAAAAAAAACACAACTCCGTTCAATTCAGTTATTTCTACTCTAACTTCGAATAAACGCTTTACACTTTTACAGTTTCAAATAGATTTAGCCACAACTGATTCCCAATGTTCCATTGAGTATGTCAACACCGGGTGCCCAGTAACGTGCTTCAAGTTAATGATTACTATACGCTTCTGACCACTTGTAAACCTTCATCAGCCTGAATACCGTAGAGAATCAAACTGACTTTTTATAAAGGGCGGACATGCGATTGATGTTAAGGAAAAAGAAGAAAAAGTTGAAAAGTATCATTTTGCTGGTCAATTTATACTGAGAAGGAAAAATTTTTTTTGATTAATTTGACATCCGGGTAATTTTCCACGCTAAAAGAATGAATTTTTCACTTGAAAGGTCTAACAAGTAGGTATTAACAGGATAAATACAGTGGCAAACGGAGCAAGATGCTGGATCTTAAACCGGAAAAGCTTATTGGGTGCTCGCTCAGGATAAACCTCAAAGACCAGAGACAATTGGATGGGGTTATGACGGTTATTGATCCATTTGGAAATATTCTATTATCGAATACTTGGGAAACGTCTATTGACAAATTGAATGGAGTCGAGCAGCACAAGAGAGAATTGGGGTTGGTTAGTGTTCCACGAGAAAGTGTTTCGAATATCCTGGTGGACAAAAAGACCCACAAGGTTGTATTTGGTAGTACAGAAAAATAGGTAATGGTGTTTATTGAATATACTTAATATTGGCTAATAACTTTTTTGGTGATTTTTTTAACGTTTTTGTTAGCAATGGGTCTTTTGATCACCACTTTCCTACGGACTGGGTTATCCTGTGGCGACTTCCTGTGTTTTTTGGAGACGTTGACTGGTTTTCTAATGGTGATGACATTCCCATCTGCATCAGTTGATTCTTCTTCTTCCCATTCGCAGTCCAGGTCGATTTCCTTATCTGACTCACAGTCTGTTTCTGGCTCATCAGTTGGTTCGTCACAATCAGTTGGTTCGTCAGTTGGTTCGTCAGTTGGTTCGTCAGTTGGTTCGTCAGTTGGTTCATCACAATCGGTGGGCTCACTTGGTCTAGGAGCTGGGGTGTAGGGATGAGGAATGGGGCCGGGCTGGTTATGCTCCAAGCAAGTTCCCCAAAAATGGTCTCTGGCACTTTCAAAAGTTCCGTAAGGACAAATATCCACCAAACAACCAACAAGCAGATCCTTTTTAGCACAGATGCAAGTCAAATCATGATGATTGTTGGCACAGGTCCGAGAAATCTCACTAACGCAACTTAAAAAACATGCTGGAGGAGTGGCAACAACCGTATTTGCTGATAAAACCACTGCCAAAGTGACCAAGAAGTTTCCTGCAAACATAGTATCGATCAAGTAAGTAGTCTAGTGAATAGTATGCTCGATAATAGCCACGTAGAGAAACCCAAATAGCTCTTTGTAGCCGAAGAATACTCCAATCACTGACTTAAATACTTTTGCTTTTTGCAATTTTGCAAACTAAAATTTTGTGGTTGCAACTTTCTGTGAAAAAATCTCAAAAGCTGCCAAATTTCAGTGGAAAGTCTGCAAAAAACCGCCAAGATGACAGCTTGAATCGTACCACTTGGGTGCAGCTGTAGTTCTCGATGAAGGTTCATCTGGGAAGGTTCATCTGGGAAGGTTCATCTGGGAAGATTGGCCAAGATTGGCCAGCATCTTGCCCTCTGTATTCTACGCATAGCTGAGCTTCAACGTGCTGATGATCGCCAACGTAACAAACACTTGACCAAGCCCTGGTTAGCGCTGGGTCAGCCTTGTCTCAATACAAAACACCTAGTTCACGTGAATAGCATCGTTTGCTCCTTCGCTTTGATGTAAAAACCATTCAAATGTGCCATTTGCGCATGGAGAAAACAAAAATCACCTACAAACACCTGTGCCAGCAACACCGTGAACTGAGACTTGCTAAATACATTACACCAAATCTACAGAAGCGACTCGGTTATCTTAACAAACGGTGAAACTGTTGAAAAATTGAAAATTCAAACCGGAAAAAGGAAGAAAGGGAAAAAAAAAACAGAGGCAGGTGAGAAAAGCGAAAAAAAATCAACGTAGAAAAAAACAACCAATTTCCGACAACAATCGACTTTAGACAATAACTAGTTATACTAACAACAGCTTATTAAAGAGTTGGACGAGTGTGGTAGTTGTGCTATTCAACTGAGTGTATTGGTCAAAGAAGCTTGGGATAAGTACTTTTTAAGTTTTTTTATTTGTTTTGCTGAATTTATAATCCTTTATCTCCATCAAATATTCATAAGCATGCAAGGAAGTTATAATAACAATGGTCTTCCAAGGCCTTATTATATGAAGCCGGTTCTGTCAAAGAAACACTCGCCTTATGATAAAATGCCCAATACTTTTTTCACTACTAGTAAGAGGAAATTACTTGGGTATATGATGATATTGTTTCTCTTTGGGTCTTGTATGTATTTAGTGTCACAAGAATTAAAACCAGGACCTGATCCGGTTTACGAGCTTGTTCATTCAAATAGTCAGCAGGCAGCAAAAGTGCCAAATGATAATACTAATATTGACCATATGGTTGATTCAATTAAAAATGCTGATAGAGAAACTGAAAAAGCTGGGTTGGCAGGTAATTTGGCTCAGGGTTCCAAAGGAGACATTGGACACGGAGTTGTTGAGGCACCTAAGGGAGGTATTGCCAACGAAGCCCCTGTGGTTGGTAACGATGCTGATTCTGTTGTCGGTAATGGTAAGGGTCAAGTGGATGCTAACGGTAAGGCCAAACCAAAATCTTATAGGGCAAACAAAGGTGATGAACCAGAGGTGAAAGAGCCGATTGAAAATCAAGCTCCTTACAAGAAAGATTCCCCTTCTAATAAGATAAGTGAACAGCCAGTTAAAGATGCTTCGTTCAAGTCATCTAATGATAAATCAGTTCAGCAGATTATGGATGAAACGGAAGCCGATGCCGATGACTTTAAAGTCAAGGCTAATAGTTAAGCCATCCATAACCGCCCTCTTCTCTTTTTTAACGCAAATACGATGACATGAATATATAAAGCATTTAATGACTTATGAAAGTCACACGTCTTTATGAACACGAATGAAAAATGATTAGAATAATCAAGACATTGAAAATTGAAATGGGATATGATTACACCCAGTGTACCATTACAAATTATGAACGCATTGATCCACATGCATTGAATAATTTATTTATATACAAATACATTTGATAATACAGTATCGTTGTAGAAACCACGTATGTTTATGCACCGGAGTATATCATGGATGTGATAAAGACGATAAGAAAAAAAAAATAAGGTCTTACTGGGGATCGAACCCAGGTTGTCAGAATCAGAATCTGATGTGATACCACTACACCATAAGACCGTTCGACTAGGCCATAAAACCAATATTCCGCTTCGTTAACAAGAAATAGATGCCTATCAAAGATTGTGTTTCAGAGAAAAGAAAAAATCAAATTGCAAGAAAAACTCACGAAAACCCTTTGAAATGTAATGGTTAAGAGTGAGAAGAGTGTGAAAACTGAAAACGGATCTTGGATTATCTTTATGCAGAAAAAAAGATTCGAGTATCACACAATTAAAAGAACATTTTTCTTTTTGTTATTTTTATGTATATATCGGGTTATGTGGGTTGATCGAGCCCATAATCAACCACCAGTATCCATTNGTATTAGATACATAGTTCTAGTACGGTTGACCATAACACACGCATAAGTAGCATTAGTCAAATACATACTAATACTTGGTAGCACAGTGGATTAATTCGATACTNTCCATTGGTCGACGACCATGCTTCAACCAATTAGAAGCATCACTTTGGTCCACGGCCCACGTCGAGTAGAAGATTTTTCCATTTAACATGGAAATGCCTATTTATTTATATATGCACATTATCAGAATGCCTCATTTATGGATTGACACAAACTTTAAATATAATTTATGTCTTCATTTGATGATGTATTGTACCTATCAATATAGATAGGCCAGTACATCATCTGCAGACCTTCAAGGTCTGACAGCTTGTAAGTAAACTTTTTAGATTGGGAGACAATCTCACCATTGCTCTGCTGGTTGGAGCTGGAAACTCTTCGACAGACGGAGAAGGACCTGCTCAATGATACAAGGTAATGTAAAATCAACACAACTAATGATTTTTCGAAAGATCGAAGCTAATAAATTACTTTTCGATTCAGCCAGCTCCTCTCGATCAACAGTCCTCTACTCAAGAAGCAGAATGACTATAAATCAAACTTAGAGGAGAATACCTTTGTTAGCCATATTTTTTTATTCTTTCTAGTTTATCTACTCTAGAGGAGATATACTTTTTCACAGTACCTGTTTGACTATATGGAACTGGAAAAGTAGACCGTACTTTCGATAATCACGTCCTGAACAGACAGTGGTCCTGTTTATGACTCCCTGAAAAGACAGTGGTTTCTGAACCATAGGCTGCCAAAAGAGAAAAAGCGACTGAAGTGAAAAAAAAAAAAAAAATCAAAAAAAAAAAAAAGCGAAGCTCATCTCAATCTGCAACCATTAAAACACACCGTTTCTTCTATTAATCATTATTTACTCAACCGAACTCATGGGAAAGAAAAAGTCAAAGTCCAAGAGCAATAGCTCTTCAGAGTTAGAGTCTGCCATTTCACCAATCATTGAAATAAACTATCAGGACCCATTATTTTCTCTTGCTGCTCATCCCACTAAACCTATATTCTTATCTGGTTTAGCCACTGGTCATCTTTATTGTAATACATACGATGCTGATAAATTGGAAGAGACTCAAACCGCAAAGAGGGAAGAGTTTGAACTTCTTGAAAAAGAAGCATTTCAAAAAGGTAAAGTGAGTAGTATCAATAGATCAGTTTCTCAACTGAAGAAGAAATGGTGGGAGATTATTCAGAATAATACTGAAATTCCACAAGGTTCGAATTTATCTACCAATTGGAAAACCAAAAGACATAAAGGGTCATGTCGTTCTGTCATATTTGACTGCTTGGAAGGATCTGTAGGGGAAAATTTATATTCGGTAGGAACAGATCATATAATCAAAAAGGCCAACACTGAGACCGGGAAGGTTATATCCAAAATCAGCACTTCTGATCATTACCCAAACCCAAAAGATGCTACCACTAAGTTATCCCACTCAGCAACTCATCCATTTTTATTGACTGGTACTGAAAATGGCCATGTCTTGGTCTATGATAGTAAAAATCTCTCTTCAAATCAGCTTAAGTTTAAAGTTCTGAGCGCTCATGAAGATTCCATTAATGATATATTACCAATGCCTGCTGTTTCTGCTTACCATTACTTAACCTTAGGCTCTACCACATTGTCGCACTTGGATATTCGTAAAGGTATTATAACACAATCCGATGATCAAGAAGACGAACTTCTTTCCATGTGTTATGCAACTGACCAAATCAATCAGAATCAAAATGATACTGTTTTGGTGTCACACGGGGAGGGTATAGTCACAATTTGGAAAAACTCCAAGAATAGTTTCAGAGATCAGTTGTCTCGTATTAAAGTCAACAAAAATGCATCAATTGATGCTATTATACCTACTATGAACTGTGACGATGGTGATATGATTGATTCTGTTTGGTGTGGAGATAGTGAAGGTTTATTACATAGAGTCAATTATAAAAGAGGTAAAGTTGTTGAAACAAGAGTTCATTCATCTACTTCTGGTAAGTATGGTGCTGTTGATGAAGTTGGTTTATTGGATATTGATTATGATTACAGATTGATCAGTGCAGGTATGGATGGATTGAAAATATGGTCTGGCCAAGATTATGAGGATCTCAACGGCGATAGCGAAGAAGACAGTGATGAAGATAGTGACAGCGATAGTGGCGACGAGATTATTGGATCTCAACAAGACGATTCCGATTCAAAAGACCAATGGGAAGATATAAGCTCCGATGAGGGTTCGAACAGTGGAAGTGAACCGGAATCCTTGGGTCCTTCTGATTTTTCCGACTCTGGAGACGATGCCGAAGAAGAGCAACAGGATGATACAAAGCACGAAGATCAAGATGACGATCAAGATGACGATCAAGATGACGATCAAGATGACGAACAAGATGAAGAAGAACAAGAACAAAAACCACTCGACATTGTCAGAAAGAAACGTTTTGATCCATCTAAATTAAACCCATCAAAGAAAAAGGTTATTGATATCAACAAATTGACAGCAGAAAGTCAACCAAAGGAAGAAGAATCGGCTGAACCAGAACCAAAAAAGAAGAAACAAAAAATCAAGCAGCTATCAGCCAAACAACTCAGAAATGCCCAACAACACGAACAAGGTATTCGTCGTTTTGAAGGTTTATAAATATATTTTGCAACAAATATAGAGTACGATTTTGCGGTAAATAAAAAGTGTGTAGAGAACAAAAGTCGCCAGACAAAAAATGTAGTCAGTTGAGACTAAGTCCATTGAAGACATTTTGATAAGGAAACATATGCTATAAGATTAAAAGCTAGTTTATCGATTAAAGATTGCGTTTTATTGATCTTGCGTCAAGATGGATGTTCCGAATGTATCGACGGTACATAATGTCACGTTATCTCGTCGGGGATATAGCATCACTGGGAGCTTGGTATTATCCCGTTATCATCTTGTTTTCAGTTTTAATCCGAATCCAAAAGACCAACAAGCTGCTTTGAGAGAAATATGGATATGTTATCCAATAATTGATAAGATGAAAAAGTCCAGGGGAAGCTCTTGGATTGAGAAGCATAGCTCGAATGGATCTAATAGTAACCCAAATTTTAATGACATTGATCTCTCCACACCTCGATATCCTATTGATGACTATGATCATTATTCCTCGTCACACATAAAGCTTCAATGTAAAGACTTCACCTACTACTCATTTGATTTCATTAATGATATGATATGTACCGAGGTTTTCCGAAAATTAAGTTTGTTAATTACAGCAGCAAAATCGAAACATAGCATACGAGAGTTCTATGCTTTCGATTATAAACCAAATTTGATTGAGCAACAACTACCGGTGAAAGGTTGGGACTTATACGATCCACTAAGGGAATATGAGAGACAAGGGCTTATTGGAGATAAAGGGGAAGGTAACAGTTATTGGAGAGTTAGTGAGGTTAACAGAGAATATAAGTTTTGTCCATCTTATCCCAATACTTTGATTATTCCAGCGTCTATATCAGACAATGTGTTGAAGCATGCAAGCAAGTTCAGATCTAAACAGAGAATCCCTGCAATAGTATATAGACATAGATCAGGAACCAACGGCAACGTTATTGCTCGTTGTTCACAACCTCTAGTTGGATTGAATATCCAAAATCGGTCAATACAGGATGAAAGATTAATTGCTGAGATTTTTGAAAGTCAAAAGAGGGAAAGATCTGATAAGCTGAATTATGATAATGACCCATTAAAGAGTCAACCGCAAAAAAATTTAATTGTTGATTTAAGACCTATAACCAATGCCATGGCACAACACGCATTGGGAGCAGGTACAGAGAATATTGATAATTATAGAGGTAGAATGAAGAATGAAGATAAAAAGGTAGCCAATGGCTCCCCTAGTGATGACAATACCAAATCAGATGACTCTGCAAATGATTCTAAAGGTTTGTATCATGTGGATAAAATTTTTTGTAATATTGATAACATTCATGTTATGAGAGACTCGTTAAATAAGCTTATCAGCATATTGAGTGAATTAGATAAATATCCGGTATCGACTAATGCCAATAAAACACCGATCCCGTTACTTCAACAATCTTTGAATAAAACCCAATGGCTTCATCGTATATCTATAGTGCTCCAATCTGTTGATCGAATTACTAAGTCAGTGCACTTAAATAATACTAATGTCGTGATTCACTGTTCGGATGGTTGGGATAGAACATCTCAAGTATCTGCATTACTGCAACTATGCTTGGACCCTTACTATAGAACCATAGAAGGGTTTATGGTTTTAATTGAAAAAGAATGGGTTAGCTTTGGGTTTAAATTTGCTACAAGAGGTGATCATGGCGGGTGTGTTGGGGCATTAGTTCCCAAACAGTCCATGAGCCAAAACCTGGGGGATTCGTATTCCAGTAAAATATCCCAGACAATTGAATCAGCGATTTCCGAAGACCCCCAAAAAATTAACGGAGGAGGGATGAGTCTGTTCTTACAAAAAGCAGCTAGGGCAGCCAATCACCTTAAAAATACTGCTCAAAATGCAGCAGCTTCGTCATCGTCATCAGCATCAACCAATGGCTCCGATGTTGATGGAGATGGTAAGTCATCGCCATTTTCAACTTCTTCTTATAGTGCCAGCAATGAAAAATCTCCAATATTTCATCAATTCTTGGATTGCGTTTACCAAATTTATCGCCAGCATCCTTGTGAGTTTGAGTTTAATAGTAGGTTTTTGAAAAGACTCTTCTACCATTATTATTCATGTCAATACGGAAGCTTTTTATGTGATTCAGAAAGAGAGTTAAAAGAAGTTTATCAAGTTCAAAATTCAACAGTTTCAGTGTGGGACTACTTCAAATCAAGACCAGCTGAATTTTGCAATAAACTGTATAAACCCAATTCCAGATCTCCATCTCCGTCATCGGATGATTCTAGCTCAAGCCTGAAGGATAAGGATGACGACCTGGTACTATTTTTCAACTTCACGGATGTCAAGTGGTGGTATGAGCTTTATGGGAGATCAGATGAAGAAATGAACGGCTTATCCAACTCTCTAGATCGTAAATTTGCCCAAATGAAGCTTCATAGCTCATCACCTTCACCTTCGACTTAACAAAAAGGGAAAATACCGAAGGAGAAGTCATCTAATATCGGAAACTTGGCTCCCTTTATTCACCTTAAAGTATATGAGACCATGACTATCATTTCTGCATTTCTTTTTAATCAGATTTTTAGACAAATACGATAATTTTGCATTCATTTCACTCTGTAATGCCGATGTCTTGTAGTTTATATGCGCTTATAGTTCTTCATCTGATAAAAAGCCTGTGTCGGTGAAAATCACCGCAAAAAAAAAAATAGAAAATCTGATCGGATAAGATAAAGCATAGGGCAAAACGAAGAAAATACAAAACCCGAACTGCAACGTTGGGTAAAAGCCAGTTTAGACTGCTAATTATTAGTTAATAGCTAGTAAGGAAGACAAATTCAAGAATACAATCAAGGTATAAGTAGGGGCCAAGAGCAAAAAAGAACTGATTTTGGAAAGAAGTAAAGAGTTTTGAAAAAACTATAGAATGATTCCAAGGGCCTTTACTAAATCGAGGACAAGTCACTGCTGTTGCAAGCTACGTCAGCTTCAGGCAAGTAAACTCTATTCTACTTTTGCATTGGGATCGGGCCCTCATGGTGTTGACGGAAGACTCCCTTATTATCCATTTGGATCAGAAGTTGAATCTCGAAAAAAGGAAGACAGACCTTTAGATAGTCAAAACCCACACATAAATCCATCGAGTGATACTGGAATTGCCATTACTGATCCATTCATACTTTACCAAAACTATATAAACCAAGGGCTCTTAGAAAAAGATGAGTTACAACTTCGAGTGATGAAAGAGTTTCAAAAATTGTACCATAGGGTAGTTGATTACACACCACCAGAGGAACTTTCGATTAAGATTAGTTTATTATTGAGAGAGATCGAATTGAAGAATGCAGAAAGTGCAGCAAGAGAACTGGGGGCCCGTGGGAAGTTTTCTCCTTTAAGATTTGATGCTATACATAACTTATTCCGTAAAGATCCTGAAGCAGAGAAGAAACAATTGGTTAAGGTCATAACTGATGAAGAAGAGTTGGCAAACTTTGCCTCGCCTCAAGGGATCTTGATTCACGGAGAAGTTGGATGCGGTAAGTCTATGCTAATGGATATATTTGCAGCCTCATTACCTCACAAACTGAAGATGAGATGGCACTATAATAATTTCATTTTATGGGTCTATAGTGAGATGCATAAGATCCAGAAGCAAAAAGTCTTCATGGCAACAATTACCAATGGTCAAGGGAAGCAACGAATGACTATGGAAAACGAATTCATATTATTTGAAGTTGCACAAAAAATGATAAATAAGAATACGGTCTTAATGTTGGATGAATTTATGTTACCGGATATTGCTTCCGCTAACATAATTAAAATTCTATTTACTTATTATTTTAAACTAGGTGGTGTACTTGTTGCTACATCTAACAAATTACCGGAAGAACTTTATTCCAATGAGTTCCATAAAACTAAGTTTAAAAGTTTTGTTGCAATTTTGAATGCCAGATGCCAAACTGTTGATATGCGTTCCGATAAAGATTATCGTTCGGTGTTTGCATCTAACTCTTTGAAAGATCCTAATCTAGTTATAAAAGAAGAGGATAGCGACAGCCACGAAAGTAATTGGTTGAAACTCATCAAAACCAAGGCATTAGGATTACTGGAAGATTCCGAAATTGTTAAAAATGACGATATCAAAATGGACGACTCAAAATTACAAGGTGAGCCATCTTCATTCACTGTTTACAATAGAACCACCCATTTACCGCTTACTTTCAATTCGAATAACGTGTGTTATCTTAATTTTGACTACATATGTCAAGGGTTGTTCTCCTCGTCTGATTATATAACTTTGGCTTCAAATTATAAGACGATAGTTCTAGATAATGTACCAGTGTTAACCACCAAAATGAAAAACGAAGCAAGAAGATTCATTACTCTTTTGGATGCAATTTATGAAGCAAAATGTCAGTTTTTCATGAGAAGCGATGTACCCATTGATAACTTATTCTTCCCCGATGCAGTTGCCTCTAAAAAGGATATTGACGAAGCAGGAGAAAACAGATTACAAGTACAAGATGAAGAAATGTTTGCTAAAACGGCCATTGCTATGTCTAATCCTTATAGACCAAACATAGCATCGTATGATCAAGAAAATACTGAGACGTACGACGAGTTTACCAACAGTATAAAGAAGGCATTCGTTGGAGATAAAACGCAAAATGGAGATCCTGATAATGAAACAGATAACCGCAAGATTGATTTCAAAAACATCAAGGCCTTCACTGGTGAAGACGAAAAATTTGCCTATAAAAGAGCCGTTCTGAGAATCAGAGAAATGGTCGGCTCAGAAATCTGGAGAAGCACCAATAGATGGGTTCCTATCGATCAAAGCATGAGGCCCTGGGAATCTGTTGGAGGCGGCGACGAGTTATATTGGGGTAAACGCAGTATCAATGGTCAATACATCGAAGAAGAAGTAAGACAAGCCAATGAAAAAATGGACGAGCTTTTGAAACAAAAAAACTCAGTCACCAAGTCTTTGCAAAACGACCTACCAAGGAACGTCAGTGCCAGCCATGGCATTGCATTCCGTCAATTCAATGCCCGAATTGCTCCAGTCTTCAAAAACGTTCAACATTTCTTTGGATTGAACGGTTGGACAACAAAATGGTTGAGATCAAAGACCCGCAGCGACAATTGATTTAGACAATTCAGGCACTTCGTACTATCTTAGACCCTTTGTATAGTTAATTGAGCCACATTCGACTCGGATATTGTAGTGGTACGGTGGAATTGATGCAAAATTCATGATATTGCAAAATTCTCAAGGTACCTCGGTTTTCCAAAGACGCACACACCCTTTTCACCCGCGACAGAAAACTGAGAAAAACATCAAAAGAAAGACTCAGCTAATTATGTGGGGAGTTATAGTTACTAAAGCATTCTTCATAGACTAGACCAAATGTCGATATTAACAGCAGAAAGATTGGTCAGATTGGCTTACAAGTACCCGCTTCTTCATAACAGCTGGTTTTTAATAGCCTCAGCTTGTTTGAGTGTGGTGAATCATCCTAATGAGATTGCTCAGGTATTCCATTTTGCTTTGAGACAACAATTACTTGAATATAGCTGTGATAAATCACTTCTTACAGACAAATCACTTGTTCAGTTAGCGCAAGACTCCATCACATCTTCTGAAAAATATAAAGATTTTACGTCGGTTGGGGTAAATTTACCGGATATTTTGATTCCATATTCGTTATATGATAAATTACCGCTTGGATTTAAGTTTTCCAGGACCGAAGATATACATGCTACACAGATGGTTATTGCCAGTAAGATGAGGGAGGTTTTATTGAAAGGCGCCGCTTTGGCTGGGTTACCAAAGTCGATCAATGCGTTGGTTACATTGAAAAATGTAACCCCAAGTAATATCAAGCCATCTCATAATTATGAAAGACAACCTACAGTTCGCCCAGGACACGTCCGTCTGTCTAACATTGTACAAGAAGATGTGGCTGGAACCCATTTTGAAGAAACCTCTCCTGGCAATAATCCCGGAGTTACTTTTGATACTATTGATGGACCAATTTCAACCGATTCATTAAATCAAAAGGAAATAGTACTGAATATGAAGCGAGGATCGGAATTTTGGAATACTGTTTACTCTACTAAAGTCAACACCAGAATCAAAAGACAAATGTTTAACGCATACCCTGATCTTTGGCAATTTGCCTATCATAACGTTTATTCTCCGCTATTAAGTTTTACTGAAATTTTATCAGCCAAAGAAACCTCAATGTGTATTGTTTCTAGTTTGATTCCTCAAGACGTGAACCCGCAATTGAAGGGCCATTTACGTGGTGCCTTGAATGTTGGCTGTCTGAAAGAAGAACTAGAACAATTAAGAGGATTAGTTGTTGATTTATGTGATTGGTGTGGTAATGTAACCTGGCAAGGTGGTAAAGAAAGTATTGCAAAATTGTAATTTTTAAATTATCTTATAACTATATATTCAATAAACACTGTTTTTTTTTCTTAACTACATATTAGCAAGCATAAAGCGGGTGATTTATTCCTTTTAAGAGTATGATTCTATAATATACTTATATTATACAATAAATGAAGTGAAAACTATAGTTGAATTCTGTTTTGTCTTCTAATTAACAAGACTTGGATCCCACAGAAAACCAAAAATGCCAAATAAACGAAAACTGCGTTAAAGATAGTATGTGCCACCGCTGCCCCGTCTTTTGGATCATTGATAGATCCCATCATCGATTCATGTCCAGTTTGAAATAAGTATCCAAGAAATGACAATATCACAACAGCAAATGCTGATAAAATGGTGCAGAAGTATGCCTTACCAGTAGAAACGACTGCCTTCATGTTCCCTTAGTCTGTATATCTATCTTGTACCGATGTATTGATCTTAACCTGAAGTCTTGCAAGTTGTTTATCGCTTTACTTCGATAAAAAGCTCAATTTTAAAAAGGATGAAAAATGGTCCCGTTACCGTCCTGCACACAATCAAATATTGCAAAAGAAGAAACCGGTACACCTTATATAACACAAGCTATGACAGATACATTGACATACAAATACATTGATATATACATTGATATATAGAGCCAGGGAGACTAGGACTGGAACTGCACCCTGCGTCTGGACATGCGTTTGCCCATGGGGGTGTCTTCCTGGGAGGTTTGGGATCTTCTTCTGTTATTTGGGGTCATTGAGTTGTCGGTATCGTTACTGCTGTAGCCTTCTTCTTCAGGGTAGGTTTGGCTATGGCGAGGAGCCAGCAGTTCGTCTTCCAGGACCATCGGGGTAGCGACATTGCTCGAATGAGGTTCCGATACCAGGTCAGTTTTATTTGGCTTTCTTTTTTTCAATGTTTGAATTGTTTTATATACTTCTCGTAAGTAATGTAATCTCTGGGAGATGTTTTGCAAATCGTAATACCATAACGTTTCAACGTCATGGGGTAATGCTCCTCCCTTGGCGATGGAGTTGTGGTAGTTCTTCATCGACTCAATCGAGTCCCGGTAGGTTCTTTTCCTCAACTGTTCTACCCGGCAGGTTTCCTCATCTTGCGGTGAAGGCTGTGGCTGAGATTGTAGGAGCACCTCATGCTTGAAGGCTGTATTATTGAATGGTGGTTGTAGTCTCTCGTCTCTTGAAGTAGGGGACGGTGGTGTAGGTGTTCGGCTACGGTGTCGTTGAATTGACCTGGTGGTTGGCGCAACACCAGAATGGTGATCATGATCATTTTCTAGGGAGCTAAAACTATTTAATGCCGATTTATTATAATGGAAACTCACTATCTTGCTTGGTGAATCCTGGGATGAACCGTCTTCTCCGTTACTGTTACTAGTGCTGCCAATAGATCCAGTACTATTTCTCGTTCGTTTTGTAGGAGTTTCAGTTAACAAATACTTACTCGAGCCGGCTTCAACTTCGGTAAGCCTGGCAGGATCGTACTTGAATGTCACCGTATACTCTTCCATCTCCATATACGCTCCAATAATCGTGGGAAATGTTAGATATTACCAGTTGGAACAATTTTATCAGTCAAAATTTTCCTACACTTTTTTGTTCCTCAAAACCTTCTCACATTTTTTTCAACGTTCAACTACTTCTTTATTACTTTAACAGTTACTTCAGCTACTTAAACTTATCGGTGGAAGGATGACCACGTCTGGATTCAATGATCTGTCTGAAAACGAGCCCCTCCAGGCCACTGCAGAACAGCTTCTGGCGCTTATCGAGTCCTTTATTGAACTAGGAGTTCTTGTTCACGATAATCAGGGCACCCCCCAGTCCCATACTGCTTTGACCCATAAAACAAACCAGCTCATCAGTCAGTTGTCTGGGCTCACTGCCAGTCCATTCACCCAGCAGTACCCGATCCCCATCGATGTCATTAGCTATATTGAAGGGGGAAGAAACCCGGACATTTACACTAGAGAGTTTGTTGAAGTGACGGCAAAGAGCAACGCTCGTTTGAAGGGTAAAATGCAAGGATTTCAAAAACTTAAGGAAGTCTTGAGTGACAAGCTCAAGGACGAGTTTCCTCGTTTGAAAGATGGCATTGACGATGTGAACAGAAGAACTAATCTTCCTAATGAGTCCAATGGCAATTGAATCATAACTGGAAACACGCTCAATCCCGGAAACACGCTCAAACCATGAACGCAGGCCCCAAGCCTGAAGCCCTCTCGGTCGCTTAGAGGCTTCTGTAAGGCTCTACAGACTACCAAATAGAGTACCCGTGCAATCTTTTCTAGACCCCAGCCAGTCCTACCCCAACGACTCAAGCTCTTGTATAAATCTATATAACCCATATACACAAATAATGCAACCAGTTCGGTACCACCACTTGTAGAGAAGAATAGAACGAAAAGGGAGAAAGGGAAGAAAGGGAGAAAGGGAAGAAAGGGAGAAAGGGAAGAAAGGGAAGAAGAGTAAGAAAGGGAAGGCTGGTTGACAGCGATTTATTTTTTCACCTAATTTTTTTTAAGGCTGCGAAAATTAAAGAGCTGGTCTAATTTATTTATTAAATTTTATAATAACTACTGCAAAACATGTAATTTGGGTGGAAGATCTCCTTCAACGGGGACGGGGGCCAGCATTGATGCAGAATGGTATTGATCCCACCTCGTTTTTGCTAGTTGTTTACTCGTAAAATGAATGATACCAGGGTTCTTTGCTTGCTTCAACGGTTGCATTGATCGAGATGCTAGGTTATAAACATGCATATCAGGCGAATAAACACCGACTTGATGAGACTTCTCTTGCAACATATAAAGCTGTAATTCCAATGAAAAGTTTTGGGGGTGTTTTTCTGCATTTGCTAAAGCTCAACCATGCTTAATATCAACTTTCTCTTATCAATTCTTCTTGCACTTAGCTTAGTCCAAAAAGCTCAAGCAGAAACAGACTCCACTACAACCGTGACAATCACTCCTTATGTTACGGCCACTACTTACGTTGGTATGATCGAACAAATTTGGGAAACCGATTATATTTATACTGATGGTTCTGGGAAGTTAACAACTTATACGACTTTTGGTACCGTGTTTACTTATGATACCGATATCACTACACCAACTGCCGCTGCTTCGAACGTGGCTGCTACTAGTGCTCCTACCTTAACAGACTCTTCGGTCTTGTCTTTAGGAAGTCCGGTTTCTTTTCTTAGTTCGTCACCATCGGGTGTGTCAAGCATCCCTTCTCTGTCCGAAGTGATTTCCTCTCCTGCTTATGAGAGTTCTAGAGCTGTGTTGGCTCCTTATTACACTGGATCAGTCTCCTCGTCATTGATATTACCTCTGGAATCTTCAGCATTGACTTCTGCTCAAGCTTCTTCAGTATCGAGTTCATCGGCTGCTTCAGCATTGAGCTCCTCTGATCCAGCTCCTTCACCTTTAAGCCCATCAGCTTCTTCCAACTCAATCTCACTCACTTCTGCCAATTCTCTTGCATCAAGTGACCCCAAAGCATCATCCGAACCTGCTTTATTACTGGGAGCCTTCTCAACCACCGAAATACCGTGTTCTGTTCCCGATGGTGACTACACCACTTCAACCTCATCTACAAAAAGCACGTTAAATGATGGTTCTACAGCAGTACTTGAATACATTGTCTTATTCACTGAAGACTGTGGTTGCTAATCTTTCCCTCAGGCTTTTAGATCTGTACACTAGCTTTTCTTTTCTCTTCGTTCTTCCCCTTGGCTATTCTATGTAATATTAACCTAATAAATTTTCTTCTTATATACTTAATTCTAATAAATAATCTAATCAATAAATAAATGAATACTTTTGCAATTAGTAGTTGCTTGCGAAAGAATCGGACTTTGAACAAAAAAAAATGAAAAAAAAAAAAAAAATTCTGAGGCCATTAAACGTAAGACTATCTTCAAAGAAAAGAAAGCCTTGAAAGCATGATGATTTCACGGATTGGAATAGACCGTGGCATGAGGACCGTATCGTTCCACAGACCATTGCACACAATGGTACCTAGGGCCGGTGTACGCAGTCACTTATCAAGCATTAGACCAAATATTCATCTCATTTCAAAAAGAACAGTAAAAACCCCAACCATTGATTGGACCCCAATGAAGTCAACGACTTCGGATATCAGGCTTAAGTCGGAACAAGCAAAGACTCCAATATTGCGTAAGTTCTTTTTGGGTTTAATGATCGCTATGCCTGTGATTAGTTTTTTCCTTGGATGTTGGCAGGTTAAACGTTTGAATTGGAAGGTGGACCTTATTGCAAAATGTGAAGACTTATTGGCTGCTCCACCTTTGGAGAAATTACCACCAAACATTGATCCTGAAGTTATCAAAGATTTTGAATTCAGAAGATTTAAAGTTAAAGGGCATTTTGATTATTCTCAAGAAATGTTTTTGGGTCCTAGAATGAGAAATTCGGTTCTTGGATACTTGGTTATAACTCCATTCATAAGGTCTGATGGAGGGGATCCAATCTTGGTTGAAAGAGGTTGGATATCCAAAGATAAAGTTATTCCTGAAACTCGTTCAAAAGGTTACTTATCTCATTTAGCTCTACCCCAAGGGGAAGTTGAAATCCATGCTCTTTTCAGAGTTATGCCTAAAAGATCAAATTTACAATACGAACATACTCCAGGTGATAAATTGTTTTACATACCTGATGTTGAAGCAATGGCAAAGCAGTCGGGATCCTTACCAATTTATAGTCAAGTCATTTATAGCTTGAAAGATCATCCTGATTGGAAAGGTCCCGAACAAGTGAATGATGATAAAAAATCGGTTTGGCAGAAATTAGCTGGTAAAATAAAACCAAAGTCTGAAAAAAGTAACGAAGTTTCTACGCTTCTTGGTAATGAATCCGATGATGATCAAACTCTACAGTATCAAGAATTCGAATTCATAGATCAAGGGGTTCCAGTTGGTGCTGTTCCAAAAGTCAATTTCACCAATAATCACTTACAGTATTTAGTTACTTGGTTTGGTCTTTCTTTTGCAAGTACCGGATTATTAATCTATAGTTTCTGGAAAAATAGACAATTCTCCAGTGCTGATAAAATAATTGCTGCTAAACGTAAAGACATGCACAAAAAATTCTAACTTTAGCTGTTTAAATTTGTATATATCGGTTTATTTAATTTATGTTATATAGTGTTCAATTGCGACTTATTAAGCCAAAAAGTACTATTACGAGCGAAATGTCACTCAATAGCATTCCAAGTAAATCCCAATATCCCAATATGCTTACAATCAATGATCTGTATTGCTGCAATTGGGGTAAAACAAGTGAGCCCATAGATAAAAGTTTTGTAATTGGATTATTTTCGCTGGCAGTTTTGAATAAATGTTTTTGGGTTCCAATAATGAAATATGTAGTTAAAATGACCAATTCAATAGAAAGGAAAGTAGTAATGAAAGTATTTGTTGGAGAAGTAGCAACCAAGCCACGCACATAAGAGTAAGATGAAGATTGGAATGAAAGATCAGCAATGGTTAAATAATGGTAAAAAAAGTTAATTAAAATGGCAGTATATCTAACGATTAAAAACCTGAACTTCCATGATTTCTGGTTATAAACATTATATTCATTCAATTGTTGTTGATAGACATTCTGAGGTCCATTATTAGCCTCATTTCCAAAATTTGGCATACCATCACCACCATCTTGATTAAGGAGACTCATCATCATCTGAGAAATTGGGTCCTCTTGACCATTTCCAGCACCCCCTTGATTACCAGGAGCACCAGGAGCACCAGCACCAAAGATTTTGTTCAACATTTCGTCAAAATCAGGGTCTTGTTGGGCTTTATTTTGAGGAGTACCATCTCTTTCTTTGATGATGGTATCAAGGTCCAGAACTTCAGGGTCACTATCCTTATTTACAGCAGAAAGGGATGCATTAGACATTTGAGGAGTAAGTGAAGGACTTGGTGTGGATTGAGGTTTATCTAAAACCGATATAGAAGGCTGATCTGACTTTACCGATGAACCCTGAGATAAGATATTATTCAATCTTTCAGAGGCCTTACCCTGTTGCATTTTGGCCTGTCTTCTTTCTCTCAAAAGACGTCTTTTCTCATCTGCGCTTAATGGTTGCTCAGACATGGTTCCTGTTTAGATAATACAAGTATTCAAGTTCTTGAAGTGGATTTTAATTTTTCAAAACTTGTCTTTTCCTCGTTGAATTTTCTCTCAAAATTTTTTTTTTTTTTCATTTTTGTTAACCTTTTCATTCTTTGGATAATAAAAGCCTGTCGACCGTTCTCAAAGGATTGGCAACTGGAAGAATTATGGATCGAAACAATCAGGGAGTCTGTGACTCAAGTCTGCTTAGCTATCAAGAGCAATTGAGACGTCAGAAGATTCTCAATTCAATTGAGAACAAGGACTACTTATTAATCATTGCCAGTCAACAGAATAAATCAGTTCAACAAGTAAAGTACGAACTAATGGTTAAGCTTACAGAAAATTGAACTTATTGAAAATCGTAAATTTGAATCTAATATACATACTATACAGTTGAGATGGATGATCATCTAAAAGGAGGACGATTTGCCAATTTATCAACTCTTCCTCTTGATGAAACTGCAGATGTCCTTTTTGGTCTGTCAGATGGCCTTACGGTATTGCTACTATCGAAAAGGCCTCTCATGTATCTTGGAGGCTGGTTGAGATTGGGTCCTTTTTCACCATAGATAGACGATGAACTTTCTCTAGTTCCAGAGGTCCCCACTAATGGACGACTGCTTCTGCCTCCTGGCTGAGGAATTCTCGAGACTCTGGGATTGACTATGAATGATTCTGTGCTGTGATCAGTATCGTCAGAGTATGCAACGGTGTTCTGTTGTTGGGTTGGTGTATATCTTGTCGAGGGGAGTTTAGCTTTGGATAAATTCGATCTAGCCGGTGGTTTAGGTTGAGCAAACCCACTGGCCTCAACCCTTGGGGGTGGTTTTACGGATGAAGGAGTTTTCAACTTGGCTTTCAATTTTTCATTTTCTGATCTTTGAAGGCTTACCTTGAGTTTCAAATCCTCTATTCTCGAATCCAAACCCTCCACCTCCTTTAGCTTATCCCATTGCTCTTTTGAAGGGCGACTCGGAAAATTGTTACACCACATTGTTATATTCATTCCGTATAGAAAACTTGCAAACGGCTCGTTGAATCCATTCGATATGGCATCCTGTATAACTCGTAAATCGTACATGTGTCGCTCCATCTGATCCACCTGATCAAATAAGTCTTCGATCTTTTCCAAGTTACTCTCGGTTTCTAGTGGTAATTGATCTGGATCTACTGGATAATGAACTTTTGGGGATTGCGGAAGAATTTTATAAAGACCCGACGACCGACGCAGGTGTCGGCGCTCACTCTTATGATACGTCCTTGGTGTGGTTGGTTTAGACGAAGACGACATTCTTTGCTGCCTGGATGGCAATTAATCACTAGAGGAGATCTGTTCGTTAAAGAAATACTTTGACTTGAGTTTTGTTTTGATTTTTTTTTTAAGTCTTTTTTTCCTCTCTTGAAGCTACCGGTCAGTCGGAATTACCGGGGGTCTTTCCACTTTGTTTGCTCGGTTATAGAATTACGACCTTAGTTGATTTGCACGTTTTTCATAGCAATACGTGGTCGGAATACATCTTGTATCTGACCGTGTAGAGGCCGGAAGGTGTATTTTGCAGTTAAAATTTACGTTTATATTAGTTAGTATCTAAAGATTAATACAGTTTTACTTGTCATCTTGACCAATGATCTGTTGCCATGTCTTGCCTTCCTTCTTCAACTCGGCAATCAACTCATCTCTGATTTTACCTGGTAAACCAGGACCCTTATAGGCAAATGCGGTATAAAGCTCAATAAAAGTAGCACCAGCTTTACCAAATTCCAAAGCATCTTTACCACTAGAGATACCACCGCATCCCACAAGGACCAAGTCTGAGTCCTTGGTGTACTTGCGCAAATGTCTTAAGGCCTGTAAAGCGATGGGTTTCAAAGGTTTACCAGATAACCCACCGGTTTGGTCAACCAAATTGTTGTCAGTGGTCTTCAAGGTACTCTTTGGTCTTTGGATGGTGGTATTGGAAATAATGATACCGTCGACCTTGGCAGTTTTAGCTGCAGTGGCAATAGACTCGATTTCAGGTTCAGTTAAGTCAGGAGCAACTTTGACTAGCACTGGAGGCTTTTTACCCAATAAGTTATTCTGCAAGACATTTCTTTCAGCAACAACAGTAGACAATAAGCTTGTGAGTTTCAGTTCGTTTTGCAAATCTCTCAAGCCCGGGGTGTTTGGAGACGAAACATTAATAACCAAAACATCAGCATAAGGACCCAATCTCTCAACACCTTTGACATAATCGGTGACTTCATCACCAAACTTATTCTTACCCAAGTTGACTGCTAACAATTTACCATTTCTAAAAGCATTGGAAGGAATTTCAGAGTCTGGCGAGTTGTTTCTTTGAAATTTCTGAAGTAATTTTTCAAAACGAAGCTTCAAAGTGGCCACAACATTAAAGTGTCCGCTTGAATTAAAGCCATATCTATTGATCACAGCATCGTCTCTTGGCAATCTAAAGAAACGAGGCTGCGGGTTACCAGGTTGGGGTTCTGGAGTAATGGAACCAATCTCGACGTAAGAGAACCCACAATTGAACAATGATTCAATAGCTTCACCGTCCTTATCAAGACCAGCAGCCAACCCAATGGGTGATTTCAACTTGGTTCCAAAAACGTCTACTCCCAAGACATCGGAGGTGTCGTATGTTTCATCATCAAGCAATCTTGGGGTCAACCCATACTTCATGAAAAATATACCTAACTTATGACCTTGTTCAGCACTGGTGGAGGCCCTGATAATTGGGCATAGAACATACTCGTGGAACGCAGATCTTGCGTCTGCCAAATAGAACCCACCTACGGCTGCTCCAGCCAACCCAACTGCCCATAAAATTGATCTTGGAAGTACGCTTGACTTCAAGATTGGAAGTTTGGCATTGGTGGTAAACGTCTGTCTTTGATTATAAGCAACCTTTCTACCGATCTGGACGGTGTTACGCGAGAAAAAAGATCTGTTCATCATATCCCTCCTTGCTAGATCCCTCTGCAATTCACAATAATGCACTTGGACTAGGATTGAATATATAAAAGAATCAATTCAATGGTTTTTACACCTGGTGATACTGAAAAATTAATTAAACAAACAAAAAAAATTGGAGTGAGCATCAGTGAAACACCCGTACACACAATGAACTTGCGAAAAAAAAAAATTTAGACTGAAGATCATCTCATCTTGAAAGATATTGCAAACTTTTCAAAAGCTTCAGTTTAGGTGGTTCACTCTTCAACAGGCAGTATAAGCAATGGGAGCCAAGAACGCTAATTCTTCGGGCAAAGTGCCCGAAAGAGCAGGAAGCGAGAAGTACCAGAGAGGAGGGAAATTCAAGAAGACCAAATACAATTCAAAAAATAAAAGATTAAACTCTGGGATGAAAAGAATCGATAGACAGTATAAGGATGCAGTTAGATCAGCAGCAGGGACCGATTTGTTGTTGCAAGAAAACGAAGGTTTATTAGAGGCCGAGGGCCCAATGGAAAAGACCTTCAAGTTCAAGCAAGATGATATAGCAGAAGTGGTTGATCAAAGTACTGCTAATAAAAAATTTGAATTACAGTTAAATGAATTCGGACCGTATAATCTTGACTATACTAGAAATGGTAGAGGCCTTTTAATAGCAGGTAGAAAAGGGCATGTTGCATCTATGGACTGGAGAACAGGACAGTTAGATTGTGAACTTCATTTGAATGAGACTGTTCATGCTGTTAAATATTTACATAATGATCAATATTTTGCAGCAGCTCAAAAGAAGTATACTTTTATATATGATAAATCAGGAGCTGAAATCCATCGAATGAAACAACACATTGATACTACATTATTAGACTTTTTACCATATCATTTCTTATTAACAACCGCAGGAAATACCGGATTTTTAAGATACCATGATGTTTCCACTGGTATATTAGTTAGTGAACATCGAACAAAATTAGGACCAACGCAAGCCATGAAACAAAACCCATGGAATGCAGTTATGCATTTGGGTCATGGTAATGGTGTTGTTTCATTATGGTCACCAAGTATGACTACCCCATTAGTAAAGATGCAATCAGCTAGAGGACCAATAAGAGACTTGGCAATAGATAGAGAAGGTAAATATATGGCAGTTAGTGGGAGTGACAAATCATTGAAAATATGGGATTTAAGAAAATTAGAACCTATAGATACTTATTATACACCAACCCCTGCAACTAGTTTAGATATATCGGATACTGGATTATTATCAGTCGGGTGGGGACCACACGTTACAGTTTGGAAAGACATTTTTAAAACCAAACAAACTCATCCATATATGAATCATTTGATTCCAGGATCAAAAATTGATAAAATCAAGTACGTTCCATTTGAAGATATTTTAGGGGTTGGACACCAAAAGGGGATTTCCTCATTAATTATTCCAGGATCTGGTGAAGCCAATTATGATGCATTAGAATTGAATCCATATGAATCAGTTAAACAAAGACAAGAATCCGAAGTTAAAGGATTACTTAATAAATTGGCTCCAGATACTATTACTTTAGATCCAAATGTTATTGGTACTGTTAATGCTAGAGCCAATGGTATAAGAATAGGACCACAAGGTAATGTTATTGAAACCATTGCTCATGATGATGATGATCATAAGGGAAAGAATTACTTACAAAGAAAGAGTCAACTGAGTATGGATGAAAGAAGATTAAGAACCGAAAGAAACATCCAATTACAAAAAGAAGCAAGAGAAAAACAACGTATGGGTATAATCGAAGATGACGACGAAGAAGCGGATGAATTAGATTCAGCATTAGCAAGATTCAAATGAGTTTATTTTTAATAGAAAACTGTGTATATTATATAAAATCTAATATCTACAACGATATAGTCAATAAAAAGAGCCGTAAAAATTAAATAATTAATGGAGAAGGAAGATGCAGAGGTAATGAAGAGAAAGAGAAGTATGACAATAACCAAAAAAAAAAAAAATATATATATATATAAAAGAATAGGAGAAATGAAATGGGATCATGAATATATACGCAAGAAAAATGTAGAATCAATGAGAAGTTCTAGCAGTGATAGCAAAATTAGAGTAATCAACCGTGATGAGGTCATTCAAGATATTAGTAGGGCCACCATTCAAAGATTGGCTAAGTTGTTCATAATTATCTAATTCAGATTTGATGAAATCAATCACGAGTTTAAATTTACCAAGAGAGGTATTATTATGTTTTTCCAAACAGCTTTGTAAATTCATATCTTCAATAATTTTAATCAATTCCAAATTAGCAGAAGAAGAATTTGAAGAATTGGAAGGAGGAGAAGAAGGAGTTGAATTTGATACAAGTGCAGAATCAATAGAGTCATCGTCAAGAGGATGATCAAATCTTTGGCTTAAAACAATTAACCAGGTATTGGAAATTTGTTCATAAGCCATAGATCTAGTATATTGAAATTCATGATTAGTAAAATTAGGTAATTCGTGGATTAAGTTAGTAATCATATCCAAGAATTCAACCGAACGAGAAATGTTTGTTTCAATTGGAGGTAACAAGTTTAATATGAAATCAGACAAACAGTTTAAAAACTCATTTATATAAGGTTTAACTCTTAGATACGAATAATCGCTTTCAACATCGCATTTATAAGGTAAATGATTTATGATATTATCGAATTTCTCCCTGATTAAAGCAATAGAACTCTTAGTACAAGGTTTTGGTGATAATTTATGAATAGTATTAGCAGTTTCTGGATGAATCTTGACCAAATCTTCTAATAAAGTTTGCAATGACTTATGATCCAAAACTTCGATAAGTCTGTGGATGGGCAAAGGTTGGCCAACAATTCTTGGGGTCTTGGTCTTCTTATGTCTAGCAGGAGCATGGAATCTTCTATTATTGGATGCTGGCTTGTGAACTTTACTTTCTTCATCATGAAGTTTTCTTTTTCTAGCCACTGGTCTAACCACAGGGGTATATCTTGGTATGCTGGTATGGGTATTTGAATCATCATTGCTTGCAGAATCAAGGGGTTTGGCACCCCATGAAAACCCAGTAGACATCATCTTTGAAGGCTTCTAATAAATATTATCTATAAAAATTTTTCCAAAAAGACAACCTAACCGCTGTAAAATCTATGAATGCTCTAAGAAATATTGGTAAGCACCAGGCTCAAATAACTTATATGGACTCGATAAATGCTTCACGACTCAACGGACACTATAAACGGCTTGATTAGTCTAGTATCGATGGATAGCAATAAAGTGAATTCAGGAAGAAAAGAAAAAGAGAAAAAGAGAAAAAGATTTGATGTTTTGCCGGTAAATTCTCATTTTTGAAAAAAAAAAAAAATTGTACTCTGCGGTACCGATGTAGTCTACAGACAGTATAAAGAGTTTAGAGCATGAAGTTTCTACAGGCAAAAGTACAGTATAAAGTATAAATAAACCTATTTAATAGTAATCATTATCTTCGTATTCAGAGATCGAAGCATCATCTTCTGCATCGAAATCGCTTTCACTATCTTGATCGTAATCTGCTTCATTAAATCCAACATAACGATTTCTTTTTAATTCAACTTCATCATCGGGATTAATGTCTTCATCATCGGTTATATTATCAAGGTCATTTTTAGAGTTGGGAGTAGTATAAGGTTTTGGATCGGTTTCATCGTCGTCGATTTGTTCTTCTTTTTCTTCTAGTTCAATTTTCAATTCATGAATTATATCAAAACATTCAGCTAATAAAGCATTTAAAGTACCTTGACCTTCGGGAATTTGATTATTTATAATAAATTTCCCATCACTTCTCAAGTTATCTAAGGACGCCAATTTAAATTGAAAGGGATATAATTCTCTTAAATTATTTAAGCCATCAATTCTTTTAATTTCTAATAAGCATCGACGAACAGTTGATAATTGATTATGGATTGGTTGTAAAGATTCAGAAACCGGTTCTGAACTTTCTAATAATTTATAGATTAAAGAATAACATCTTCTTAACAAATATAATATTAAAATTTGTAATCTTTTAATATTTTTCGATGATGAAGGTTTTGAATTGATTTTATTATTGAGTTGAATTCTATCATCATCTATAACTTTAAGAGATTTTTGATAATTGTATAAATCAGTTTCTCTCATTGTCCAACGACGAGTTATTAATAAATTTTCTAAAGTTAATTTTAATTCGATTAATTGGTTATATAATTTTTTAAACATTTCAATATATTCATCATCGTTAGTTGATAATGATTGAAATAATAATGATATGTCACTTGATTCCTGTTGAATTGAAACATCATTAATTAAATTATTACAATCATCTAATAAACCATTTAAAATCATTTGGGAATATTTTAATTGTTTTTCAGTACCAACTTCACTAGTGAATTTCCCATCTTCATTTCTTTTGGATTCAATTATTTTCAATTGGGTTTTCAATTCGTTTAATTTTTTAGATAATTCATTACCTTTAATCAGTTTTTCATTTGAATATTGAGTAATTGGATTTTCGGTGGATTCTGGTACTGGGGTGACATCTTTTGATTTATTAATGTCATTGGTTAAATAATTTAACAAACTTTTCCTAATTTTAATTAATTCATTGAAAAAAGGTTTCAAATCGGATGGTATTGATTTAAAACTTTCTTCTAATTCATTATACACTTGTTGACACTTATTCAATTTATTTCTTAATAATAAACTTTCTTCTCTTTTATGAGATATAATTGAATGTTCATCTCCATTATCATCAATAATTTTTTTTTCTCCATTTGCTATTTGAAATTCTTCTTCCTCTTGTGCTTCTTCAATAGTTTGAGTTTCACTATTACTAATAATTTCTTTAATATTATCTAACCGTTCTTTGATTGGTCTTAAATCCTCCATGGTATACACTTGACACTCTTTTAAATGGCTCAATAACTTATTAACTGTACTTAATGACGAATAAGTTGCTGGAGCAAATTTAATTAATCCACAAGTTAAGAAACATAATGATAATAATTGCCAGATATCATCGATTATTAAATCATTCCCATTGGGTATAGACAAACTTATTCCTTTCAATTCTTCATCTTTTCTTGTTAAGGTCAAATCATGTAATAATGATAAAAAGGAATCATAAATTATATAAACTTGTTTAGAATTAATATATTTATTTCGATTATTCTTTAACTGGGATAATTCCTGATATATTTTTTGAAACTCATCGTTCAATGCTTTCTCGTACGATGGAATCGATTTATTACTATTTACCATCTTGTTTAGTAAAGCTCAACTTAAAAGAAAGGTTTATAGGAGTAATTAGAGTTTTTTCTGTTCTTTTCGATTTTTGACCAGGATTTTTTTTTCCTCATTAATTTCGCCTTCCACCCGTCAAATCCCGAACTACATAAAGCTAATACAATTATAAAGTTTAATTACCAGAGAAGGATTATGTAGAGATGATGAAGTATATAAAACCAAGACAAAATACCGTATTTTGCGAACTAAAAGAAAGAAAGAAGGAATGAATGTAAGAAAGGAACGAATGAAAAATAGACAGAAAGAAAGAAAATGCACGAGAGGAAACTGAAGATGTAAAATGAGTAAATTAAACAAGTTAAAGCATTAGGGTATCGTTAAATATAAATAATAAGAGGACGGTATGAATGTTTTTGAATGTTTTTTTTTTTTTGATGATTTCTTTTATTATTAATTATTTTGTTTTTTTTTTTTTTTTGAAAGATTTTTTTAATGATCAGGATTTGCAACTTGTAAAATTTTTCTTGAATAATCAGCTTCATCAGCCAAAGAACCTTCACTTAGTCTTCGTCTACCCATTAGAGTTGGATTTAATCTTGGATCAGACATGTTACTGTTTAAGGATGGTCCGGTTGCACCAGGAGCACTTATATCATCATCATTTTCGCTTGGATGAACAAACGGATTAGACATTGGCATATCAAGAGGACTGGCGACTTTGCGGGTTTTAGCCGTGCCGCCACGGCCCAAGCCCAAGCCATCATTGGCCTTATCGTAAAATTCTTCTTCATCTTCATCATCATCTTTATTTTTATGTCTTATAATGAAAAATGCCAAAGCCGCCAAGACAATGGCTCCACCTATACCACCAACAACACCACCTACTATAGGGCCCACTTTAGAGGACGAGCCCGAAGACTTATTGGAAGAGTCCGAGGAGTCCGAGGAGTCCGAGGAAGAAGTGGATGAAGGAGCAGATATGGTGACAGTTTTGTAAACCATTTTACCATTTTCTGATGACAGCGAAGTGGTGACAACTTCGGTTGTTTTAGAATCGTGGGAGTCTGACGAAGAAGGCCCACTAGTGATCGAAGCCGACGACGAAGAAGAAGACTTCGACAGCGAGCTCGAAGAGCTGGAAGATGAAGTTGAAGAAGAATCGGAGCTTGCACTAGAACTTGATGCATCCCCATCCCCTTTATAAACGCCAAACACGTCTTCACCACCACACACAGCGTCACCATAACCATAACAACTGGTTGAACATTTCGAAGCATCGGTTTCATGGGTAGGTTTGCCAAATAAACAGTAACATTCATTACCATTTTTCAAAGCTACGTAAGGATAATCAGAACATTCCTCGACACACTTCGAAGGAGTTTGATACATGTTGGTGCCTCGAGACTTGTCGTTGCCTATTGCGGAAAAACACCCAACATAATCATCTGCTTGAGCAACTAGTAGAACTGACAAGACACTTAATAGAAAATATAACTTCCCCAAAAATTTCATTATAGAATAACACGAGAGGATAGGAACAAAAGAACGGATCTAGCTAATAGTGAAAAACATCAAATCAAGGCTGAATAGAATACAACTATCAACAAATAGAATACAACTATCAACACTTTAAAGATAAGTTAGGCGAAGGGCGGCTAATCTTCTCTCTTTTTTTTTTTAATTCAGTTTTTCTTCTGGCCGCTTGTTTGGGCTTCCTTGAATCAGGAAAGTTTAGTAGGATATTAACGATAGACTGTACTATACTCGTACTGGGGAAATAGCCAACAAAGTAACTAAATGAAAGAATAGGTTGTTGATGTTGAAAGAAAGAACTAGTAATTAGTGATTTTTTTGAAAGGAGTGATTTTTTCCACAGGAGAAAAAAATTAAAATAAAAAAAAATCAACTAAAAAAAATTAAACTAAAAAAAAACTTAAACTAAAAAATTATGACAAAAAAAGAAAAGACCGATTTTTACCTCCTTCAGTTCAGTGGAATAAGGTGAGATGGGTCGCCTTAACGGGGGGTGTTTCTACAGACTGAGGTGATGGCCAATACCAGAGCAGGACAGCATCGGCTGGTCGTATTCCCAGGATCCTTGGAGCACTAGGTCAATTTAATTATAGTAATATCGTGTAGTTTTCCTCTAAAACAGTTCGTAACGCGTTTTTTGGTGTTGTCATAACAATTTCGATGGGCCTAGACTCGAGCACTCGCGTAGCCCGGCTTTGGGAGGAACCTCCGTGCATACACAAAATAGACCAGTACCTACAGCATGCACCCGTGCACCACGAACTTGGCAGAAAAAAAGAAGAAGCGTGCGGGCACCATTTGTGTGGTGTACCGGTCGGGGGTTAATGTTAAACATGTATTGACCCATCCCACCATTAGTGGGAGGGATAACTTATTGGCAAAGGGTATTAGTAGAACTGAAGAGAGGAGAGTCTAGGGAGCGATCTATTTACAAACAAAGCTGAAACTTAGGAGGATGAGAAGAATCATTAGATTGACGCTGATGATCCATTTGTTCAATTTGAATTTGGGCTGGCGTATGGACATGGTGGCCGGGTAGGGCAATTCGTACATGTGTCTTTTCTCCAACGATTGAAGGCCGTAGCTATCAGTTTGACTGCTTTCAATTGGGCTTTGACTTTTAATTGGGCTTTGACTTTTAATTGGACTTTGACTTTTAATTGGACTTTGACTTTTAATTGGGCTTTGACTATTTTCAATTGGACTTTTCTCAAATTGACGGGTTGAATGTACCAGGTTTGGCGGTACCAGGTTTGAAGGACACGACATTAACATTCTATCCTCTTGAAGTTTCACCAATTTACTAGGACTAACCATACACATTGATAAAGAAGCAGAGAAAAGATGAAAAAAAAAGTTGCTCGTTTATTCGTTTTTTAGCTAAATAAATTTTCGCTTCCGAACGACCCTTACAAATTAGTTATATACATTCCCAAGGTTAATACTCTTGATAACGGTATAATCGTCAATTCCGTATAAAGAGCCTTCTCTACCAAACCCACTTTCTTTGACTCCCCCAAAGGGTAAGGCGGCGTCGGTGAAGGCGGCGGTATTGACACTGACCATTCCGGTTTCTAATTTTTCCGTCATATACCAAATGGTGTTGATATTGGTTGCGAAAACATAGGCGGCCAATCCGTAGTTTGATTGATTACAGACTTTCAATACTTCTTCTTTGGTATCGAACTTAACCAAGGCACCTAAGGGACCAAAAGTTTCTTCGTGAATCACCTTCATATCATTGTTTATATTGGTTAATACCGTTGGAGCATAAAAGTTTTCCCCTAATTGAGTCAATCTACCACCTTTAACTAAAACATGAGCACCTTTGGCCACGGCGTCTTTTACGTGGTCTTCGACCTTGGCAATGGCTTTACCATTGATCAAACAACCATGGGTGACCCCTTTTTCAAACCCATTACCGATTTGGAAAGCGTTGACTTTGGCAGCAAATTTTTCGGCAAATTTATCGTAGATGTTGGCTTGGATATAAATTCGATTGGCACATACGCAGGTTTGACCCAAAGATCTAAACTTCGAAGCCACCGATTGTTCTACTGCTTGATCTAAATCACAATCGTCAAATACAACTATTGGTGCATTACCACCTAATTCCATTGATAATTTCTTCAAAGTGGATGATGATTGATTGGCTAATAATTTACCAACTGGGGTTGATCCAGTGAAACTGATTTTTTTAATTAATGGGGATTCACAAAATTTCTTACCACAATTTGGAGTTGATTCCACTGAGGTTAATACCACGTTGAAAACTCCTGGGGGAAATCCGGCTTGTTCTGCCAAATAAGCCAATGCCAATGAACTTAATGGAGTTTGGGCATCTGGTTTCAATATAGCAGTGCATCCAACTGCAAATGCTGGGGCTGCTTTACGAGCCCCCATTGCCGAGGGGAAATTAAAAGGACATAATAATCCAACTGGTCCAACTGGTTGTTTATAAGTAAGAATCTTATTATTTGGATTAGAAGGTTGAATGGTATGACCATAGATTCTTTTGGCCTCTTCAGAAAACCATTCAAAATAAGAAGCAGCATATTTGATTTCTCCAATGGCATCAGTTAAACATTTACCATTTTCCCAAGTAATTATTTTAGCCAAGTCATCTAAATTTTCAATAATTAAGTTATATAAGTTACGCAACCAACGAGCACGATCGTAAACATTGGTTTCACGATATTTTTGAAAAGCTTCATAGGAATTTTCGATTGCTTGATCGATTTCTTCACTGGTTTGATCCGGTAATTCAATAATGAATTCGCCGGTTGCGGGATCGTACACTTTGAAAGTGTTCTTGCTCTTTGATTCAATCCATTGTCCGTTGACAAATGGGCCTGATCTGATTAACTCGGGGTTGTTTAAACTTGGTGCCATGATTACCGAGTTATGCCAATTTACCGGGGCAAATCGATTTCTCTCGCTATTTATGTGATTGCTTAGCGGGTTCTTAGCGGGTACCACAATCTGTCACCGACACAACTACACCACCTCTTCTATACCAATCTATACCAGTCCATACCAATCTATACCAGTCCATACCAATCTATACCAGTCCATACCAATCTACTAATCTACCAATCCACACTCATCCATGCTATCCCGTTATACTGTAACTGGGGGGTCGCGTCACGTGACGCGACTAATTTATTTTCCACGCTAGTCACTCAAAACACAATTTAAGGATACTACTTCTTCATCATGTCAAACTATAATCCATTACCACAATCTGAACCGGAGTCTGGCCCGGTGCCTCCTCCTTATACTGAAGAACGTACTGCAGGAGATAATATCCCCGATGATTTCAAATACAGTACCAACGTTTCGGAATGTCTGGTTGACTTAAGACACATGTTTATACGTAAAGTGTACTCCTTATTGACTCTCCAAATCCTAGGTACCATTATTACCGGATTCATTATTCGTTCCAGTCCCTCTATTCAAAACTGGTGCTTCAACAACATTTGGTTATGGATTGTAAGCATGGTTGGATCAATCGGATTCTTGGTCAGTACTCTATACAAGGCCAGATCATATCCCACCAATTTAATTCTATTGAGTGGATTCACTCTATGTGAGGCCTACGGGATTGGGTTGGCCACCGCCACCGTGGAAAGTGGTGTGGTGATACAAGCCCTTGAACTAACCCTTTTGATCTTTGTTGGTTTAACCATTTTTGCCTTCCAAACCAAATACGACTTTATCAGTTGGCAAGGTTTCACCAGTATGGGCTTATGGGTATTGATCGGATGGGGGTTCCTTTTCATGTTCTTTCCCCAACATCTGTCAACTGCAGAATTGATCTATTCGGGCTTGGGTGCATTGATCTTTAGTATCTACATTATAATCGATACCCAGAAAATCATTAAAACTTGTCATTTAGATGACGAAATCCCGGCCACCATTTCTCTCTACTTAGACATTATCAACTTGTTTTTGTTTATCTTGCGTATCTTGAATAACGATAGAAGAGACTAATAAATACTCGGTCACCGAAACGTAATTGTAAGCTGGAGCTAATTGTAAAAAACGGGTTCCGGCCGAAATTTTTGTTACGAGCAGAAAACGTCTGCGCGGGTCGGGGACAAGTTGGAAAAAAAAATAACACCGAAAGCCAAAGCTGCGAAGATCTTGATGGGGACACGGCGGAAGAAGTCATTACTAACATGCGCCAAATTAACTCCGTAGGCCTTTGAAACTGTCAGATGTATATATATCCATCGATGCTGCAAAGCTATTTTTCTGGTTTGCCGAATTATCTTTTTCTGCCTGTCATTTAATGACCATACTATGTTCACCATGCTATCCAAGTTATTCAATCCTTTCAATCCTTTCAAGCTGAAGAGACGGGAGTCTGATCAAGCTCCGGAGGGAATCAAGAGAAGACACTCCTTCCCATTACATAATAGTCGTTCTGCTCCAGCACATAGAGGCTCGACTTCCACGCCACCTGGTCATTTGAAAACAAGCCAGCGGTCGCTGAGTCCGGAGGTGATGACCCGGTCCCGGTTGATGAAGTCGAATATATCGTCACTGAAGGCCTTGAGCAGGATCCCTAATTCTGCCAAACGGTTCAGCACTGATTCTTCTTCGTCTCCTCTTCTGACTCCCACTGCTCCGGAAGACTACTATCCCAATTACGTTGCTCGCCCTGCCGACGCGTCCCGCGGGTTACTGATGGATGGCACCATAGACGTCAGCGTACGATTATCAAGAAACAACACTACCAATTCGATTGACAATTACTACGATGGTAAGAAAATAGTTAGATTTCTGTGAGTGTTCCTTGTATATAGATTAACGATGTTATGACTTGACAATTACTCATGTAGGTGAGTGTAGATGATTGAACTACTATAATGAATACTATGAATACTATAATGGATACTATGAATACTATAATGCATACTATGAATACTATAATGAATACTATGAATACTATGAATACTATAATGAATACTATGATGAATTATACATGACTACCATATGATTAGAGACCTTCGTATAAATTTTTCGTATTTTCGTAAAACGGATGGCGGCTTTAAAAAAAATAAATAAAAAATATTTAGTTAACGGCTAACGGCGCTATCGGTCAAAGTAACAACCCGATTACATAAGCGGCTGCTGAACACTATACTGGAGGTAATCCAGTACGACAAACCGGGCATTGCAACTTATAGACCATCCAGTCTTCTAAGCATTCACTGTGGAAAATGTGATGGCACGGAGTGATCATGTACTCTTTCAATTTGGATTTATCTAGTTGGTGAATGTTCTTACCGTCGGCGTTGGTATTGATTGGGATTTCGATGTTATTCATGCAAATGGCACAATCAACTTTACAGTTTATGATCCCGTTATTTTCAACCAAATCATTGGTGCTGGTTAAGTTATTAAGCATGTCGGACAGGAACCCTTTCCCGGTTTCCAAATCCTTAATATTGAGTAAATAGTGATAATCATAAGCTTGCGGTAACCATTTTTCGTTAATCCAGAATCTTGCGCCAAAAATTTGTTGCAAATACAATAATCCAATTTGTAGTAAGATCCACAGAGTTAGTACAATGACCAAGACTGGATCGTAATGATGTCTTAATGGATTGTGTTTGATGAGACTCAAGTACCATACCGGGATGATCCTAATCATGGAAGTGCCCCAAATAAATTCCCACGAAAATGATTTGCGACGGTTTTTAAGAGTGTTGCGACTGAATTGGGGAATCCAATAAGAATTGATTAGAAGTAATCCTCCGTATTCGAAGATTCGGCGGAACGTTATTCTCCATAAGAATGAATTCAATATTAAGAAAGTCGATAATATAGTCAAGATGCATCCGGTTCCAAATACGCGATTGGCAAAAGTACTTTCGTCATTACCCAATGGTGCAGTAACCGGTTGTGCTTGGGTGGCAGCAGGAGTGTTTGTTGTTGGTTGAGTCACCGGTAATGGTAATCCTTCTTCTCGACTTCCTCTCATGATTTCCCACCAAGTGGTTCCGGTTTCGTTTGATTGCACCGTCATTACACTCAATAGAAATTTTAATCCAAAGACTCCGCACATTAAAAAGGCAATCACCGCAACACATGCTAATAATAAATACAATTCTTCAATCAAGTTGGATATTAACAAAAATAATAACGCCATTAAAGCATCCTGTAACGATATAATCGAAATGGTAGTACTGGAAACATTAGACAATTGACCAGGCGTTTTCATTTCTTTTAACTGTTTGACAAGTAAAAATAATTGAATAATAATTAATATTAATAATCCACTCAACATTTTTTTCAATTCAAAATTGGTAACTTCAGTTTTGTTCCCTTCAAATATCGTTTGTGGTTTGGATTGTAATATGATCCCGCAATCAGGAGAATAAAGTAACGATTCTTTAATACTCAATTTAGGAATTTCGTGCGGGATTGGTCGACCACTTGGGTTCATTAACTCTTCATCTATTTCGGCCAATTGCTTCTTCAGATACTCAGTCTTATCGAACTGGAAATACGATATATATTCACATTGCCCCTGGGATTTTTCAATATAACTATTCATATAATCCATATTAAGATCTTTTTCAAAGTTTGTAGTATTAACCAATTGTCCAATCAATTTCTTCGTTATATTGAATTTTTCTTCATCCATGGTTAGATAGCTTAATCCATAATTTCCTAGAAATTTCGCTGATCTACTTATACTAATTAATGATCCGGTTTTTTGAAAATATACCCCAAGACTTTCAACTTCATTATCGTTGATTTCGGGATAGTCAATCAAATTTAACTTAACTTTAACAACCACTGCATCATTAATGGAATCAGCCGTTATGTTCTTAACTTGATCCATCATCTCTCGATCTTTATAATTATAATCAAAACTCTTTAGTCCTAGAGAGATTTTACCCAGATTAAAAGTTATATTCCCTACTTTATTTATCACCCCGCTTGGTTCAGTTGGTTCGGGATTTTCTTCTGGATTCGCTTCATATTTTTGTTTTTGTTCTTTATATTGGCTTTCACTATATAATTCATAATGTTCTTGTAAATATTTAGGTAATGGCATTGCATATGGCTTGATCTTGTTGGCCTTCTTAATCACCTCGAAATCTCCATACACTTTTCCTGATATATTTAACATATAAGCTTCGGAATCTTCTTCATTTATTGGATCTAATGACCAAAATTGTTTAACTCGATTACTAACCTCATTGGGTAGTATGCTAAATTCTTCTTTTTCTTCAAAAGGATGTTTCCTATTATATTCATGAAATGGCCAATTCAGTTCATTCAAATTATTCAAGTTATCCTGATATGATAACTTAAATCCAGTTAAATTACCATATCCTTCATAATACTCTGATTTGGCTAAATCTTCCCGGTTAGCCCTAATGCTTGCATGAAACTTATCCAACGTCTCTCGATCCTTGTTGGAATGTGGTTGGTCAATCCCACTGGGTAATGACAAAAATATAAACATTATTATAAAAAACAAAATGGTTTGACGGTCAACAAGGGGCATTTTGGCTGGTGGGTTTTTCTTCTTCTAAGTGGTTGATATGTGCCCCTATTTCTCGGGTGGTATTTCTTTCAGCTAGTCGCTAGTATAGTTTTTATCTCTATATATCTTAAAATGGGTTGGTTCTAATTTGAACAAGTATCTTGTACTACGTTATATTTGTCAAATTTTGCCCCAATTCTTTTTTTTTTTTTTTTTTTTCAAATATCAATAAACCCGTACCATTTTTAACTACAGTATAGCGATAAAAACTTGATCTAAAATCATAGGAGTTTTATATTAAATTAACTATAAAAAATATTGTCGTTAATGACACCGAAAATTGAAGTAATCGAAAAGTAGAAATAATCATCAATTAATTAAATAAGATAAAAAAGGGGTGACCAGAGAATTAGAAAGTTAAATAAGTAATTAAAAGGTATATTTTGGAAAGACCCTGCTTTGCAAGAAAATGGTATATACAACCAACTAATTGTTTTGATACCATAACCATTGTAAGCATAGATTCAGAGATATTAAGTATTATACATTTGTGAAGATAGATTTTCGTGTATCATTAGCTTTTAAAGGATTTTGTAGTTTTTTTCTTTTTTTAAGTATTAAGGTATTTTGCAATTTTTTTGTCATAGATCAAGCATCTTATAATAATGAAGCCATAACAATAGCCAAGACAGTTATCAAGCTACCTGGGGCGGTGACGATATTACCGGCATTCTTAGATTGTTGAGCAACAGAGGCAGAACCTGCTGAGCCAGATGCTGAGGTTTCATTGGAACGTTGTTTGATATCCTCCACATTCTTAGCACCAACGGTAACATAAGCAGTGGTGGTTTGTAAGGCAGTGGTGGTAGCGGTGGTGGTGACGGTGGTTGGAACACAGTCGTCATCGGCACCAGCAGTTCCAGCAGCTCCAGCAGCAACAGTAGTTGGATACTTGGCTTCAGCAGCAGCAGTAGTTTTAACAGTGGTGGCAGCAGTAACAGTAGAGGTTGAACCAGAGTCAGCATCACAACTAACATCATCACAGTCGACGTTAGAGCATGAATCTCCATCATCTTCATCACTATCGTAATCGTCACTATCATAATCATCGCAAACATCGGTAGATGAACCTGAGCCAGAACCTGAACTTGATCCAGAGTTTGAGCCCGATCCAGAACCTGATGAAACACCTGAACCTGAAGAGCCTGAGGAGCCTGATGAGCCTGATGAGCCTGAAGATCCTGAGGAGCCTGAAGATCCTGAGGAGCCTGAAGATCCTGAGGAACCTGAAGATCCTGAGGAACCTGAAGATCCTGAGGAACCAGAAGATCCTGAGGAGCCAGAAGATCCTGAGCCTGCAGCAACAGTAGATGTAGCAGTAGATACTGCAGTGTCACAAGATTCGTCGTCGTCGTCATCAGTTACATATTCATAATCATCGTCATTTTCTGATTCGCTTGAAACAGTGGTAGTAGCAGTTGCCAATGCAGTTGTGTAAGTAGTTTGTGCACCATTCTTGACAGTGGTAATAGTGGTAGTATAGTATTCGGTGATGGTAACAACGTTTCCATCAGAACCACTACCTGATCCACTACCTGATCCACTACCTGATCCACTGCCTGATCCACTGCCTGATCCGCTGCCTGATCCGCTACCTGAGCCACTACCTGAGCCACCATTAGTTTGATCTGAAATAGTGGTTGTTGCTGCTGAAGTAGTGGTAATAGTTCCATCTCCAGGAGATTGTGTAGTGGTGGTACCATCGATACAGTCTTCATCGTCATCATCATCATCGTCATCGTCGTCACCACCAGCAGCAGTAGTGGTGGTTGATGAAGTTCTAGTAGTAGTGTTATCTTGAGGAGACCCTTTAGTAGTAGTAGTAGCAGTATCATCGTCATCATCACCACCTGGAATAGCGGTTGTAGTTGGAGATGAGGTAGTTGTATCATCGTCACAATCTTCTCCATCATCGTCATCATCATCATCATCTGGAACTGTAGTGTTGGTTGGAGATGAAGTTCTTGTGGTAGTAGTTGGAGATGAAGTAGTAGTACCATCACCTGGGGTGGAAGTAGTAGTTGTGGTATTATCACCACCATCATCATCATCACAGTCTTCTTCATCTTCATCATCATCGTCATCTTCTGTTGAAGTTGAGTTGGTACCTAAGATTTTATTGAGTAAAGAAGGATCTGAACTAGAAGAAGGATCGATACTTGAAGAAAGGGTGGATGAAGCTTCGGTTGAAGAGCTTGAATCATTTCCTTTTATCAAATTCATCAAACCATGACGGGAAGCAGCAGTAGCTGAGGCAGCGTCAACGGTTTGAGAAGTACTTGAGCTAGAATCGGAGCCTAAAATATCATCAAGGAAATCTGAGGAGGAAGAAGGATCAGCAGAGGATGAAGTCAAGCTGGAAGAGCTGGAGGATGATGAAGAAGCAACAGTTGAAGAGCTTTGCGAGCTGGAGGAATCAGAATCAGGATCCAAAAGACTATCCAAGAGACCTTTAGAAGTAGAAGAAGGTTCTGAAGAGGAAGAATCCAAAGAGGAATCAGTAGCTTGTGCCACAGCGTTCGCAACAGTAGGCACCAAAGTCGAAGAAGCTGAGGAGGAGGAGGACGAGGAGGAGGAAGATGAAGAAGTGGAATTGTTCACTGCAGAAGATTCATTAGTTGAATCAATAGAGTCGTTAGCATTAGTTGAATCAGTGGAATCAGTGGACTCGGTGGAGTCAGTGTTATCAGAGTCTGAATTCTTTGAACCGAATATAGAACTGAAAAGACCACGCTTGGCTAAGCCATTGTCATTAGAATCCAAGTCAATTTGCTGTTGATTAATAGCATGGGCCACAGCAGTGTACACCACTATAGATTGAAACAAGGTATTAACTTTCATATTAAATATCTTTCCCTTGAATTATATTTTGCAGACAAATCTTGATGATTTCAAACGAATGAATGGGGGTACAGGGTATAAACCAAGGAAAAGAGTTAGAGAAAGAAGAAGCAAATTACCAGTAACAAGTAACAAACTTGAAAAGTAGGGGTTTCCCATACTAGATATATAAAAGAATATAAACCAATGCTGCTATAAAACCAAATTTGAAAAACTTCCTAATTCGGTGCGATAATTAAATTAACATTTTTGCAATATTTTCGAGGTTGAACAATTGATGAAGTGCATGAAAAAAAATTACCGTATTGGGTGAGGACTGCACATACCCAGGGTTTACCAATGAGTTTTCGCAAGCTAATTGACAGTTTATGGTAAAAGCTACCCAAGGCCTCTTAGTAGAATATGGTAATAATTGAATCAACTTGGCAGGTGGTAAGTGGAGTAAGACCACTGGGTTCTTTTAGACAGTTATTGTTAGTTTTTGCAGAATGGCTAGAAATGTTTTGGATACTTCTGTATTTGGAGAATGAGTTATTACTGAAACAAGTTCTCTAGTAGAGGGTTGCAATCTTGGTTTTTTGCCATATGAGTCCATAGGGTTGGGCTAGATGTAGCGGGGTGGTTCTAATTGAGGAGCTGGTGGATGTAATGAAACCAGTGGAACCAGTGGATTCAGTGGATTCAGTGGATTCGGTGGAACCAGTGGAACCGCAAACCTAATGTTTAATACTGCCTTACAGAAACATTTGGTGAATGTTTTCACAAGTTTCCCAAGTCGAAATCCCTGGTGGCTCTTTTACAATTGCCTCTGTTAATAGTAATGTGGTATGAATTAAAAATACAAATATATAAAAAAGGTATAGAGAAAATCGTAAAAGTTATTAAAAGAAAAGGAAAGGGGGAAGAAATGAAACATTTTAATTGGTATCTTGAAGTCTTTTACCCAAATGGTTAAGAAGCTCTTCATCGGCCATAGCTAATAAGTCGGCTCTCTTCTTAATGGTTTTTCTAACCGATCTTCTAACTATTCTCTTTAAAGATTTCTTTTCCGATCTCTTTTTATTACCACAGCAGCAGTTTTGTTTGTTTGAAGAGGAACCAAAAATTGAAGAACCAGATTTAGAAGAGCCAGAGCTAGAACCAGAGGTACCAAAGAAATGATCAAGGATAGTTTCTGCAATTTCAAGAACTAAACCAAGACCTGATTCAGCACCATCAAATATATCATCAAGGATTTCGCTAAGTAAACCGGAACCTGAACCTGAGCTTCCTGAAGTGCTTGAAGAAGTTGAGTTACCAAAAATATCGTCAACAATATCACCTAAAAGCAGACTCCATGTAGTGTTACCAGAACTTGAAGAATCACCTCCGAGTAATTCTTCAATAACATCAAGAATGATACCAAATATGGTTCCCAAGATACCTTTACCACCGGAACTAGAAGAGGAAGAGGTGGACGATGATGAATTACCATCGAATAATTTATCAAATACACTTTCACCGAGTGATAAGAACTCGGAGGATAAACTCTTAGAAGAACCAGATGATGATTCAGTATCGTTGTCATCACTATCGAAAAGATCATCGAAGATTTCGCTTAAGAAACCGCCGGTTGAAGTAGAAGTGGATCTAGTAGAAGTAGTAGTGGCAGATGCATCATCATCGCCATCAAATAAATCAAGAATTCCCCCTAATAATGAACCACCAGTAGAAGTCGATCTAGCAGAAGTAGTGGTAGCGGTTGAAGAAGAAGATTCATCATCATCATTCAAGAAACCACCAATCAAGTTACTCAATAAGCCACCGCCAGTAGAGGTGGATTTAGCAGAAGTGGTGGTTACAGTTGCAGAAGAGGAAGAGTCACCGCCACCTAATAAGTCATCTAATAAACCTCCAGTTTCAGATGATGCAGCAGTCTTTTTAGCAGAAGTAGTGGCCTTTTTAGTAGATGAAGTTGTGGAGTCCTTATCGTCACCACCAAGATAATTATTATATAAATTACCTAATAATCCACCAGTAGAAGAAGAATCAGAAGAAGTTTTAGTGGTGGTAGTAGAATCGTCATTTTCACCAGCGGCAGCTTCTAAAAAGGTGTCAACCATATTACCTAAACCGTCAGAAGTTTCGGAAGAAGCAGTGGAAGTGGTATGAGTAGCATCAGCTCTTTTAACAAATTCTCTAGTTTGTAATCTGGATTCAAGACTTGAAACCAATCTTCTAAAAATTGATTGAACAATACCGGAGTTCTTAATGGTAGTATATAAACTACTCCAATCAATTTTCTTAACCACTGAAACAACCAATCTTTCACCAGCTTCAATGAACTCTTTATGGTTCATGAGATAATTATAGACTTTGCCAATAATACCAGAGTTGTAAATTTGTTCAACAATGTTGATAATAGTATCCAAATCTCTCTTGGAGATGTCTGATTTAGAATCTTCCAAAATGTCTCTTTTAATACTTCTTTTAATTTTAGAGTTAGAAGAGTCTTTCAAATAATCAATAAGAGATTCGTTATTATCGGAATCTGAATACATTGATTTGAAAAAACTTTTTGTTAACCCACTATTTTCAATAACATTAGCAATCGAAGAAACATTCAAACTTCCAGACGATATGGAAGAGGTAACCACTTTAGATAAAGAAGACGAGTTGGTTGAACCCAAAGTATCAACAAAATCGTTCAACAAATTAGAATTTTTTAACATATTCATCAAAGAATCTAATATATCACCATCTCTTTTAGTCAAACTGTTGGATTCGGTCAGTATTTCTTGAACAGCACGAATGGCCCATTCATGGTCAAGCTCTTGTGCATTTCTTTTCGAAGTCACATCAATTATTTCATTACTATTAGTATCAGATTTAGCAGCAACGAGTGAAGAAGTAACCAAGGTTATGGTTGTAAATATAAAACCAAACCTCATAGTGTATAAACGAAAGTTAATAGTTGGAGATAGTTACCAGTTTGTAGGAAAAGCTTTGCAAGCCAGTTTAGTGGAATTCTACTTGGTTTTAAATCATTCATGAGCTACTAGATGAACTCATTAGATTTATTAAGTTAGACATTTGTTACAATAGGTGCAACTCATTCCTAATCGGGTAAACTAATTTTGTTCCAACAGTGAAAACTTCCTATTTCGGTGCGAAACCTTTTGAACAATCTTTTCATTTTTGCAAACCATTTCCCAAGCTTGAACCACTGATGTTTATATTTGGCTGCATTGGGTTGTTGGGATGAGGCTAGCAATACTGAGCTAGGAATGAGGAGTGGTGGCTGCGTTTTGCACGTATCAAAAGAGTACCTGGATAGGTATTAAGCCTTGACCCGAATCAACGGGTGAATACATCACTGATGAATGGGGGTTGGAAGGCTTACGTTCTCGATCAAGATGACATGTTGACAGTTGAAGGACAAGAAAGATGTACGGTGAAAAAAATATTAACTAGTTGGCTGATCTAGCTGGGCTTACTTTAAGAAGATGCAAACTTACCAATTCCAGTAAGCCAAGTAACTATTGTTTTGGATTCTCCAGATTAGTTACGCTATGTGGGGGTACTCTGATACACTTAATCGGAGGGTTTTAGCAGGGCCTTCTATTGTCTATAGTATGATTGCAAAATTGGGATATAGGCTACTAAATTGATATATACGGTGCACCCGTGCAGCTTCTGACTAGTTGCAAACATGCAAACATGCAAACATGCAAACATGTATTGACTTTTCTATTTTTGTTTGGCAAAGCTATGGGAAGAGAGGACCCCTACTCTGAAGCTTTAACCATGGTGGTATTGCAACAATTAATTGTGGTGGTTAAGACACCCGTACCGTCGCTAGGTTTGTTCGGTTTTTTTTTTTTTTTTTTATTGATTGATCAACTTTCAAGCAGATACTGCTTCATCAAGGTTTAATAGGTACGCCGAACATTGGCCATGAGACCAACTTTAGTTAGAATGATAAGGCCTCGTCGCCCAGAAAGGAAAGCACCTCCATTGTTGCCACCTTTGAAACTCTACAAGGCTATATTGAGAACCCATGTACATAAGTTACCCATTGAATTAAGATCTTTGGGCGATGAATACGTGAAAGCCGAATTTAAAGCCCATCAAAATATCGACAACCCATTGCATATCGTTGGGTTTTTAACCCAGTGGCAAGATTACTTGAAAAATTTGGATGGAGGCTCATGGCAAGAAGGAAAATTGAGTCAAGAAGACTTGGATAAGATGTCACCGGAACAAGTGAATCAATTATATGAATTAATGTTAGAAACGAAAAGACTTGGTAGTGAAGGTTAGTGAGTGTATATAGCTATTCATAGTATTAAATATTTATTACAGTGATCTATTTATTACAGTTGTATTATTCATTATCGTCTTCGAGAAGATGAGAATCATCATCTTCATTTTCGGTTTCCTTTTCTTCGGGAGGATGATGTTGATTAACAAATTTGTATTTGGGAGCATAATCTGGCTTTTCAAAATTGTGAATTTCAAACCATTTTGGGATACAAGAGCTTTTATCCCAGGTAAAATCATCCACGGCTATACATGCACATCTTCTAGCAGATTTTATTTCTGGGTTATGAGGACAATCACCATTTGGCTTATGGTAGTATCCGGTATTTTCTAGGAATAATAATTCATCTTTACTTAATAGTAAAGATACGGCCATCGAATGAATTGGAGCATCACCCCATCTTGAATAATAAATTCCGCCTTCTTTATCAATCAAATCGAAAAATTTCATATAAGGTTCCAGTCGGTAAAAATCCATATCACCAATTTCAAAATTAGACCAAAAATGACACATATTGTAAGTAGTTCCACCATCTTCGGATAAAAACCCCATGTTATTATCTTTAGCAATGAGTTTCTTATTTTTTTTAGCAAACTTTTGAACGGTATCCCATAACCCAACCACAGTTGTATGTAGCTCTAAAGGAGCCATCGTAAAAGCATACTTTTTATTATTCTCATTCATATATTTGAACCAATCTTTTTCGAATATATCACAGTTGAACCTAATTTCTGGTTCAACTCTCCAATAAAATCTATAATTTTTCATTATCGGTAGTCTATAGAATAAACCAGCATTGAATCTGCACATGTGTCTGTAAGCTTCAGAATCCCCGTATTTAATTTTGGCTTCCTTCATCTGTCTTCTAACTTCAGCAGCCTTTGATTGATCAATCCATTTAGGGGATGACCAATAGTCTTTGGGGATCTCAACAAAATGAGCTTGTCCACTTACAAGGGACTGAACCACTTTGATAAATGTAGGATGGAAAGGTTTATCATTGGCAAAAACCCAATCATAATGATACTTTGAGTTAAATCTTGCTTCAACAGATTCAATAGCTTCAATCATTCCAACAAAATCTTCATTTCTCACTAAAGAGAAAAAGGTTGCATTTTCCCGTTTATAAAAAGGATCATATTCAGGAATGGTTATATTTATTTGACCTTTGGAAGCTTTTCCTACTTCTTTATTATTGAACTTGATACCATAACTTTCGAATTGGCCCATTTTGTCAAATTCAACCTCCTGCAAAAAATGTGATTGACCTTTTTCAATATCTTTAATATTGAAAACGTACTCTTTCATGGACATTTTACTTGGTCTATTATCCTTTTCTAACTCTTTTTCTTCTCCTTTTGGCTTATCTTTGGGCCGTTCGGTCTTTTCAATCTCTTTTGGATTTTGCTTTTGGGATCCCCCTTCGTACCCTTCCAACTCGTGCGCATTAAGTGGTGGTAATGGATCATTATCATAATGGACTTTGGACTTCAATAGCTCAATCTTATCATTTATTTTAACTGGATACGAATCTAACAGTAGCAAAGTTACCACATGTGAATAAGTCACAATCAAAATGACTGCTAGCAAGGATAGTAGAGCTACTCTTCTGACAGATAACCGTCGTCTTACTAACTGCCAGCCCAACATTATTTGATTATCTAGCTATTGGACCCGTTAAACTCAATGTGAAATCTATTCTTAAGCTCCTTTCGTCCACAAAGTCGAGTCCTCTTTCCCAATTCTCAATCAAGAAGTAATCATACGATGAGTAAAGTATCCGACAAGTCTGTTCTTCAGCATCTAGAGATTCCTTTTTTTTTTTTTTTTTCTATTTCCCCATCCTCCATATGCCTGATTTGTACCTTTTTTTTTGGCTTTCAACGAGTTTTTCTTTCTAATGAGAAGCTTAACAATGTAAGGGGAATCTTGATACTTTGTGTCGCGTGACTTTAATTCGAACAAGGCTCAAAGGGTAGATATCGGTGATTGAATACCCTGGGAAGAGGTGTTCGTAATTTGTATGCTAAAGACCAATCAAGATTACTTATGTATAGGATTTTTCAAACTATAAACTTTAAAAAAAAAAAGAAGTGAATGAATGAAATCAGCCTTTTCGATGAAAAATGAATTAAAAAAAAGTATCTATTTAAATTACAAACCTTTACCGTAATTACCAGAAGCGAAGAAATCCATGATGATCTTAACAATTTCTTCTAATGCAGCCAACCAAGTAGCTAATTCTTGGGCAACTTTATCTTGGTCAGAACCCAATTTTTCAAAAAAATCTTTTCTGTAAGGACAGGCTTTCATTGCTAATTTGAAAACTGGTTTAACTAAAACACCATGGTACTTGGATAAAGTTTTAGTATAAGCATCAGTGAAGGTGACGGTCAATTCTTTTGAAGGAGCATCAACGGTTTCTCTCATGGCTTGGGCAGTGAATTGTAAACCACGAGATAACCATAATAAACCTTGAGTAGCAGTTTTAGTCTTAGTATTAGCTTCTGATAAGATTAAATCTTGTAAAGTAGAAGCATTTGATGGATCTTGTAATAACTTGGCTCTAACTTTACCAATATTACCAGTCATATCTTTTTGAACAACTGCAAATGCAGATGATCCTAATAAGTCAAATAATTTGACCAAAGCTTCAGAAGCTTCCAAGAAGCTAGCAGTATCAATTTTTCCATCAGTAACTGGAACATCAGCGAATGATTTTTTACCATCAAAAAAAGTAGCCATCTTGTACGTGTATTTATTTGAATGTCAAGGTTAAACTAATGTAGTACCTAATACCTAAATATTTGACAGGGTAATTATGGAGATTGATAAACGAACGATTGAAAATGTTTTGTTGTCTTTTTTGCTTTTTTGTAACGCGTTATTACCAGCCGCACGTGATCTGCCAAATCAAAGTAAAACACCCGTACCGCTTTTCTGATGTCAGCCTCACCAAAGTTCCATTGGTTAACTCTTGTCAGTTTGGCACCTTTTGGTTTAGCTTATTCCTTTCAATTGACTTCTTTTAGTTGAAAGGGGAACTTGTTGTAGTCCTATTAAAATTCAGTGCATTTGGGCGATCATTATAAATAGCACTCAAATTGGCAAAAATACGCTACAAATTGCAAAAAAGTTCATGACATTAGGCATTTCATTAAATTAATTACTGATACATAAGGAGTAGTAAACTATAAATACAACTAGAGTAGGAAAAGAAAGTCTATTGAAATAATGCATAAGGAGAAAAGACACCTACCATTCCAAATCTTGAGCCCACCTAACTTTCCTCTTTTTAGAATCGGACTTCATAGCAGGTTTTTCATTTGAGTCAGTGGGAGCGTTTTCTTTATCGTCTGAGGCATCACGATCAGAATCGTTTTCGGATTCACGATCGGTTTCAGTTTCATCATCTTCTGGTATGACTTGCTTTTTAGCGGGTTTCATTTTAGACAAGATATTTTTATTTGAGAATATTGGAATATTACTGGTGGGGGGTATTGGTTGTTGACTAACAAGTTCAACTTCATTAGTATTGGTGTCGGATGGGTTTTTCAGTTTCTCTTTTTGTAATTCTTTACAATATTTGTCGAATTCAATTTTAGAATAAAACCCAATTTTCTTGATCGAATCCTTTTGGGATTGTTTGGGAGATTTTTTTTTGTGAATCGAAAAATATTTATTATGTAAAGCTTTGATTATAGCCATTTTTGATTTTGGTTTTTTATTCAACGGCTTAGAATCATTTGAAGTATCGTCATTTGTTGGAATTTGAACAATTTCATTAACGTCTTCTGGTAATGGGAACCCTTCACAATTGGAAGCATTCAATTCAGTACCAAATTGGGTTGCATCATTGATCAACCCAGTCAGAGAGTCAACGATAAATATATTATGCTTTCTTTGTTGATACTTAATACTTGGCTTAGACGGTATTATTGATTTTGGGGTGCAAATTCTTTTGGGTGATTTTATATGATTAAGATTATTTGATTGTACACTATGTTTAAGGAGATAATTTTCATTTGGTTTTCTCAAGTCAACATTGGTTAAATTTGATAATGGTTTTAATATTGGAATTTGCGATTTAGTTGATGTATTTGTTTTCTTCGGAGGGGCTTTGAAAAAAATTTTACCTGATTTCTTGATTGAATTGACATCCTTATTACGAATGGATTTCAAAGGATCAGGATATGGCGATAAATTTTCCTTGTTTTCATCACTTGCATTATTTGAATTTGATAAATATGAATTTAATTGTAAATCTAAGTTGTCAGGGAGTGATGATGTAGGATTTAAATTTTTAGTAAAGCGTCCTTTAAACACTCTACTTCTTAATTGGTCATCCAATTCTAAGTCTTCATCTTTTTCATTCAATTGATTCATTAATTTAGTTACTTTATCATTATTTAATTTTCTATTGGAAAAAATAGATTCTTCATTTTCTGATAATCCAAAAATATCATCAGTGTTGGATTGCTCACTTTTCAGTCTCAATTGCTTGGTAACTTTAAATAAATCATTAGTAATTGAATTGGTTTTCGAAAGAATCGGACTTAGTTTTAAATTTGGACTATTTTCTATATTTAAAAGATTTTGTTCAGAATTATTCGGTAGTTTTTCAATTGCACTTTTATCATCTATACCTTCCAATAGATTATCATAGTCTAGTTTCAATTCTTCTGAATCAAGTAGGTTACTACTATCGAATTCGGCAAACGATTGATCAAATTCGGACTGTAGTACCATTTCAACAAAATGCAACCAAAAACAAAAAAAGAAATATAATCAAAAATGCAAACGAATGCAAAAAAAGATTGGAAATGGGTAGTAAACGATTGGCAATCTTTGTTTTTTCAGTGAGGGATCAAACTTTAAACTTAAACAAAGATGAGTACAAAGAAAAGTCTGATAAAAATACCAAAAAACAGGGTGATGACAACAGGGTAAAGGAAATGAGTCAAGGGAAGGCTAAAATGAAAAACAAAACGAAAAATGACGAAGCAAGGTGATATTTATGTTGTCGATGACTTCAAAATAGGGGGTAATGACAAGAAGATGAAGAAGTAGTTAAAAAACAACAACAACGAAAAAGAAAAGAAACAAACAAAAAGAAAAAAGATTCAAAGATGGATCAATTCTTTTTGTTTTTTGTTTTTGTTTTAGATGGTTCAATGGACTTGAAAAATTGTTGTCTTGACTTCGAAAAGTTAATTGAATTGTCAAAAAGTATCAAAATTTAGGTTGCTCGTCAAAAACTGATGGTAAATGAGGCAACAAAAACAAAAAGACTTGACTTGAGACGAAAAAAATAAGCAAAATAACGTTCTGTGGAAAGTGAAGGGGTTCTTATTCTTCTTGTAAAGCGGCGAATGACGAAAGCAGGAGGGAGAAAAGAGCCAAACGAGTGCCTGTATAAGGAGATTGTATTGATGATCAAGGGTTCTGCTTTGTTTGTGTTTGACAAGCACTTATATAAAGACTAAAGGAAGAAGTAATGAATGAAATATATCTGGAAAAAAAAAAAAGTGTATGGAAGTTGACGATTTAAAGTGAAATTTTTTGAAAACTAAATTGTAATTGTCTTCACCGATCTTGGTAAATTGATCTTTGGAGAGAAAAGGGGAAATCAACCATATACTAGTGAAGGAATAGTTAAAATCAAAACATACAGATTCCAGAGAAGGATGTCTTAAACAGTTGAAAATGAAAACATTCTTTGGGTAATAGATGTTTATATTTGTACTAAATCAGGGAAAAAAACATCAACAGATTAATTTCACAAACTTTTTGCCGGTTACAAAAAAAAAAGCACTACAACACCAAAAGGACGTGGCAGACCCAGAAATTAGAGGGTTTTTGAGAAAATCAATCCTGAATGGGACCTGTATTAATTACTTAAGTTAGTTAATAAATTACTAATAATTTCTCAAGATTTCATTGAGCTGGTCTCTTTTTAACATGTTTTCTAACTTGAAACAAGCGGCGAGCTCGTCCAACTCGTTATAGGTCAAGTCAGCCAACAAGTCAGCGTATTCGTACTGGAAATATTGACTGAACAACAAATTTCTAGTAACCCGGGATATGTGATCTCTTATGGTCCAGACATGCGGATAGATGGCTCTTTGGTTCTCCAAGGGGATGTTTTGTTCAAAGTGCTCTTGTAATGAATCATAGAGTTTAGCGTATTTTGGATCAATATCGTTCCCCCATCTATCCAAGCCCAATTTTTTCTTTCTGATAAGGTAGTGCCCCAATACTTGGTACAATTTTGATTCCGGGTCCACGTAAACCAATCCTTGGTATCCGATATCTTTATAGAGCCAGATGTTCCAACTGATTGGGGTTTTATCACCGCTGGGATCGCCATGCGAGTAAATATCAAGCTGGTCTTTTAAAAGTTGATACCGTGCCTTGTTGATGGTATCGGGATCGCCGTCACCACGAACGGTGGACGCATACACCGGACCAAACTCCCCGTTCCATACCGGGACTTTATTCTTGATCATATAATCAATTTTACGAGTGTACTGATTTTCAAGTTTTGTCTTTTCAGAATCAGAACCGGCGTATAAAGTACCTTGTGGGTTGGGGAACCCGAAGTTTGAATAGTCATGAATCGAAAAAACAGAATTAGGGAAAGTCGTTGCTGGTGGGAATTGACTAAAATCCATTGCATAAGTATTTGCATCCAAAAACAAAATATGATTTGAATCGTTGGAACGAATTGTTTTTTCAAGACGAACATAAAAATCAATAAGCTTTGAATGGTCTTCGGACGCTGGCTCATTCAATGGGTTATAACCGGCAATCCATTCATTCTTTTCGTAATATTTAGCAATTTCAGCCCAAAGGTTAATAATTACATCCTGAAATATCTTAAAGTCCCAGAAAAGAGCCTTATGAATGCTAGAGTCACTATGCCAATCTTGGTTCTGGCCCCCGGGAACAGCATGCAAGTCCAAAATGGTATATATGCCGTGCTTGGAGCAAGTATCGATGATCTTATTCAACTTTGTGAATCCGTCACCGTTAATCTTGAATAAATCACCATCATCATTTAAGAAATGACGGTAATTAAAAGGAATTCTCACGCAGTTCAATTTCAACTCATTCTTGAAGAAAAGGGCATCCAGCTCCGTCCAATAATAATCATAAAACTTCTCAAAGAAGAAGTCGTACTTCTGCTTACCCATTTTTAACTCCAACACTTTCTTATGTTCAGTCTCATGTCCTGGGTATCCAGTAATGAAATTTTCCATATTAAGGTGTCCTCCGGTAGCACATCCTTTCAATACCACCGGCTTATCATTGGAGTCAACTATCTTGGTTCCTTTAACCTTGAGAAACCCACTCATCGTTCGTTATTGGAATTACCAACTCCATGACTCCCTGCTGCCTGAATGAAAAAGCCCTTTTATACCAGCTCTGCTTTTCCAATTACCCCCATCCAAGCACGGGTACGTTACCTGTTCTGGTGCAATGCTCCAACCTTCGTCCATCCCACCCAACCATTGTTCCCCCACAAAAGCAAGGCTTGAAGTATCTTTGAATTATCGAATTCTTAGTAAAAGTTTAAGCGGAAAAGCGAAACGCGGGGTGCGTCTTGCATGAAACCTCAACTATCTGAGACAATTGACAGAAGATCTCTTCACTAAACCAATGAACTGACCCACTGAAATGACCCACTGAAATGACCCACTGAACTGAACGGCCTCCTCCTACCGACACCGATGATACTGTGATAAAAAAAGCGACCCATCTGAACACAGAGGACTGGATTCGCCAAATGTAACCCCAAAAAAATGGTGCGTCCCCGAGACGCACCATTGAGTTTTTCCCCCATAAAAGAAAGGAAAAACAATCACCTACGGATTTTTTACCTTTTGCAGTCTCGGGTTTCATTGAGAGAATTCCCTCAAGAAATTTTAGGGGATGGAGTTCGCTTTGCCGGTAGTGGGTGGAGGAAGAGGAAGAGGAAGAGGAGGAGGAGGGACTGATCTGAGGAATGATCATATACTAGTACTCAGAGGTTGCGAAATCATTCTAATTTTGAACAAAGCCTAATTATAGACAAAGCACTCCACCAATTATTTTCTGGATTTGCTAGACTTTACGGGAAAAATACGACGTGGTTTCACGGTGGATTTCCAGTGGGGGAACCGGATGATCAGTATGGCTGAACGGCATCATCGAGTATAAATTGTTCTACACGAGACTTGAGTTTTGTTCTTCTATTGATACAAACAACAAGTATGTCTGATATTTCTAACGAATCTAAAGTTCTACTGGTTGAGGAAGACCAAAGCCTGCTTCATAAATCAACTGTTAAAGATTATGTTTGTGAAACTCGGCCTTGGTATACGGTTCCTCATTTACTTCACTTAAATTTTGTTTTATTTTTGGTTTGTCTTTCTTCTACCAATAATGGGTACGATGGTTCAGTGCTTAATGGGTTACAGTCCTTGAATTATTGGCAAGATTATTTTGGCCATCCATCGGGAGCAAGATTAGGTGCATTGAGTAACGCTGTTGTGTTTGGGGTGATGATTTGTTTCCCAGTGGGCCCATATCTCGCCGATCACATTGGTCGTAGGTTTTGCATTGGATTTGGCCAAGCCTTAACGGTGATTGGTAGTGTTATCCAAGGGGTTACTGGGATGGGGATACACTGTGCTGAAGGATTCTGTACGGATAGAGACCGTCATTTTGTTTGGTTTTTCTTTGCACGTATTATTGTTGGTTTTGGTGCTGGGGCTGCAGTTATTGGATCCAGTAGTTTGATTTCAGAGTTATCTTACCCAACTCATCGTGAGGTAGCTACTTTTGCCTTTAATGTTTTTTGGTATAGTGGAGCAGTTTTAGCTTCATGGGTTGTTTTCGGTACTAGAAATTTAGATTCAGATTACGCTTGGAGAATTCCCTCTTTTATTCAAGGGGCATTACCTCTAATTCAAGTGTTAACTATCTTTTTAGTTCCGGAATCGCCTAGATTTTTAATTGCTCAAGGTAGAATAGAACAAGCCGAATCAGTTTTGAAAAAATATCATATTGGTAATTCAGTGGAAGCTGATAAATTGGCTTTTATTCAATTTGAATTAGCTGAAATTCAAACGGCCATTGAAAATGAAAAACTCACCACCAATTCTTCTTACATGGATTTTATCAGAAAGAAGAACTTCCATAAACGTTTATTCTTGGTCTGTTTTGTTCCGGTTATTATGCAGCTTGCTGGTAATGGTCTTGTTTCTTACTATCTTAATAAAGTGTTGAATTCTATTGGTATCACTGGTGAAACCGAACAGCTTATCATTAATGCTTGTCTTATGACTTATAACTTTGTTTGCTCTGCTGTTATTTGCTCTCTTCTGAGCCTTTTCAAAAGAAGAACGCTATTCATCACTTGTCTTAGTGGTATGTTAATTTCCTATATCATTTGGACCATTTTATCGGCAATTAATCAGCAACGTCATTTTGAAGATAAAAGTTTGGCCAATGGGGTCTTAGCCATGATTTTCTTATTCTACCTTGCTTATAATATTGGTGTTAATGGATTACCTTACTTATACATGACTGAAATCTTACCTTACTCTCACAGAGCTAAAGGAATTAACATTTTCCAGTTCGTCCAGGAAGTTCTTTTGGTCTACAACGGGTTTGTAAATCCAGTGGCAATGGCTGCCATTGAGTGGAAATACTACATCGTCTACTGTTGTCTTCTTTGCGTTGAATTGGTTGTGGTTATTCTTTTCTTCCCAGAAACTTCCGGCCGCAGTTTAGAAGAAGTCGGTGAAGTCTTTGGCGACGAAGTAACCAAAGTCCACCTCAATTCTTACGACTCCAAAGCCAAGCACTCAATAGAACATGTTGAATCTACATAATTTTATATACTACTAATACTTTCCAATAAAATTTGGTAAAAAGATATATAAGCAATAATAAAAGTCAGTAATGTATTTATTATAAGTAATCTCTCCCCGATAACATATTACACCCGTACATATAACAAATTTCGCAGTCGTTTCTGAAAAGGACGTGCGCCAGGCCCATTTCCTGTGCTTGCAAAAACAGTATCAACAAGTTGAAATCAAGTTGCAAAAAATGAACTAGTTCCCGCCCCTAGCAAGAATTGTAAGAGCAGGAAGGGATAAGACAGCGAAGCAGGGCTTGCCACACTGGGGGAGGTAACAATCGTGGAAAGGCACGGACTAGCCCCTTCCCCTACTGTAATTAACAGCACGGTGACCTGTCACATTAAGGATGTATCACATTCGAGACGTTCCTCAAGTGACCTATCACATCGAGACCGGTAATTGTGACCAGTAGTTTTCTCGAGTATATAAAGGCTTTCCAAACCTCTTTTGCTGATCTGGTACCCTGTTTTTGGTAGGCTCAAGATGACGCTTTCCTCTGACGAAGCTAGCTTCCCGTTGACCAGCCCAACTACTTTGAGAAGCCTGCAATTTTCCAAGGTTCATGCTCCGCTTACTCCAAGGGAATGCGTACAAGAAGCGCTTAAGGTGATTATGAGAGAGCTCACTAAACTTCATAATGAGCATGGATTGGACTTCTTATTGGCCACTCAAGCCAAAGGCGAAGAGAATCTTAAAGTTCTGCATTCCAAGCTAGTTAATGGGAACCAGAGACAGCAGATAATTGAAGTGATCCGGGATGAGCATGCTTTTACAGCATTGACGCCAACTCCAGGGTCAAATGAAGCGCATGAAGACGATTGTGGTTCATATAAAATGGTTCCGGTTTTCAATGATACCAAAGATATTGTGATCTCCAGAGGTAAAAACGGACAGAAAAAGTTACACCAACACCTCTATGATTTGTTCACTTCGCTTTCACAAACAAATTGCAAGTCAATTGCTAAAGAATGGATCAAAGCGGTGGAACCAAAAAAACAGGCTTCGTATCCGTATAAGTTAGGGAATTCCTCCAAGCCGGTATGGTGGCCCCAAGATGTCGAGCATCTTGAGCCCGACCACTTGAATAAGGAAAAACGAACCGCGTTGCTTATCCTGTTGGCAATGAATCCCAACTTAGACCTTGATCGGTTTAAAGAAAGGACTGATTTTCTGTTATCCCAAAAACCATTTCTCCTCAAAAGAATAGTTGATGAGATATATTATTTTGCTTTTTATTCAAGACTATTCTACGGTGCTGGCGAGAAGGAAAAAGAAAATTATTATAAGTACTTATGTTCCAAGGTCTCACTCCACGAATTGCACCTTTTGCATGGACCTTCTATTAAACTTATTGGTAGTAACTTTTCTTCGAGCGGGAGATTCACTTTGGTGAATTCTGAAATCGATACTGACTCCATTAATAAAACCGCTTTCCTGTTAGTATCAGGTTCTTCAAAGTGTAAAAAACCCATCAAAAAGGACTTGAAAAGAAAACTCTGCGATTTTGTACAGGTTGAAAAGATTAACGAAGCATACTACGAACAAAGGGAAGATAGCGAAGACGAATATGTTCCTTTTTCTAAAAGACAAAAGCAAATTCGGTATGACGACTACAGCTCCGATTCGGTAATAGTCAGTGATGATGAAAAGCTCCTGAGTCCTCTTTGTGAGTACTCCCAGGATTTTTCAAGTTATCTCAACTACAAAATTGGTTCATCGGACTCTGCTGCATTCTTTTCTGATGATCCCTCGGACGAGATGGATGACTTTGAGGAAGAGTTCGACATCACAAGTAAACCTACGCAGGGATTGACCTTATAAGCGTTTTCAATATCATAAATCTGCTCCATTCAACTTTCAATTTTATCTACTTTGGAATCTTAATCTTTCACTTCTTAACGTTTTATTTGCAAGGTTGACCATGTCTTTTTTCGGTAGCCATACTCTATGGCTCTCCTCTCATTCTTATACAACTATACGTTCATTCTTTCAGTTTGTAAACTTTTGCATCGGCTCTTACCTTTGGTGTTCATACTGAAAACAAAAAAAACAAAAAAGTCTACTTTGCACTTTGTGGTTTAGCAGCCAAAATCATCTATAAAATCATCACCAAACCCATTTGAAAGAGCTCGTACAGACTTTCCTAGTGTCCAAATTAATTCACATAATCTATCCAAAATGTCTGCTACTGAAAATACTGCTATTGCTTCTGAAAGTGCTGTTGCTACTGACAATACCGTCACTGTTACTGAAAATACGGTGACTGTTCCTGAAGTTTCTTCTCAAAAGAGATTCTTAACTCATGTTAGAAAGTACCCACTTGTCAAGTCGACTAGGGATGTCGTCTTTCGTGTACCTGGAACCAGACAGGTTGCTACTTCCATTACTCCAACTTTAAAGGCAATCAGGGCCACTCAACCCGTAAAATGGGTTATGGATACTGGTGATGATATCGCAGTACTGATGTTAACTCAGCTTGATTCAGTGTTCCCTAGTTTATCCACTTTAGAAGCGCATGACCTAACTGACCCAATGACTAGACCGGTCAATGGGACTGTTACTACTACTCAAGAAACTTTGAATGCTGCCCATGAGTCTCTTTTCAAAACCATTGTCGAACCAACTGCCAAAAATGTTAGTGGTCTTCGTTATAGCTTCAATACTTTGGTATACGATAACAACGGTAAAGGTATTATCACCAGTCAAGTTGATCCAATAGTTGCTCCAGTTAACGAAAGCATTGAAAAGTTAATCACTGTTTGGTTCCCTGAAACTGAAAAAGTTTCCAAAGATCACTCAAGTGAACTTGCCCGTACCCTTTTAATGTTGAATAATGTTCTTACTCAAAAGCACGCCGAAGCTCCAACTTCAACAGAAGGTGCATCGGCAGCAAATGAGACTTCAGTTTAGTTAGCAGCTGATTTAAATTGGTAGATTTATGGTGTATTTGTGTATGTTTCGACTAATCGATTAGTTTGATCAAGTTATCTCGAATCTTATGTAGTTTTCAAATACATATTTATAATAGTTACAGTGTGTTGATATTAGAAAATGTTGTGTATTTATAATATATTTGACATGCAAAAAAAAGTTAGTTTACAGTGAAGTTTAAATCTCTAATTGAGAAGAATAAAACAAAATGGATCAAAAGATCAGAATCAAAAAAAAAAAAAAACAAAAGCATGGGAGGAAACTTTGAATAAGAGGACTTTGTAGATCCAATGAAAGATTAAATAATATTTTTCAGTATAGACGTGTTATTCATACAAGTGATAAATATATCACCAAAAAAATCTCCTTTAGGGTGAAATTATCAATGAACTTAATCCTTAGACTTCTTCTTCTTCTTTTTTGGAGATTCACCATCTTCAGCTTTACGTTTCTTTTCTTTCTTTTCCTTTTTATCTTTCTTTTCTTTCTTTTCCTTCTTTTCCTTCTTATCTTTCTTTTCCTTCTTTTCCTTCTTTTCTTTCTTGGAAGATTTTTCTTCTTCTTCTTCTTCGTCATCATCTTCAGCAGCGGTGGCATCCGGCATATCTTCATCGATGAGATCACCAGCAATGGCTAAAGCTTCTTTGATAGCATCACTGTTTTTCATTGGAGCAGAACCGGTATCGTAGAAGTTTAATCTTTCTTCAACTTGTTTCTTTAAGATTTGACCGAAAGCAGTAGATGGTTCATCAGAGTAATTATCAATTCTGGAAGCAATAGAACATTTGTTAGCTAAGTATCTAGAAATTCTACCTTTATTTTTAGAAGAAGCTTTACCAATAAAGGAAGAATGATAAATCAAACCATATTTTGGAGTGTTACCTTTGGTTTTTAAAGCTCTGAATAAAGCTTTTTCGGCACCCAAGATTTGAACAGTAGAAGCAGCTTGTTTAGATAAATTAGTTAAAGAACCAGCGTGAGATATTAATCTAGCACCAACAACTTCACCAATTAAAGTAGACAAATTAGGAGCAACGGTGTGCATTTTATCAGTTAAGTATTGATATAATTTGGCACGGTATTCAGAGATAGAAACGACTCTTTGAGCAAAAGTAGCAACATTTTCCATATCTTGAACAGAAATATCTTGACCCATAGAAATTTTAGCATTATCAATGACTCTTTGAGCAATACCTGAATCGTCATTGAGTAAAGCAGCAACATCATGTAAAGAATCATCAGTTAAAGAGGCTTTATCTTTAATGAAGAGAGCCAATCTGGCATAACTATAATTGTCAGAAACAATTTTAGCCAATTCAGGGAAATGCCAACCGTACCATTCTTTAACTCTCATAGAGAAAGTATTAATATCTTTATCTAATTGGTCTAAAAGGGCAATAGCTTGAATGATATGGTTATCATTCTTTTGAACAGAGAACTTAACTTTGGCACGAGAGAAAGCATGACCCAAACCTAATTGAGCTCTTTCAATATCACCATCTTGTAATTCTTTTAATAATTTGGCACCATGAACTCTAATACCTCTCAAGAAATCTTGAACAATCTCGTTAGCTAAACAGTCAACATTAGGGAAGAGTTCTTTAATAGATGGACCCAAATTTTTATCAGAAACACCTAAAGTAATCTTCTTTTTAGTTTTTGGTAAATTTAATTCTAAAATAGATTTTAAATAATCAGAAACTAAACCTTCAGAAATATCGTTAGCATTTTCTAAAGCTTGAGCTGCACCTTTGAATGGAGCAAATGAAACTAACTCAATCATTTTAGAAAATTTACCCAAGTCATTTGAAGCTTCTTGAACTTCCTTCAGTCTCGATGAAATATCATCTTGTTGGATTAACACCTTGAAAATGGCGTAACCAGCAGCTTCTTCAAAAAGAAGGTAATCTAAGGCAGCCATATTTTCTATCTTCAAAGAAGGTTATGTATGATTCAAAATACTAATAGAAACAAGGTTCCCTTACTCTGGTTTAACTAATTTTTTTTTTTTTCAATATCCTCTTTATTGTACTGAAAAAAAAATTCTCTTCTCATCTCCTGCACTGCACAAATGAGATGGGACTTTTTTGTCACTCGTACACGACCCTAATTACATATTTAGCAGCAAAAACCAATTAAATTATAATACAAGTTAGTTATTCAGAATAAATATACAGTGAAGTAGAAGTGAAGTAGAAGAGTTAAGCGAAGTTGATTTCCCAGTTCAAGTCGTTCAAAATGGCCATCCAATCGACAACCAGATCACCTTTTGGATTTCTGTCCCAGACAATATCCAAAATATGTCTAATACGTTTGATACTCCAAGCACCATACAAGGTGACAAACGTCTCGATTCTTTGTTTCATTATGATTCTGTCGTGTTGAGTCACGCAATGAATACCAGCCATGAAGATAGGGAAAACAAGAGATGCTTGAGCCGGAGAATCAATGAGAATATCAATACATTTGGTAAGATCATTAGTCAATACTTGAGATTCTAGTGCTGAAGGATTGCATTTAAGTAAGGCTTGTCTTACGAAAAGCTTAGCACTTATTTGGAAAGATTCAAATAAAGTCAATTGTAAATTTAAATCTTCGTCTGTTAAACTGGAAATATCCGAAGGATCAGGTTTTGCTTCATCGATCTGTCTTTCGAGATATTTTGCTTTTGTAATGACATCGAAAAGTTTCCTGCTAACTTTAGCCCGGGAGCTAATTTGAGAGTCAGTATCATCGTTCTCGTCATCTTCGTTATTGTTAGAATAGGTTGGGGATTGTGAAACACCCATAGAATTATCATGATCGATTATATTAGTGTTATAGTAATCATCAAAGATTTTTTTACTTTCTGATACCAAAGTATTTATATCTCCAATTATACGATAGAGTTTTTTCGATATACCCAAAATCGGACTTAAATTACCTTTTGAAATTTTATCAGTGTCATTGAAGATGATATCATAAGTATTTGAAGGGAAATAAGTACCTCGGACACAAGTAGAACTTGCTAATAGGTCATGATAGGCGAAATTTGAAATGAGCCAATGTTCTTCTTTATTCGAGTTAAAATTTAAAATACCACCATTTGAATATAAAATTTTCCAACCCCAAGAGAGATAAACCGTCCAGTTTTTAACATCACCACGACAAATTTCTGCCCCACAAAGAATTAATAAAGTAGCCAATTTATTAATGATTGATTGTCTAGTATCTTTAAGGGTAGCTTCAGCACCCGCCAGGGCCCTTCGTTCTCTTAAATCGGTTAAAGTTTGTTTTATATGATCCAAAGCCATGTTTATATATTTAGCCCCTTCTTTATGCCAATCACCACCAAGATGAAACCCCGACCAAGCCAATATCCCATACAATACTCCTTTATCCTTGTGGGCCAAGGGGAGAAAGACTTTTTGGTAAGAGTTTGATTCATTTTGTGAAGTAGGGGCAATACTGATTTTTCTTGACAAGGTATCCACGTAGTAATTATAGAGGTAACCGCCAGTTTCTGAGAGGTCCGGTAATAGAGAAGGGGTATTTTGGGGTGTGGGATGGAAGAAGGCATTAAAATTTGAAGCCAAGTGGTTAATTGCAGTTGGACTATGAGAAGATGACGAGAATGATTCTAGAAGAGAGTTTATATTGAAATTCGGTGATAGAGCAATAGGAGAATCCAGAGGATGATCGTTTTGGTCTTTACCAATATCGGAATTTTCAGATATTGTTTTAATGAAATGTTGGTAATCTGTTTCTTCATTGTGGTTTTCGTCATTGATTAGAGTAATCTTATGATCGGCCATCTGTTGCAGGTGCTGATACTGGCTTAAATCCCGAAGAAAGCTAAGGAACGCCTGGGGCGAGCCGGGACTTTTATCTAAGGAGAAGTCCAAATCAAGAGGGGGAGGAGAGTCTTCCTGTTTATTTGATTTTTTAGCTGGAACTTCAGCAGAGTCAATGGGGTTCATTAGACTACTTATAGTCGGAGAGTTGGGGGCCATGAAGGGACTCAAGCGAGGAGACATGACAAACGCCTCGGGACTTGGAAATTGACCCGACTGTTTGAGCAGATGGGGGGATGATGTAGTTTTTTTAGTAATCAGGATTCCTCGATCATGAACGTTAGTTTGTAACGTTGAAGGGTCCGTTTCTTGAGATATCAAAGAGTTATAAACTGAATCATTCAAGTTATCCTTTTTATGTTTTTTAACTTCCATTTCTTTAACTTTTGATTTCCTTTTTCTTAACTTAGATACGCTTTCTTCCTTTTCGACTTTTTCCTTCAAGAATTTAATTTCTTCTTCCGACATGGTATCATGGTCAATCCATATACAATCTTTATTGAGTCTTTCACAATCCAAGCATTTGGGCCGATTTTCTTTACACTTTTTCTTTCGAACTTTGCATGTAAGACACCCGTTCTTTGATCTTTTGGTAAGTTGATGGTTCTTGATCATTTTAGGGGCAGTTACACTTCCTGGAGACGTCAAAGCTTCAATAGGACTGCCATTGATTCTATAAGGCAATGGTGACAACGACGATGAAAGCGGAGACGCTATATCTGGCAGACCCCCGGCTATTTTATCTGATGAGGTTTTAGACTGTTTCGAATCAAAAGTAACAATCATAATTCACTGAGCTATCACGCCAGTCTCAACTTCGAACAACTAACCAGCTGAACAAATACCAAATTAACCGCTTAACTACTAGTATCCTAATACCAGTAACAACTCGGTAACAACTCAGTAACAACTCAGTAACAACTCAGTAACAACTAGTTAACCTAAGGTACTCCATTCTTCATCTTTGGCCCGGCCTTATCTACTTGTGTTTGCAGGTTGTACGTGCTTGCAGTTTGAGCATTTTTTACAGTTTACTGGTTTTTTTACAGATTTGGGGTCGTGTCCATCACCAGATCAAGCGGTCGATGGTCGTGTACTTTTGATTCCTTCTAAAAATTTCTGCAGGATTCGATTTTTGTTAGTGTGCGGTGTACGGGTGGGGTGTTTGAGTTAGCGGCGGTAGTTATTTGTCAAATGATCATTAAATTAACTGGAGCAGTTCCCTAGTTTTTCCCGTGAGGTTTCAGTTTCTTCTCTTTTTTTTGAAAGGTTTTCTTTTCTCTTTTCACATTTATATATATATATCATAACAAAACATGTCTTTAAAACGTATTAATAAGGAATTAGCTGACTTGGGCAGGTATGTATTGATTGGTGAAGTTTTGGATTAAAATTTGCTATTGGTTTTCTCTCTTTTTTTTGATTTGCTGTACCGAACTATGGTTAATGTAAAGATGATTAATGTAATATCAGATGATTAATCAATAGGGTGAAGCATAAGTAACGGCCTGGAGAAGAATCAAGGAAACAGTAAATCAAGATGAAGAATACATGAAGCGAAGTTTATACTAACGACGATATAGAGACCCCCCATCATCATGTTCCGCAGGCCCAGTTGGGGATGATTTATATCACTGGCAAGCATCTATCATGGGTCCTCCAGACTCTCCATACGCCGGAGGTGTTTTTTTCCTTTCTATCCATTTCCCAACTGATTATCCATTCAAACCACCAAAGATTGCTTTCACCACTAAAATCTACCATCCTAATATCAATGGTAATGGTAATATTTGTTTAGATATATTAAAAGACCAATGGTCTCCAGCATTAACCATCTCAAAAGTATTATTATCTATCTGTTCCCTTTTGACTGATGCTAATCCTGATGATCCTTTAGTACCAGAAATAGCTCATATCTATAAACAAGATAAAGCGAAATACGAAGCTACTGCTAAAGAGTGGACTAAGAAATACGCTGTATAGATTTATTTCATTATCTTCGATTTCTTTATCTTTATTAATATATATTAAACCTTCACCTGTTTGTATGGTGTGTTTCATTTGCACGTGACCGTTGGGTGTAGACCCGTACATATACTCACCTACTTTTGTCTCAATTTCTCATTTTATCTTTTTTTTTAAAAAACTCTTTAAAAAAATGTGTTTTTATAATTTAAACTGGTGAAAATTGATCTTATTGTATACACTGCCAGTCCATCAATCAACAGAAGTGGCCTCAAGTATATCCATCACTCCAAGAGTCTCCAGCTTTCACGACCAGCACCCCTTCCACTGTAAAAATAGCGCAGTAATCGAACTTTGGAGAGTTTTATATTACGCGCCCAAACATTTCGTGGTTTGCAAAAAAAAATCTTGATTGGCTTGTTAACTATTAAATTACTTGAATTATGAACAGGTTATCAAGTTTTCAAACGAATAACTCGAGTAAGTTGTTTCGACTCGCTAAAGAATTGAACGAAACAAAGTTTTTCGAAATATTCCTTAATGAATATCAATATAAAATTGTTAATCATATTCTAAACCAAAATAACCTACAATTATGGAAATCCTTCTTGGATGGTAGTGTTGTTTTAAACGTGGTGAAATCCGATTCCAATGAGAATGATGAAAACGATGAAAATCATAATAATGATGATGATACTATAGAAGAAGGTCACCGTCCAGTCAAATTCTTAGCATTGCATATAAGGTATCTCTTATGGGAAAAGGCAATTGATTTCTATTATAATGCAAAATCCTTGGATCAGCTGTCCACGGCAATCAATGAAGTGTCCGATGATTATGAATTGATTGATAAACTCGAAGATCTACCCGATACTGAAGGAGAATTAAAAGAAGACGTGAACAATACCACTCCTCCTCCTCCTGCAGTTATACGAGAGGAAGAAGATGATTATGACGATGACGATGACGATGACGATGACGATTCAAAAAAAAATACGCTTCCTGATGATTCAAAACTGGAAGATTCCAAATTAAACTATAACGATGATGGTCAAATCATATTAGAAATCCCATTATCAACTTTTATCCCTAATAATATTCCCTTACCTTCTGCTCCTACAAGCTCTAATGATAACACTCTATTCAATTCAAGCTCAGATACGCCTATACCGGCATCTTCTCAACAAACAGTGTCTTCTAATGTTATAAGCAATGTTGCTTCTTTCGCATCCATTGGTAGTTCTAATTCTCTCGAACCTCCTCATTTGAAGAAATCAGTTACTCCTGGTAATAACACTCCTAGTAAATCGGACCAACCAGCAACTTCAATAAATTCTCCAGCTGATATATCACCCCTTCCTGCAGATCCTTCTGCTTCCACTTCAAAATTAACTTCTGCTACCGCATTAGAAGATCAGGAACAATTAATAAAAGAATTCAATAAAGTTTATCATAACTTTGAATATGACCGTGAAACTCTAATCAAAAGAAGAAAACTTGAAAAATCGGATTTACAACTCGAAGGTACTGATAATAAACTGGGCTCAAATACAAATAATGAAGAGACCTCCGATAATATGGGTATTCATTTTGGGTCAGCATCTCATTCTTTAAAACATTTACTAGGTAAAATTCAAAAACAGCGTGATGATATCCCCATCAATGATTATGAGCTTCGTACTTTATTCATGGATGTCCGTAAAAATAGAGGTAAATGGGCTAATGATTCTCGTGTCGGTCAGGAAGAATTGTTTGAAGCTTGTGAAAAAGTTGTTCTTGATTTAAGAAGTTATACTGAACATTCAACCCCCTTTTTAAATAAAGTTTCTAAAAGAGAAGCTCCAAATTATGGTCTCATAATTAAAAAACCAATGGATTTAAATACAATTTTGAAAAAATTGAAAAATTTGGCTTATAATTCAAAGAAAGAATTTGTTGATGATGTTATGCTTATTTGGTCAAACTGTTTAACTTATAATGCAGATCCAAAACATTTTTTACGGGCACATGCTTTAGCAATGCAAAAAAGAGCTTTAAAATTAATTCCTTCAATTCCAAATATTACCATTCGTAATAGAGCAGATGTCGAAAAAGAAGAAGCCGAATTCGAAAATAATGAAAATAAAGAATCTACTCCTTCTGCTTCTGGTAAAGCTTCTAAAAAAGGCCGTAAAAGAACAAGAGAAAATCAAATAAAAACTGAAGATACTGGTAGCATAGCTCAAAGTCCTGAGATTGCATCTCAAGTAGGTACCCCTAAAGCTTCAGAAACTCCAATTCCTATGACTGGTGATGAAGGAGCTGGTACTGTCGGACCAACCGGTACTGCTGGCGTTGGAGAAGAAGAAGAAGAAGATCTTGAAGGTGATGATGTTCGTGGTGGTGAAAATGATCTTGAAAATGAAGCTGAGGTTGATCCTGAATTACAAGCGTGGCGTTCATTAACAGCAAAGTCTAGGGCTCATTATTGTGCAGCCCGTGCTGAATTGTTTGATGATAACATGAAATTAAGATCGGATGCTCCTGCTATAATTCGTGAGTCAAATGAAATGAATAATTTCAATCATTATCTTGATAACAAACAGGTTGTATCTAAAAGCTCAAACTTATTGGAAAATGATGAGCCATACTTATTGGAATACGATATCACTGGTGGATTACCTGGTGTTCAATATAAAGGTGTTGATGACCAAGAGGAAGAACAAAGAGAACAAAAATTAGTAGACGTTTTTCTACAACAATCTGGAGGTGATCCAAATAAAATAAAATCCAATTTCATTTTACCTACTGAATCAGGCTTGAATAAGATCTATTTTGAAAACATCACCGAAATTCAGGAAATCAGAAAAATCTGTTTTAAAATTTCTTTAATCAGACAAATGCAAACTCAACAATTTGTTCATCATACACAGATGAAGCAGCCTGAAGTTGAATATATAAGAGAGGTTGATATTGACCCCGTTTCCAAATTACCCAATCATGATCCTCACTCAGCAAAGATACAATTTTCTGTCCTTAGAAGAAATATCGCCAAAATTGCCATGCAAACAGGTTTTGAAACAGCGCAACCATTTGCTGTAAACACGCTCACGCAAATTGCTGAAAACTATATGGGTAATTTAATCAAATCCATTAAATTACATTCGGAGACTGCCTCCTCGAATAGGCTAAACGAGAGAGAAATTTTATTACTCTCATTAGTAGAAAATGGTGTTGATAAACCAGATGATTTGTATACATTTGTCCAAGAACGTCTCGTGAAACAAACAGACAAATTGAAGGATTTGAGAGTCAAGTTATCAAATTTCTTGAAAGAGCTTTTAAGACCAGGATTAGAAAACTTTAACGAAAGAAGTTTCGAAGATAACAGTGAACAATTTATGACTGGGGATTTCTCTAACGATCTTGGTGATGACTTTTTCGGTTTCAAAGAGCTTGGTTTAGACAAAGAATTCAAGTTATTAAGTTCTTCAATTCCAATATATTTATTACATTCTAGATTAAACAGCTCCTATAACAGTACTGGAGTTGCAAATAAGAGTAACAAGTATGAGGATTTCAAAGAATGGGATATTAAAAAATTATCCGAAGCAGATATTAAAGATCAAATTGGATTATTGCAACCATTTTACACTAAATTACTTGAAAAATCCAAAGCCCATTACGTCAAAATTCAAAGAAAAAAAGGTGAACGAACAGATTTGCCTCCAGCAGATCAACTCATGTTGATTGAAGATGAAGAATTACCTCAGAAACAAAGAAACATCAGACCAAGGTTACCACCAACTGGTAAAATCTCATCAGTCAAAAAACGTATTGTTGCTAACGCTTTCTTCTTACCTGAACCAAGCGAACAAGAATCAAACACTGAAACTAATTCGAATGATCAAACCAATCCAATAGGTAACGACTCGTATCTGGTAAAGCCAGAGTCTTCATCTAAACCAGTTTCCCCACAAAAACTTTCTGTCAAAGCATAACTCTATCCTCATTATATAGACCCATTTCACCGATCTCTCATCAAAATACATAGGCTACAAAGGCTCAAGATGTAGTTGTAATAGCAGTCCACACGTTTGAATAAAGCACGTGAAGTTATTCTTGATCAATTGAAGTTAATGCTCAATGCGCAAAAACTCAGGAAACCGTTCTACGCGTGGAGGAATCGAAGAGAAAAAGTAAGAATAAAACATATATATTTAATGTTCTCTACATCACGAAGCAAATTATAATTGTCTCTATCCAGCTGTTAACTAACTTATTTCCAATGTTTTAATTTCCTAATATTAAATACTACTGCCAAAAGATTCAAAACTAGAGAAAAAACAAAAAGAAAATCAAATTAAAGAAAATAGATCCTAATAGCATCTCATCAAAAGAAATAAAGATGCCTTCTAATAAAAGTAGTACTAATAATTTAAAAGACTTGCCGTTGAAAGTCAGATTACAGAAGCTTGCAAAAGCTGACTTGGCAAGGCGTGATGTCTTTGGAAGAACAATCTTACATATATTGGTTCTCACGGGACGATATGATCTTCTTCGAGATTTGCTCCGGAATCTGGAGGCAAAGTCGATAATTACTCTTGTGGACTATGAAAACGGGTGGAATATTCTTCATTATGTCTTCTTCCATAAACGTGTAACTTGCTTCAAGGTCATTTTGGAGTATCTTAAAAGCGTCTCTCCCAACTCATCGATTGTTGTTGCGAATAATACTTTAATTTACGAATTGCTTAAATCAAAAGATAGAAATAGGCTAACGCCTTTACAGCTTTTACAAAACGATTTCAAGGACTTACTATGGATTCCAGAATATATTAACGAGAAAAACGAATATCATTTCAGTTATAGATTTCAAGGTAATGGTAACGAACTGTTAGAAGATGAGGCAACTCCGGAAGAAGCTGAAAATACGGCAAAAGAATTCATCAAGCTAAAAAGAAAATTTATTAGAAACATACCGAATGACTGGTGGAACGCCAGTCGAGGAGGAAGTGAAATCTATATGCTTGGGTCGAATAAGAATAATAATTTGGGTGTAGGTGATTCTACAGATAGATCCATCCCTTCTAAGATCTCACATGAGTATTTCAAATCATTGAAAAATGTCATGGAAGGTTCAATTCATGATACCTTGGTGACTCCTCGTTATAGGAAAGTGAAAATATCCAAATATCACGCTGTAGTACTCACTCAAGGTGGTGAACTATTCAGTTGTGGTATTGGATCACGAGGAAGACTAGGCCATGGCTTTTCAGATCTCAGAAACTATTTTAGATTCAGTCGAATCGACTACTTCATTGGTGAAGACTATGATGATTTTAAATTCATTAAAGATTTTGTGATTTCAGACAATCATTCGATGGCTATAACAATAAGCGGATCACTTTACGTTTGGGGGTTCAACAACTGTTATCAGCTAGGTTTCCATTCATCATCCGCTTCCAGTGCAAAAACTTCATCTACCAAAGATACATATGAGTCCTTTGAAGCAACCCCACAGGAGATTACAAGTGGTGATTTAAGGTCTAAAGGACTTGCAATAAAAGGTATGGCCATATCCAACATCCATTCAATGGTTTATACTAAAAATTCACTTTATTACTGGGGCTTGGTTGTTGGTCAAGTAGGAAGTACGTTGAACTCTGCAGATGCATTTGATTACAAAATAAACGGTACTAATTATAAGGGTTATCATCAAAAACAACCCAAAGAATTCCCTTTCAATGATGACATCAAGCTTGTTGAAACATGTGAAACGTGTACTGTGTTAGTTACTGAGAAAGATATAATCCATGTGTACTTGCAATACCAACATGGGAAACTTCCAAGGCTTCCGTCGAGAGGTAACGAAGGATTCGAACGATTCAAGCCATCCAAGTTGACAAAAGCACCAAAAGTTAAAAAAGTTTCCATGAAATCCCATGAATTCGTTGCAATCTTGTTTGAAAGTGGTGATGTACTAAGCTTCAGTCTTGATTCTACTAACCTAGGTGAGTTTTACAAATCTTGTAAAACAACCAGGTATAATTCTGTATGGAAAGCATACGACACAGAAATGTGTGCTACTGATATTGATGTTTCTTATGATGGATCTGTTATAATATGTACCAGGAACGGATCTGTTTTTATAAAATATGCCCAACCAGGCGGGAAACTGAGAAGAAAATCAATGAATGAGTCTACCTTGGCTATACCAGCTACAATTAATAAGTTCAAAAAGATTGACAATTTAAATCATATTGTCAGGGTAAGCTGTGATAACAGTTTTAGTTCCTTCAATTTCATAAAGGATGACATCGACTTAATTCCTCTCAAATTACAAAAGAACGATTTCAATACAGATATGGAATATTTGAGTGAACTAAAAGACACTGATCTATACCGAAAACAAGACCAGTTATTGGATGTTGATCATGATATTAACTCATATATATGTGATTTTCTCTACCCTCTCAAGAATCAAAATTCTTCCATTAATGAACTTCAAAATTTCTCGTTTGTCTCACCAGAAGATGAAGAAGATGGTGAGCTTGAGTCAGGTATAAGCAAGGATTCGAAAACAATAACTGATTCGTTGCATACTCGTTATTCTGTAAGACATGCAAGTAATAAAACTAGAAGAATCAAAACCAAAGATACTTTCGAACATTTTGATGAGAATCATATTAGAGAGCTTAAGGAATTATTAAAATCCGACGAAAGCTTTATAATTGCCAGATTTGATTCTTCACTCATTTCTTCTGATAAAAGTTATGATATCTATATAAGGTTTGAATCTTATCCTTCTGTTGCAATTGGTATACATAAAGAATTATTTTGCAAAAGGTCATCATTTTGCAAAACCATATTTAATCCTGTGAATCCAGGCGAATACTTCATAGATGAAGGAATAGAAGGATTGTTTAACCCAGATAATTCAGAGCTTTTGTTCAAGTCTAATATCAATTTGAAATCTGTGTTGATATTAACCCATTTCATATATACTAATAGGGTTTTGGATATATGGGATGATTACCCAAGTAGATATTCTTGCCCGGACGAAATCAAACAAGTAAAGAAAGATTTCGATATATTGGTTAGTATTTTTCGTCTTTCTGACTCTTTTGGGAAGTTTAGTAATGATAATGTCTTCAGATATAAGGTTGGATCACTTTTAGATGATGAGTCAAATGGCGGTGATGTCTTGGTGACACTAAAAGACGGTCAGATCTATTGCCATTCTAATATTCTAATTGCAAGGTCTGCCTTTTTCGAGACTATTTTGTCAAACAGGTGGGATACTACTGAAGCTGAAATAGAGGATGAAGGAGACAAATGCCTCAACTTTAATAATTTAACAATTTTCCAATTTGAATTTATTTTAAGACATCTTTACGGGTTCGATAATATCCACTTATTCGACTATTTTCTGAGTGTGATTGAAAAACTCTCGGATACAGATGAATTCATCAATCATTTATTAGAAATAATCGAAATCACAGATGAGTTGTTGTTATTTCAATTGAAAAACTTATGCCAGCTCGTGCTAAAGGACCTAATTAATAATGACAATGTCATGATTTTATTGGTGCACGCTGACTATTTGTCAGCACCCAAGTTATTCATGAACTGTTGTTGGTTTATTTATAATAACTTGGATCAGGTTCTTTTTGATTCAACTTTTAATAGTCTTGAGTTTGATACTTTGGCAAAATTGGAAAAACAATTAAAGCTTTTTCAAGACTGTAAAAAAAGTGATTTCATCACGGGAGAAAAGGGAGAAATAAATGAAAAGTATACCAATGACTGGTTCTCTAATAAGTCGAATTTAATTATTGAAGATTTCATTAGTGATTTAAGTAGCTTCAATGAAAATTTCATGAGTGACGCAAAAGGATTTTGTTCATTTGAACCATTGGTTGATTTGAAGTATGACTTAAAAGTTATTTCGAATGACTATAGTAAAAGAAGGGCAGGTCGTAAATCATCGTCAGCAGGTTCCAGATCGAACTCAAATGTCACTACTAATGATCTTGCTGATTTCAGAAGAGCCACTAATCAAGTTTATGGATATCAAAGCAGTACCTCTGTTGTGTCTCAGGATTCTAATGATATAGCTGTTGAAGATAATGCTGATGATTTTGAAGTTGTTGGGAAAAGAAATAAAACCAAACCAAACAGTATTTCACCATCATCATCTGGAATGCCCTCCAGAACAGGTTCAAATACCGATCTTAATGAAAGTATTAAGTCGCCGCCAATACTTAGAAAACCATCACTTACTGCGATTAATAATGCAATAGATGCAACCAGAACATCAGGCCCCCGTTCTACGCCTGCTATCAATAGGAAACCTAGTAACAGTTCATCAAACGGATTAAGCCCACATTCCAATTGGGCCAGTAAATCAAATGGACAATCAATACTAGGTGAAAAAACTCCAATTTTGGGTAGCCATCGTAAACCTTCAGTGGAGAATACTGGCAGTTTCATTCAACCTAAGCCATCGAAGATTAAAATTGGGCCCGCTATCAAATTATCACAAAGAGAACGTAAGAAATTGGCAATGCAAGAAAGTACGAATGAAGAACCTAGTAGCAGAACAGAGCCTGAAGGAAGTGGAAACGCTTGGGGTGTGGCCGCATCCAGTACAGGTAATTCATCTATAATTAACGACCTACCTCCGCTAGGAGCATCGAATTCAAAGCCAGACACTGCAAATAATGGTAAGACATATCAAAAATCCAAACCTAAGAATGACATTGTTCCCCAACTGACAGCCTCATCGATAGACAGTAATGCATTTACGTCACCAATCAACAAAGTTTACGCAACCCCATCATTAACAGAGATAATGCTTCACGAGTCCTTAAAAATTGAGGAAGAACAAAGAAAGGAAAATGAACGTCAATCATTACAAGAGGTTCAACAAGAGCAAGAGTTTGCTAGATGGTGGGAAGAAGAAGCTGCCAAAGTTCAAAAACAAATGAATGCATTCACATTGAATGACACAGAAAAACCCAAAAAGCAGCATGATAATAGGAAACTGAATGATTCAAGAAGTAAGAAAAGGAATTCGAGTACTGATGGAGTTAAACCAAAGGTGAACAATAAACAGAACTCTAAACAAAATGGGAATCGTTCAAAATCAGGACATAAAACCAATGAACAATCGACTAATAGGCGGAATCTGAAAAACAGTTCCAACTCTACCAATTAAAAAGACCGTTTAATTATATTTATGTAAAGTAACATTTTAAATAATATATATATAGATAGATGGATATTCAGCTATAAAGTAATTTCATCTGGATCTGGAAACCATCCAAAGTCCTCCATATTGATATGGTGGTTGGACAGAACCAGTACTCCTTCAGCTCTAAGCAATCTTGCTTGATCCATTTCACCACTGGAGTTTCCCCTAGGAGAAATTTTTCCTACACTCAGTACAATTCTCCACCAAGGTAGTTCAGCAAAGCTGATTTGTTCCTCAATTGGTAATTCTTTATTCAATAAATCTATGATCATCTTTGAATGTTTTAGAGATGATCCAACTTGTCTTGAGTTTTGCGGCCGACCGATCAAATAGGCTACATGACCATAGCTGGTGACATGGCTCGGGGGGACCTGGGAAACTACGGAGTATACAGCAAGATAAAAAGCCTTGGTTTCATCCGATGGGTTCATTTGAATGGGGGTTTGACCTCTGATTAAGCGATTTCATCACCAGATCATTATTTAAAATCCAAATGGCGGGTGTACGGGTGGAACGGTCAAAATGACGATAATTGAATACGGCATGAACAATTAGTTGGGATGCAGATACTAAAGATTAGACGAAGAAGCATGGGCTCATAGGGAAACAGCCTACAGAATAACAAGTTAACAAAAAAAAATTCTTATTGGTAAAAACAAGAACAAAAAAATTTTTTTTTGTAGTTTTTTTAAAATAACAATCTATAGAAGAGTAAAATTCAAATAACAGATTTATATATTCAATAATTTTTATATAGCAAATAAAAAATAACAACTAAAAGCACTAAAAAGCCAGATACATGGTATCAATAAATGACCGGAGACCGAAGAATTAAAAGAGCCCACCAAAGATATAATAGAACCCAGAGATTTTCAATAGAGATCAACCAGTAAATGAAGACATCATAAACATCTAATCATTACCCGATAGACGTAGTTTATAAAAATCCAGTAAACTTCAAAATAAGGGTTCAGGGTATATGGATTCAATAAGGGTAAATCGATTAAAACCGTCTCAAACAGTCATTTTTAAAAAAAGATTGCAAATGACAATTTAAATGATTTTAGGTTATAAATCAGTTAAGCACGCTTATAAAGCTAATAAAGCACCAGCAGCTAAAGCAACACCACCGACAGCGAATTGTCTAGCAGCACCAGCTTCGTAAGCAGAAGAAACATTAGCTGGAGCAGTGTAGTTACCAGCAGATGAAGTAGAAGCAACTGGAGCTTCAGAAGTTTTGTGAGCTGGACAGTCAGTGACGGTGGAAGCACAGTCAGTGACAGTGACTAAAGTAGAAGAAGAGTCAGTTTCAGTGACAGTGGCAGCGACGGCGACGGCAGCGAATAAAGCGACGGTAGAGAATTGCATTGTAAATATATTAGTAGGAGCGAAAGACAAGTAGTTGGATGAAGAAAAAAAAGGAAAGGAATTTGGAAATTATCAAGGAAATATCGACATATTTATACTTACTTGGAACAAAGTTAACGGAAAGATAATGAACATTTGAAAGGGAAACAAAAATGAAGATGTAACCATAAACATAAGTAGAAGAAAATCAAAACAAACAACTGAGAAATGAAAAATAAACACCTTGAATATCACGGTTTACTAATAATAAGGTGATAAAGACGAGCGGTCAAAGCCAGAGGAGAACCATTTTCTACAAACCATTCAAATAGCTTACATAGACAAACAAAGACTAAAGTTACCCTTCCACTGTGCAATCCCACCAGAAAACGAGTATTGTAATCTCGAACTATTCACAAATTGCAAACAAAGACTGCTAGATAGCCCAAACAATAACAACACGCGAAATACAACCGAGTAGATAGTTCAAATAAACTACAAGCAAAACCGCTCTTCAACGTCCTGTCATTGGAGGAGGCCTCTCCCCCACCGCTACTACACCTGCTTTCTTGACACCTTCTGGGCTTATCTTGAAGTAGCCTCTGCTCTCAAGCCTTATACCATCAATTGGCATTAGTACCGCATCTCCCCAATCGAGTAATTGATCTGTTCCTCGAGAAATGCACAAATTGCCCGAAAAATCTTTTACAAAACTCACTCTCGTGTAAAAAGGGAAACAATTACACAATTTTAGGAAGTTAACCAATTCAGATCAATTTTTTTTTCGCGACTCGAAACATCAGCAAATTAGCATAAGCAGCATATACCACCATAATGGAATGTCGAAAACACAAAAAATGACGATTGTTACGAAAGGGCTTTTGGTGGGTTTGGAAGGCGGGATAAGACTTCCCTGGAAAAGAGTACTTTTCAAACCAGATAGTAGATCTTTCAGTACGCGGATATCCAGATGGATTTTTTGATTGCATCTTCATAACCTCTGGTTATCGGGTTTGTCTTTCTCGTAATGTTTAAAATAGCAACTTTTCATCGACTAAGGAAGCTGAGGTTTTTTTTAGATAGCCCGGTGAGCAGAACTGGCGGAGGACGAAGCTATTCTACAACTGTTCTACTTACTTCACACTATATTGTATAGGCTAAGATTATATACAGAGTGTTTTGTCATTAGACCACGCTTTCAAGTTGCCAACGACACTTTTGATGTTCTTGACATATTGTCTTGCGGTAGTTTTCAATCTTCACGTAGGCATCCACCATTTTTTCGTATTTTGCATCTCTGGTCTCCTCGTGAGGGAAGGCTTCAGTGAATTGCTCCCCGATGATCACGTCAAGCACCTCTTGGCATGATAAGCGAGAGTCTTCGATTCTGATGATGGAATCTGATTTCAACTTATCGATATCGGTTCGGTATTCTTGTAAGGCCAGTATGCAATCTTGATGTTTTTGCACCAAGGATTCTCTTAATCTTTCAAATTCTTCTTCTTTCCATAGTTTCAATTCCTCCAATGCATCATCCGTTAAGAATGGAATGAAGCTTATGATCCACATTAGGAAATCACACCTCAAGTTAACAAAGTACCATTTGGAGAAAAACTCAACTTTATCATTTCCCAATCTCATTTCAACCAAGTATTCCCATTGGTCAATACGGGCATCAATGGCAAATTGAAACAATCGATCTTCAATATCACTGAACTTGTCATAAAACCAATAATGAACATCCTTCAATATCTGCCCAAAGATATTGATACTGCGGATTAAAGTGGTTCTTGGTAATCCTCTGGTAAGCTCTTGTAACTGTTCTCCGTAAGTGTCACCCCGGCTTATCGCTAAACAAATCATCATACTGAGATGTATGATTCCGGATACTATTTGCACGGTTCTGGGCGAGATGTTTAATGATACTTGAAGAAATATCCCAATCACCAATCCATTTAGAAAGTTGGTGAAAAGAGTATATGCGTTCCCATATAATGCTCGAGAAACTCGACTTAAAAGAGTGGTCCCTGGGTATCTTGGTGGGGGCATCACTGCATCTTCTTCTTGGGCTCCTTGATGCTGAGGATGAGCTTCTCCTTCTTCTTGTCCACGGCGTCTTCTTAATGTGCTTTCTTCAACATCCCCAGTATCCACAATTGGTATCGTTCTTGTAGGTGGAGGCACTGATTGTGGTGCTGATGGCCCTGTAGATTCATGCACAACCTTCACCTTCTCTATAATTTTGGACCCGTCTTCTCCTCTGATTTTCAGATCTAGTCTATTCATGGCACTAGGGCTCAACAACATGTACGGTGGGTTGCAATCGGTCTCGGGAACAACTATTAATTCACTTGTATCGAAACTCATCTGACTTTCTTGGGGCCCATATGTAATAGTGTACTTTTTGGTTGGCTGGAACTCCTCATAACGGATTGGCTCTTGGTAAGTAATTGTTGGAGATCCACGTTGCTCTACTTGTTCTTCTTGTTCTTCTTGCTCTTCCTGTTCTTCTTGTTCTTCCTGTTCTTCTTGTTCTTCTTGTACCTCTTCTATCTGTTCTTGTGTCTCAGTAACTGTTTCATCGATATTCAATGATCTATTATTATTACGGGGTAGAAACAAAAACCTATTAGGAGACCTCAAGTCTCTCCAGAATTCACGAGTGAAAAACCCACCAATACCACGTAAATCAAGTATTTCAACATTCACGTCATATATTTCACCAGTTCCATCTTCATCTCCAATCAAAAAATATGACAAAGGTACATTATTAGAAGTATCCTCTATCAATCCAAAAGAGTCAATATATAAACGAACCTGGTCAAAAAATGTTCGACTTACAGATGTATAATCATTTCTTTCAATGACTTGTTGTTTAAATTCTTCAACTGTTGTATAACCATTAACCTCAAACAAATTATTACCTTCTTGTAGACTGGGAATGGAAGATTGGACTCTAATAAAAAATCGATTAGTTGATGGGCCTGGATCTAGACCGGTTCTCTCATTTTCAGCCAGCAGATTAGCAGTGGCTCTTAGTTGTTCGTCAGTGCTTTTTTCAATTATCAAAACAGGAGTCACACGAGGTATAAGGTCAAGATCAATCACATCCAGTATCAAGAAGTATTCGGGAGTTATTTCCATTTTGCCTTCTTCTTTCTTCAAATATGCTTGAAAAGTTTGATTCTCCATCTCATTTAAACATGCTGCAATTCTAGATTTTAAAAACATATACATGTCAACTAGAGTACTTGAAACTTCAAACGGTTCGACATTATAATCCTCCTGCTTAAAAGTAACACGAACTTTGAATTGGATATCTGGATACAATGGTTTATTTTCTCTAGGTAAGATCGACTTACTGGCAAATATTGTCCAACCAGGTTCATCATTTTGAGGAACTTCTGTAGTCCCTAGAACTTCGCTAAAGGTCTCGTCGTCTTCCTCTAGAATCTGGTTGTTTCTTTCTATGATAATACCATCTAATCCGGTATCGTAATGGAATTGAAGACGTTCCTTTAAATCTCGGACCGTATGACTAAGAGTGACTCTTATTCGAAATGAATCGCGATCCGGTATATGCCTTGGTTTAATGTCACCTTTATCAAGGACTCTGATACTGAGTCTGAACGGAGTATTCATCCTTGTCTTTTAATTAGTTAATGTCTCTAGATCATTATAGTACGATACTTGTCTTTTAATTAGTACTCCTCCTTTGCGTATACCCGTCAATATGCAGGTGCAAGCAAAAAACACCCAAACATCCCGTTTCTACAAATTTCAACAGATAGTCATAGTATCATGTTTCCTCTTCCAAATGAAGATTGAATTTATGTTTATACAGTAGTACTATTTACAAGAAACAACTATTTAGTGTGCCTGTGAGTCCCTTTTTTTAAAAAAAAAATTTGGCTTTTGTTTAGGCCTTGATAGCGTGATATCTCTTACCTCTAAAACCCATAATATCACTATTAGCTTGGTAAATCTCGGTTGGATTGATATCAACCAAGTCTAATTTGGTACAGCCGAATCTGTTTGCGCCGGGTTTCATAAGGATATCAATTTCGTCTTTCAATTCATGATTCATTAACCAATCGTATTCCCTCTTCATATCGACTTCGTGATAACCCGAGACGTAAACGGCACATTTGGATTCTAATAAACCTTTCAAAGTTTTATTCCAATGAACCGAATCGGCAGTGGAGAAACCTGGGTGGAATAAGAAAAAGACATCTAAATAAGGATCAAATGGGAACAAATCACCAGTATCATAAATTTCATGAAAGAATTTACCATGGTGGAAAATGGAAATTTGATGATCATAATTTTCAACCAATGGACGGCCGTGTTGCTGTTCTGGAGAACTGAAGACTCTATTTGTATTATCAAAGTATGATTCGGGACCTATTAAATGAATTTCAAACTTGGTAGTTGGGAATAAATAACCAAATTGTTTCCAAACAAAACCTGGTAACATTGATTCCATCATAGCACCAACAATGAAAATTCTCATTGGTCTTTCTTTGAAAGCATTTTCGGATTCTCTTCCCTTGGCATATGGTGGGTATAAAGTATAACGTAATGCAGATAATGATCTTAACCCTTCTAAAGTAACTGGTCCCTTAGGTTCAAAAGCATAAGGTGAAAATCTATGTAATATAGCAGCCATGGTAATTGGATAAGTTAATATTTTAGAAGCTGCAGCTAAATTGAATTCGGTATTCATTGGATAAAAATCTCTAGTATAGAAATAAGTATCCCAACTTGTAAAATTTGTCATAAAATCTTGAGCTTGTTCACCCGGGAATTGAAATTCTGGAAATTTACGACCTGATCTTAAATCATGTTCATACGAGTTAACTTTTCTTAATAATTCATAAGTTTTTTTAGAATGATATTCTTCATCACTCTTCCATGCTTCTTCTGAATGATGAGTTGGTATACCAGAATATGGACATACAAAATTTACTGGTTTTTTCGTTACTGGACATAATGCTTTGGTTCTAATTAAAGCCGCACGCGTACGAAGTTCTTCATGGGGAGAATCATCCCAGTTATAGAAAGGTGGTTCTTCATCCTCTTCGGGAGTCTCCAAAGCCAATAATCTCTTAAGAAAAGAGATATTTCTTCTTTGCACTATCACTTTAGGTGTTTCCCTTATTAATGGAACTTGTGCGAGGCGACGGAAATGTAGCATCTTAAGCATTTTTAACGTTTATTTCTCTCAAATGCTTTCCTTGAATTAACTTGACAATACCCTTATCTGGAAATGCTTTGATTCCTTTCACTATCAAATTCAAAGCAAATGCTGTAACCTTTGTCCGTCTTCACAAATATAATGCAACCAGTTTTCCAGGTATTTCATACAATCTTCTCTTAGTTTTTTTTTTTCCTCTTTCTTTTTGAGAGCAGTCTCAGGATTACCCTGACGGTATCGCCCAATGGCCCCGATTCACGCGTAATATTCAGTACAAGCCAGATTTTACTGCAAATTTATACAATCTTGATATATCTATTCATCTCTATATATACAAGTATATACTTATAGTTCGTCATGTTCGAATTCAAGGACCACTTCGTCTTCCGCGTTCTGGGTAGCTTGTAGGTTGTTGGGATTGACTGTTTCTGTCACTGTGACTGTTTCAACAACGACTTCGGGCTCGACTATTAATTGTTCTACAATATTGGTTAATTGGTCCACGGGTGTAGTCTCTTGGGTCCGTTCACCTTCCTGGTAGAACTCGAAATTCCAGGCATCGTTTGGGGCTTGGAAATTGGAAAGGTCAAATTCAACCGGGTCACCATCTTGGTCTAACATTGTTTCGTGGTCAATCAAAGTCACCGACAAAAACTGAGTTTCCGAAGTACCGTCTCTTTCTAGTCTAGCCAAGGTGATGAAGTCACCGTTGAAATCGTAGAGCTCGAACCATATGGAGAATGTATCATTCCATGCCAAAGGTCTTTGTTTGTCATCATGGAAGACAGGAGCAAGAATTACGTCAAGACGGTTCCCAATTGTAGAGCCTACTTTTTTCAAAAGATCGTGAAGAGATTCACAAAACCCATTATAGACAATGACGTGACGGAAATTGAAATATAAGTTATCAGTATTAGGGTTTTCTTTTATCAGACCAAAGTAAAAACCATTCCCGATTGAGCCAAGATTGAAGTCGGTTAAAGTAATCTTATAGTCCTTGGGGACTGGGAATCTGTCTGAAGGGGTTTCTTCCAGGTATTGATAAAAATCAAAGGAATCATCTTTGGGAGTTAAATCCCGAGATATAAGCTTGCAATCAACATCAACTATTTTATCCTCGACAATGTTATGGGGAACAAATTCGTCCATCAAACAAAGTCTTGGGGTATTGATGATCATTTCGTATTGACATGTCTTAACTTCATTAACTGCCGAGATCTCTGGCTTGCCTCGATTATTATTAGGATCACATTTATATACAACATCAATTGTTCTGGGCTCATTTGTCAAATCACACGTTGCACCATTCCCAATTCTGTGCTTTATGATCTTTTGCTTATTATGAGTTCTTGGTTGAACAACGTTTGCAAGAAATGGACTCTCGTCGTAGTCTTCGATTTTAAAGTCATCGGGATTCATAAGATATGGGAGATCCTTACCCTGGTTTTCAATCTTCACCTCTTCCATAGAATGGTTTGCGTGTCTTCCCAAAGTATATACATAATCAGGGAAAGCGGCTTTATGGGCCTTAGATCTTGAATAAACTGGGGCGCTTTCATGATACTGTATGATCTTATCACCATAACAATAAGCATAAGTCCAATACCCAGCATTCAAGTCGTACGCAAATACACATTGGTTTTTGGGGAAAGACTTTTCGATTTCCTTTATTGCATCACTTAGTAGCTTATCGTTCATCTCTCTGGAATCACTCGAAGTTTCATTGCCAGATCCTTCTAGTAGCTCTTCTGTACTATGCTCTTCTCTATTAGGAGGTAATGAACAAAGATACTCTTTCTCTTCCCCATCTTTACTGATCTTGAGTTTTTCAAAAGTTACCCCATATGAATCCTGAGCGTGATTTCGACTGAGCTGATCAGCCATCTTTTCAGGTATACGGGCATAATGATATTTGATATTATATAACGACCCAACAACCTCTGTGTCAAGTGCTCCCACCGAGCATGCGGCTAGGAGAGCCACTAGTGTCTGATATATCACTTTCAATGCCATCGTTCTTCAATACGACTTAGTTGATAACCCCAATTGAAAGAAACCACCTAATCTTATTTTTCCTCACTGAGATAAAAAAAACGAAAAAAACCATCAAAATACTTTCAAAACAAACTACATTTATCTTTAAGCCTTGAATTTTGAAAATTGCAACTTTGAAGCAATGCAAACGGACAGAAGCAGTTCAGGAAGCAGTCAAGCAGAATCTGCCGGTGTTTCTGGTCTTACTACACCTCATTTGGACAGTGGAGAGCTCACCAAAAATAATAAAGTTGATGATAAATCGATAACCTCGAAAGAGAACTCTCCAGATCCCACTCCCGATAGCACGATCTTTGACATTGCTCGTGACATAGAATCCAAATTGAAGTCTGTTTTGGAGAAGGTCGATAAAAACGACGATGAAATCAATAAAAGAATTGACAAATTGACCAAACAAATCAGTCATTTGGAACAGGAAATCAAAAATAATTGAAATTGGGTATCACCAACCATTTTCTCTCACTATACTCACTATACTCACTATACTTGCCTATGACTAATGACAATACACATGTATATATAAGAACTAAGTTTTTACATATTTAATAGTAGCTAATCGTACAGTGCGCTTTTGATAGAAGATGAAAAAAAAAAAAAAAAAAATAGAAAAAACTAGTGAAGAGCCATCGTGATAACTGCTTGATAAACCTTAGGGATACGACTCGGTAATAATGGCAAAGGAGAAAAGAAGTAAAAACCAAATTAGAAGGGAGAAGGCCAAACTACGAAAGTTGAACGAAACGAACCCGAAGAACGAGACAAAAAGTAAGTCCGATGAACTTCTATCGAAAAGACCCTCCAGTACTATAACGAAAGATGGAGATAATGACACAGTCGACGATCTGAACGGTATGCTGATTCCAGAAAACGACGAGCTTTACTCGCAGTTCTCGAGCGTGTTTAGCAAATTCAATGGTTCAAATACTGAAGACGAAAAACCAAAGAAGCCGGAAAATGAAACATTCATCAATGATGAATTAGTTGAAGAAACTTGGGATGATTTTGATAATGAAGATGAAAGTGAAGACGAGGATGAAGAAGAAGAAGCAATTTCGAAAAGACAACTACGGAAGATTAATAAAATTCCTCTTTCATCATTAAAGGCATCTATTTCCAGACCGCAGGTGGTCGAATTGAACGACGTTGATGCTCCTGATCCTTATTTCTTGGTGAGACTCAAATCCCATTTTAACACTGTACAGGTGCCATCACATTGGTCTAGTAAGAGAGAATACTTGGCGTCCAAGAGAGGAATCGAACGTTTACCTTTCCAACTTCCTAAATTCATTCAAGATACTAACATTCAAGAAATGAGAAATACTGGAGATGACCTGACTTTGAAACAGCAACAAAGAGAAAGAGTTCAGCCAAAAATGGGGAAGCTTGATATCGATTATCAGAAATTACATGATGCATTTTTCAAATTTCAAACAAAACCAAGACTCACCGGTTATGGTGACGTTTTCTTTGAAGGTAAAGAATCTAGCGATGAATTTATTAATGAAATCATGAATATAAAGCCAGGAAAAGTATCTCAGTCGCTAAGACATGCATTGGGTATGCCTGAGAATAACCTAACGTTCCCTCCTCCATGGCTCAATATAATGAGAGAAATCGGTAAGCCGCCTGCGTACGAACACTTGATTATACCTGGTTTAGATTGTGAGTATAAAAACTCGGGCTATTTTGTCGCTGATGAAAATGGAAATGAAATAATTCCTTTACCATTGGATGAATCGCTTTGGGGTCATCCAGAAGAGGGCGAAGAATCGGAGGAAGAAGAAGACCTGGCCGAGGATGATGAAGACGAAGTTGAAGAAGGATTCCAGGCTTCTGAAGAAGAGAAGGATGATGAGCAAGATGCTGAAAAAGTCGAGATAACAGAGTATTCTCGTATCAAAACTATGCCTCTGACAAATAAGCAGCCTGACGTGCAAGAAGATTCTGGTCCTAAGCAATTGTACACCATTCTCAAAGAGAATACAGCGGAAGGTACTAGTGATGGTCTACTCAAAAATGTCCAAACTTATGAATTGGCTCAAGATGGAAAGGATACTACAATTTCTTCAGAAAAAGAAGAGAGCTACAACAAACCTACAAAACAACGTAAAGAATTTAAATTCTAATAATGAATGTTACGTGACTATGCATTTTTATTTAATATTTCATTTATAATATCAGTTTGTAGTGAATTGTTCGTCTGCTTCAAATGGAAAATTAATTCCATCGTTAAAATTAGATTGATCTACCGGATCCAAAAAACTCAAGACATCGGTGTCGATTTCCCTGAAAATTTCTTGAATAGAGAAGGTGTTTAAACTGTTTGTAGCATCTGCGGGGTCATCTATAAATCTCGATAAAAATGGGCCCTTTGGCGATTTAGCATATTCATCAACTCCGAGCGATTGAGAAACAGGGCTCTCGGGGTTTACCAAGTCCAGGACGTTATTAGCTTTTGAAATCTGTTGCATATTACTTTGACTGGACCCTTGTAGACGCACTAAAGAAACATGATTGTCTAGTCTTCTTCTCTTGGTAAGACACTTACTGGAATCTTTAGTTTTTGGAAGTCCCAAATTTTGGATTTCTGTATCCTTACTCATATCAGTAAGTTTTATAAAATCAACGTTGGCATTGCATTTATTTGTTCCATTGTTTTGGTCGGTTGTTGATGTATTAGTATTATAGCCATTGCATACTTTAATCCAAATCGAAATTTTATGCAATATGGGACTGATGTTTCTTAGGTTATACAGATCGTGTTTTGTCACGCCGTCATTTACTATAGATGTTAATTTTTCGAAATAGGACTCCACATTGCCATTCAATTCACTATTATTGGGGGCAGTATTGGAAAATATCTGTGATTTCATTAACAACTGCATTCTAATAAGAGTGACCAATGCCCGCAATGCCCTATAAAAGAAATAAGTTGGTAAATTTATCGTTTCTTCACATAGCATGATAAACGAATTCAAAAGATTCTCTGTAAGCTTTATCAATTTGACAATGTCTCTCATACAAGCTAATGAATTCATTTCGTTAAAGATTGAGCTTGATTCAGGTTGCATGAATGCTGCTTTTTTGCTATATAGATATCCACTAATTAAATTATCGTAAACAATCATTAATGCTTGATAATACATTAAAGAAAGTATGTACTTTTCCTTTGGAATTCTACCAGACTTCTGATCGTCAACCATGAATCCACTATCAGCAAAAGTCTGATGTAATTTTTTTTCATACGCCTCTAGAATAGACTTTATCCCAATTGTTGAACTTGGTCCAGGACCCCACATTCTTTGAAACATTGGATCTGAATCATCGCTTGAGTCTGTTGAAACTTTCAAAGTGAGAGATTGAACTTCTAACATTTCTTGAACTAAATGAACAATCTTGGAAAAGTAACAAATATATCTTTCTTGTCTTTTTGGGAATCCATTCATTTTATTTGAAGACAATAATATATCAACAGCTTTCTCATAGTTATCGGACCATGGGAGAATCTTGTACTTGGGTAATGGAAACTCTAGCGAGCGACAACAACAATATATTGTTAATAATATACGAACTTCGATTCTCTCTTTTGAGTTATCAATCATCATGTTCGGGCATTTTGGGTTAAGATTTGAAGCGATATCTATACATCTTGAAAGTGCAACCCCGGTAAATAATTGAATTTGACTTTTAAAATGGTCTGGACTTTGTGGTATACAACACCATTGAGAAAGGATAATGCAAGTAATAATCAAATGATGATCAACAACCCTTGGATTTATTAAAGAGAAGTAAGCAATAAACTCGTCTAAATAATAAATCAACATTTTATTCAACAAACGGAAATCTAAACCTTCTCCTGTTGTATCGGACAATCCAGTATCATTTAAAGTTGTTACAAAAATGCAAGACATCAATACTAAGGGTGCATGATTCAAGCTATAATCAAAGTCAATTTCTTGTTCGGAAAATACAATTATCGGATAATAACAAAGAATATCATTGATGAAATATTGGAACCTTCTTTTGGCTTCCTCCTCAGATAATGCTTTATGAGTATATATCAATTCCTTAGCTAGATTCTTATCAAACCCAATTTTTGGATAAACTGACGATTTAGCAATATCAGCCGTAGCACTTATTTGATTATTTCCAGTTACATTTTCTATTGTATAAGCCAAAGAGGTGAAAACCGTTGTCAAATCGGTCAATTTCTTTGTGTCTTGATGCTTCAAGTCATCTGATTTCAATGATGATAGTGCTGTTTGAACTTCTTTTAATGAGGATATAGCTTTACTCAAAGGATCATCCATATTCTTAGATTTTCTATTCAATTTTCTAGCAAATTTTGCCGTGGGATCATGATGGGGGGAGCATTCAACACCAATTGAAAAGCATCTGACACAGGTTGAATTAGTTGGGTCTTCGAAGATACATTTAACTTTCAATCGGTGACATCTTGCACAGCTTTTCACCAGTCTCCATTTACTGGCGAAATCCTTGGACCCTTTTTCTGGCGCATCCTGACTCATCATCACACACTTCACATTAATTGGTAAGTGATTTTGGAAACGAAGATAGCTATCGAATTGAAGTTTTGAAAAAACTCTGAAGTCTTGTTGAATCGGAAAGCCGATTGAAAACTAATAAGCTTAGGTGCAGTACCTGACCTTATCTAAAGAGAAAGAAAAATCATTGAAATATAAATTTAAATACTGAACAAAATGCTTTTATTGTAACAAGAGAAAATAAATAACTTAATATAAAGGAGAGAAGGGTAGAGCATGGACAAGTTCTTTTTTGTGTAGAAGATGAATATCAAGACAAATACAAGTTTAAAAAATGAAGAAAAATAAAGGATTATAGTAAAAGTTTTTTTTTTATTAATATTTCAATTTATCTATGAATAAATAGGAAGAAAGGGTGGTTAATGTAGTGAAATTATGCAAAAGTATGAAAAGTTTTTTTTTTTTTTTTGATTTTTTTTTTTGGTAATTTTTAAAATTTAGTTTAATCATTTAATTAGATATCATTAAGATCAGGTTTTTCATCTTTGATTTTGTCAATCTTGGCACCAAAAGAAGAAATACATTTAGCCATGGTTGGAGAAGATCTTGAAATGACATCGGTGAAGTAAAAGTTATCGATTGGGTTTTTCAAAGGAGCACCAATGAGTTTAGCTGATTTATTTTTGTTAACTAATTCGTTGAACCCGATGAGGGCAATATCGTTAGAAACTGGTTCGATAACGTCATGTCTAACTAAATGAGGAGCAATTTGGCCTAATCTTGATCTTATAGCGTATAAGTCATCATAAGGTAAAGTGGCCCCCAAATATTCTGATAAAGCTCTAACGATTTTCCAATCTTCACGAGCAACACCAGGAGGGTTAGTTGCGGCTCTAGTAATTTGAGTTCTACCTTCAGTATTGACGTAAGTGGCTGATTTTTCAGTGTAAGCAGAACCAGGTAAGATGACATCGGCAAAAGAAGCACCTAAATCACCATGATGACCTTGATAAACGACAAAAGCATCTTTTGGAATATCTTTATTTTTAATTTCATCAGCACCCAATAAGTAAACGAATTTTGGTTTAGTATTGGTAGAATTAAAGTTAGTGAACCCCACATCTAAGGCACCAACACGAGAAGCTTCACGATGTAATAAATTAACCCCATTCCAATCAGGAGTATTAAAGTTTGAATGTTTAGAAGCGAATTCCCCAACTAATTTATAGATGGCGGCGGCGTCTTCAGATTCAGCAACACCAGAACCAACAATGATTAAAGGATTTGAAGCTTTAGATAATTTTGAACCAAATTCACCACCCAAAGTTTTTTCCAAAGCTTTTACGTCGGTACCGAAATGTTGTTTATCGAAAGTAGAGTCAAAATCTTGACCGATATGACCGATATCCAATTCTTGTCTTAACCAAACTTTTCTAATTCTAGTGTTTAAAGTGGCGGCTTCGTGTCTTGGGTTAGTACCAATTAATAAGATTTGGTCGGCGTCTTCAATACCATCGATGGTGGAATTAAAGATAAAATTCGATCTGAAATCAACCCCGTGAATATCAGAAGCTTGTTTAACATCGGTAGTGACATTTTCTGAACCTAATTTATTAATTAAATCTTTCAAAGCAACCATTGATTCAACATCGGATAAAGCACCGGAAATGGCCTTTAATTCATCACCTTGAGGTTTAATTTTAGAGTAAGCAGCAGCAATAGTCGATAAGGCTTCATCCCAAGTCCCAACTTCGAATTTATCACCATTTCTAATTAAAGGAGTGGTTAAACGTTGAGTTTTCAAACCATCGCAAGCAAATCTACTTTTATCCGAAATCCATTCTTCATTAACTTCATCGTTCAATCTTGGTAAAACTCTCATGACTTCAATACCTCTAGCATCGACTCTAATATTCGAACCAACTGCATCAAAGACATCGATAGTTTCGGTTCTTTTCAATTCCCAAGGTCTTGCTCTAAACGCATAAGGTTTTGAAGTTAAAGCCCCGACAGGACATAAATCAATGATATTCCCCGACATTTCCGAATTAATATTTCTTTCAATATAAGTACCAATTTGTAAATCGTTACCTCTACCAGAAGTACCAAATTCTGGAGCACCAGCAACATCATTCATAAAACGAACGCATCTGGTACAATGAATACAACGGTTCATGGAAGTTTTAACCAAAGGACCAATTGGTTTATTTTCAACTGCTCTTTTACCCATTAATTCTTTAAAACGACCACGGTCACTACCGTATCTTTGGGATTGATCTTGTAAATCACATTCACCACCCTGATCACAAACTGGACAATCTAATGGATGGTTTTCCAACAACATTTCAGTAACCCCTTCTCTTGCCTTTTTAATTCTTTCTGAATCAGTATGGACAATCATACCATTTTGCACTGGCATGGCACACGATGCAATCAATTTTGGCATTCTTTCAACATCAACAAGACACATACGACAGTTACCGGCAATAGCCAACTTATCGTGGTAACAGTAACGTGGGATAGTCACCCCAGCCTTATCAGCAGCTTGAATAATAGAACTTCCGGCTTCAATATTAATTGTTCTACCATCAACAGTAACTGATACATCCGACATCATTCTGCTACTAGAAGAAAGAAAACGACGAGACGAAGCTCGTAACATGGTACTTCTAGCCAACATAGTCTCCCAAATTAGATATAGAGAAAGGTGTATAAAGGTGTATAAAGACTTATAAACGTGTATAAAGACTGGTTAAAACGAAGCTTCATCCACTGTATATTTTTTTTTTGTACCAGCAGCTTACAATATCCAGATTAACTTTTTTTCATTGGCTCTTTTTGTTAGCACTGCTATTTGGGTGCGATTTTGTATGGGCTTTCCCCCAGTTTGACCTTTTTGTATGGCTTTTGCTCGGAGTCGGTGGGTGCAGGAGAAGTTATTGAGTAATCGAGCAATGTTCGGTTTCTGATTCGCTGATTCCAGCGGCCGGTGCCGGGTAACCCTGGGTTTCCCACAGCGGCATCCGTACCCCTGGGATGTCGCTCTGCGCGACATTGGTGGTGCACGGGGTGTTTCGCTCGGTTGGCGCACCACCTGCTTCCACTGTTAGCTATTGATTCAGCTATTTATCATATAGTTTACTATTTACAATTCACTATTTACAATTCACTATTTAGAATTCATATAATCCACTGTTTATAATTTGCTAGTTAGGTATTATTTACTACACCATATCCATCAATACTTAAGTAACCGGTGGTCTTTGTATTGCTGCAAAAAAATGGTGTGCGGTTTTATTTCATGAAGGTCCGGCAGGACCTGGGGTGTAACCCAATTGTAGTACGTTTTGGTAGCGGTGTTGGCATTTGGTGGAATAACGGCTGGGTTTGGGTGGAATAACGCTGGGTTTGGGTGGAATAACGGCTGGGTTTGGGTGGAATAACGGCTGGGTTTGGGTGGTTCCGGCAAATGGGGCTTTCTTTGGAGGGTTTTCGATGGATTTGCAGTTTTTAAGCATAATCTAGAAAAACTACAACTTTTATACTAACGATATCCGTGTAATTCAGTGATAAGGTACGTATAGCTACTTTGGCTGGGGCTCGTCGGCAGGTAAACTCATGAATAGGATCAATAATGGGGGTACCACATACATCCAGTTTTTCTGGATCCATGAACGGTCATCCTCTTCAGCCTCTTGTCCGTTTTCGTCGGCTTTCTTGGTAGGCTCCTTTTTCGGTTTTTGTCCCTTAGCACCAATTGGCTTTAGATTGGGCACCGGATGACCCTCGTATGGCTTCAACACGATTCTATCGTCGGCCCCACTTATCAAGCTGAGTCTTTCGATGTCTCCTTCTTGATTCAATTGTAATTGTACCAGCTTATCCCTAACGGTATCGAGACTCATGTAGTTGAAGCATCCTAGGGACTTATAGCTAGTACCAATACAATACTCTTGCCTTGCTAAATCATTTTCCTTCAATACAACACTGGATTGGCTTGATTTATCGTATACGAAACTTATCAAGTCGTGTTTGGATTCTGCTGTTTGGGCATAGATGTCTACCGTCACCGTATCATCCCCAGCAATAAGCCCGGCAAATATCAATACAAGAAGGGCCCTGATAACAATCATCTGGTAAAGGTAGTAGATTAAATAGTGTAGAGGAATTTTTAATGATATCTGTCAAGCATACTTTTTTTCTTCTCCATTTTTACCTTTACACACCCATAAGCTTATCGAATGGAAAATTCACCAAAGTCTTTCCCACAATGCTTGCATTGACTTCCAGATCGGTTCTTCGCAGGATACGACCGTGCCGTGTTTCTGTTGGTGCTTGTCAAAAACTTTCATTGGCTCGCGATGTTCAATCCTACTTTGATTACTGCTCAAAGAATAAAGTAGCCATGGATTCGAAAGTTTTCAAAGGCACTTTATACGAATTTGCTACTAAACACTTTCTTGAAACTAAACTCAATTGTCTTGAGCTAAACAGAATCGGTGGTGCTTTTGATAATGGGGTTGATATCTATGGGAAATGGAATCTACAACCGTACGTTGACTTTGAATTGCAAAACTTAAATGGAAAGCTGATTGATCGTTTGACCAAAAAGCCATTCAATAACGGGAAGGAACTTTATTTAAACATCTTGGTTCAATGTAAAAACTATAGAAAAAAAATTAATGCTTCAACGATAAGAGAAATCCCCGGTATATACAATTATCATATAAAAAATAAGCACGAAGCCAATAACACTTTCTTCTTTTTGTTTTCTCCATTCCCCTTAACAAAACAAGGTCAATCGCAAATAGACTCAACTGATGTTCCTATAATTCACTTCAAGTTATCCCCACTAACTCTCGAATCGTCGGGGAACCCTTATGATTTGAAAAATTGGCTTGGTGGTGAGTTAAATTCGGTTTATATGAATGAAAAGGCTCGATCCCTACTAAAAGGCTTCCGGATGGATATCCACTGGCAGCTACTTACATGATATCTACAGATTTGAAAAAAGTAACTAAACAAGTACATAATTCATAAACAAAAAAGAAGAGAAATGAAACTAACTTTTGAAAATCGTATAAAGGTTATGCTAATTATAAAAAATCTATTGATTCCATTGACCGTTATTGTCATTTTTGTGGGTCATATAATATTCATTACCTTTGTACATACCGTCATCGTAAGTTTTGGTTGATGTACTTGCAAGAGTGGTTGGAGAACCTTGAACAGTGGAGGTCATGTATTGAGTGTTGGTGACAGTCATGGTTCTCAAGGTTGTTGGAACACCTTGCGATGCTTGAGCAGTTTGAGAAGCTCCACCGTTGTAGGTAGTAGCGGCTGCTGCCAATGAAGTGGCTGCACCTTGTCCTTGTTGGCCTTGACCTTGTTGGCCTTGTTGACCTTGGCCTTGTTGGCCTTGTTGACCTTGGCCTTGTTGACCTTGGCCTTGTTGGCCTTGACTTTGGCCTTGACCTTGTTGTCCTTGTTGGCTTTGACTTTGACCTTGGCTTTGACCTTGTGCACCTTGAGTGGAAGAGGCAGCATTAGTATTAGCAGAACTGGTGGTTCCAGTAGTTCCAGTGGAAGTAGAAGCAGAAGTAGAAGCAGAAGTGGAAGCAGAAGTGGAAGTAGAGCTAGAGCTAGAGCTTGATCCAGAACCAGAACTAGAGCCAGAGCTTGATCCACCAAGAACTTGTTTAACTGAAGAAACAAAGGTGTTACCACCATCTTTATTACCAAAGGCAGAAGAAGCATCCCAAAGAGAAATACCACCAAAGTTTTTATTAGATTTGATATCACTAGTAATTTTTCCACTTAATTGATTTGGAGCAATGTAACCAGAACCAGCAGAACTTGAAGCACCAGGTAAACCAATGAAAAGTTTAATATTTTTATTTGGAGAATCATTGGAAGCAAAATCAGTCCAAGTATCCCAATTGAAAGATTTATCTAAACTACAAGGATTATTGTAGAATTGAATGAAAGCAAAATCAATTTGAGCTTCTTTTAAGATATCACCAACTGATTCATCTGGATAAACACATTGGGGAGCAGCAGATAAATAATAAGTTTTAGAGGAATCTTCATCGAATTTAGATCTTAAAGCTTTAGCTAAGGCAGCAGTACCAGTTTGTTGTTTATTTTCCAAATCGAAATCAAAACCATCAACTGAAACGTCATCACCAAATGGTTTATTACCGCCATCACCATTACCAAAAGTTTTCCATAAAGTATCAGCAAAATCCTCACCTTCTTGATCAGAAGATAAGCTGTAACTACCAGAGGCCCCACCTAAAGAGAGAAGGACCAATTTATTATTAGATTGACATTTTTTAATTGAAGATCCAACATCCAGGCATCCACTAGTAGAATCTGAAGAGCATTTACTTGAAAAAGAGTAACCTAAGTTATTTGGATAGTTGTAAAGGAAAGATAAAAGAACAATATCAACATCATCGGATTCACAATAAGTATCTAAACTTTCTTCGCTACCATAGGAATCCTGACCCCAATAAACAGCGACATTATTACTGGAAGAGGCATCGAAAGCAAAAACTTTGATAATAAGAAAAGAAATAAGTAGAATAAAACTTTGAGTATTCATTTTGAAAATAAGAAGGAGTGACTGAGTTAGGGAGTTACTAAATTAGGGAGTGACAAATATAATTAAGGAATGACTAGAGCTTGAGTGTAAGGAATGACTAGGGTTGAGAGAGTATCAAGGAATGACAGTAGTTGGGAAGCTGTTTATTGAAGAAAGGAATGTTAATGAAGATTGAAAAATAAAAAGTATGATGAAAATAAAGAGAAATCCATGATAATTTATAATTTTTGAATGCCCATCAAATCAGCTTGATCAAAGAAATCAGTTCACAAGCACCGTTGAAACCCACTGTGTCTTGGTTTCACAACTAATGGCAAATTGGAAGGGACATAGCACGCCAAATCTGTTCATCTAATTGAAAGAATAATAATAAAACAAAAGAACAATCATAATAAATAATATTGAAAAGGTATAATTGATGCACAATGCACACAACCGTAGAACAGCTTTACAAATGCTACAGCAGCAGAAGGTTTGGTTGTATAGTAGTTTAACATGCGTCATCTTGAATCTTCTCTATTATCGTAACATGCTTTGCATCCAAAGAACGCGCTGGCCCTCGACTGAAAGCAGATCTCTCAGTTCTTTTTTGGCCTTATTCCAAACCGTTATTGAAACTACCCCATTGCACTCATGCATCGATACATCGCTCATCATCTATCCCATTATAAACCCTGTCTTCAAAGGCAGATTGTAAAAATCGCCAGCCATCTCCAGCCTAGTTTTTTTTGCTGCTAAAACAAATAATCAATTCAAAGGTTTAGAGAAACAAACGCGAAATTTACCTAAAAAGGAGTTCTCGAGGCCGTTGTCAAGCAGAAATAGGGTCCTGGTGGTAAAATTAAGGTAGATTATTTGCATCACATACAATCCACCTCCTTTGTTATTCTATTTTGATGTACCTGAAGTCACTATGAACATATCTGGCACAAATCATTTGTTTGTCTGAAAGCTTAATTAATGGCGTCTGTTGCAATGAAGAAATGAGAAGCGAAAGAAAAAAGGTTCAGCATCGCGAAGCTTAACCAGCACCAAAACACCTCTATTTCCATTACATCCATCATCAAATAAGAACATCATCAAATAACATCATCAAATAACATCATCATCAAATAAGAACATCATCAAATAAGAACATCATCAAATTGTTACTTCGCGGAGGCTTTGGAAGCTTTCACTACTACGTAGTATTATTTTTTCCAAGCGGAGGCATCCTCGCTGGGGGTCCGTCCGACTTGGTACTATAGTTGACTGAAAACGGTTTACTAAGGCACCATGTGTCCAATTGGCTATACAATCAAGACGAATATGGGAATAATGTTGCTAATTGGAAACCATGTTTCATTACAAAAAAGATGAAATATTACTAAATATATTTCATGATGTAGTAACAAGAAAGATCGAGTATTTGTATTGTCATAACTAACCGAATCGACTTCGCAACTATTTTGTATTGTTATTTAATTAGAGTTTAGCTCCTTTACGCGTGAAAGGGGAATTCCCACTCATGGAATTAAATTGAAAGTGTTTTAAACTTCAATTAAAACATTTCGTGACGATGTTACAAGCTAGAATTGGTTTTTGCAACTTACAAATATTGGTTTCTCGAATTTCAATAATTTATTTTGCGCCCAACGCATTAGAGGAAATTCGAATAAATACTACGGAAAATGAATTAAAGAGAGTAGATAAATACATGTATTAAGATTCATTTATAGTTTTGAATTCATGAGCGTTGGCTGCTGGCTTCAAAGTTCAATAACGGCTCTGATACAATCACCAGCGTGCATATCATCAAAAGCAGTATTGATTTTGTCTAAAGGATGTCTATGAGTGATGAAATCATCAACCTTTAATTTACCTTCCATGTAGTCATCAACGATACCAGGTAATTGGGATCTACCTTTAACCCCACCAAAGGCAGCACCTTTCCAAACTCTACCAGTAACCAATTGGAAAGGTCTGGTAGAAATTTCTTTACCAGCGGCAGCAACACCAATAACGATAGAAACCCCCCAACCTTTATGACAAGCTTCTAAAGCATTTCTCATGACTTGAACATTACCAGTACAATCAAAAGTATAATCACAACCACCATCGGTCATTTCAACCAATTTATCAACAATAGTAGTACCTTCAGGCAATTTAGTTGGATTAACAAAATCGGTAGCACCGAATTTTTCGGCCCATTCCTTCTTCTTGTCATTGATATCAACAACAATGATCTTATTGGCTTTTCTTTCTAAAGCACCTTGAACCACCGATAAACCAACACAACCGGCACCGAAAACAGCAACGTTATCACCTTTTTGGACATTGGCAGTGATGGTGGCAGCACCGTAACCAGTGGTAATACCACAGCCTAATAAACAAGTTCTATCTGGTTTAGCTTCTGGATTAACGGCAACAACAGAAATATCAGCAACAACAGTGTATTGAGAAAAAGTAGAACATCCCATAAAGTGTAATAAATCCTTACCTTTACATTTAAATCTTGAAGTACCATCTGGTAAAACCCCTTGACCTTGAGTAACTCTAATTTTTTGACATAAATTGGTTTTACCAGATTTACAAAATTTACATTCTTTACATTCAGGAGTGTATAACGCAACAACTGAATCCCCAACTTTAACATTAGTAACACCTTCACCAACAGATTCAACAATACCAGCACCTTCATGACCCAAAACAACTGGGAAAGCACCTTCTGGATCAGATCCACTCAAAGTATAAGCATCAGTGTGACAAACACCAGTGTGTAAGACTTTGATACGAACTTCGTGTGCTTTTGGTGGAGCAACCTCAATATCTTCAATAGACAATGGTTTACCGGCTTCCCAAGCAACAGCAGCTTTACAAGTAATGGTCTGTTCAAGTTAGTATGTTGCAAAAAAAAAATAAAAAGGAGAAAGCCCGAAAAAAAAAAAAAAAAAAATTGAAGTACAACAAAGTATAACCTCCAAGGTTATACCTTCAAAGGTATAAGTTGTAATTCAATTGCCAATTGCCAATTTTCAATCACTTTTTCTTTCTTCTTCATTTCTTCCTCTTCTTTTCGTTTTTCCATTTCTCAACGAATTGATACGTACTTTACCAGTGGTGTCAGACATTATATGGACAGTATACGAATTGAAATTATAGTTAAGGAAAAGAAAATTGATTAAACTTTAAGGAAGTTGTCAACCCTTATATATCGAAATTTTTCAAATGGGCTTTTTGATAACCTTTGTTTGCGCTAAGTAGAAAAAACTATCCTTTCTTTAGCTTGATTTGGTGAAGGAATCCGGGTTAGTAATCACACCCGGGTCGTGTGTGAGGGCTAGAGAGCTGGGGTTTTTTATACCGGATTGAGCAAAAAGTAGTGCGGAATTTTTCAGAAAAAGCCGCGCCTAAGGTTAAAAGATCCGAATCTTGCAACCATCAAACGTAGTATTATATATATAGATGTATAGATAAATATATAGATGTATAGATCAATATATAGATATGTAGATAGGATGTGATCAGAGTACAGCACCAAAACCGAAGGTAATTTTGATGGATCTGATATAGTAGTTTTCGAAATTATCCTTAACTCTTTCTTCTTCACCAATTGGAATACCAGACCATTTGACAACCATTTTGGTTTCACCAGCACCTTGCTTGAACTGGATGTCTAGCTCGGCATAATGGCCAGATTTCCAGTCTTCCAATCTCCATAATTGAACAATACGTTCGTTAGGAACCAACTTGAGAAATCTACCACTTATAGACCCCCCAAATAATTTGAAAGAACTACCTTCCTTTGGGGGGAAAGCTTCGATTTCTGGAACTGACCTCGACCAGGCCATAACACGTTGGCCATCCAATAGGGTGATGTACAACTGTTCGGCAGTGGTGTTGAAATCGGGTTCCAAATGTAACGTGGAGGTATTGTACCTGGGTACATTAGAATTGGTCACTGGAGCAGATGGAGCGGGAGTGGCAGTAGATTTGGATGGAACCGATTTTGTTTGTGGGGCGGTTTGCTTACCAGTTTGGTTTGCTTTAGTATAAGTCGAATTAACTTTACCTGAGTCTAATTGAATATCGGAACTATGGGTGACAATTAAGTCATGACCAAAGTTCGATAAAACGTCTCTCAATTTAGGTATTAAGTAACTCTTGATGACTTTTCTCATCTTTTCGTTTTCTTTGTTTTCATTATATATGCTGATATCAAATTGGAGCTCTTCTGGTTCAGTATCATAAGCTAACTCAGGAATTATAATCGAACCCTTAAATTCGCCCTTTTTATTTTTTTCATCTTCACAGTATCCTCCAATGGTTAAGGTCAATTTCAAATCAAAAATTGATATCACTTTACCTTTACGTTGACAAACTTCAACGTCTCCTTCTAATGACAGAAGAGAAGTAACCCCAACCGAAGTATTTTCTTCAGTGACAACACTTAATCCAACCACTTTCTCATTGAAATAGTCTTTGGACCAGCTGGTACAGTTCTTATCGACCCAATGCCAATTGTTAGGATTGTGTACAACCATGTTTCTTGATTTGTTAGTATCTAAAGTAGAGTATTCTTCTCCATATAAATAGTTGGCCAAAGTTTTTCAAAAACTTCTACAGTGGAAAAATCTAGAAATTATCACCGTTGCTACACCCGTAAACCAGGATTATTGTTACTATCTTTTTTATTAAACTATTTAAGCATCAACTTCCATTGCATCCCCACCTAAAGGTATCACGGTTTCTTCGACGTCTACTATATCACGGATATTCTGTCTCAAGACTCCAGTGGTACCTCTTGGGAATTTATAAGATCTAGCCTTTTCACTTCTGACGTTTGGAGTCAAGTAGTTTCTATGTAATTCAGCATCTTTACCAACTTCCATAACGCAAAGATCGACATTTGAACCGGAACCCAAGTCATTCCAGATACCGGCTTCGATTGCACTAGCACATAATTTCATGGCTTCTTCTTTTGTTAAATCTTCTTTCCATTCAGTTTCTAAAACTGCCATGGCAGCTAAAGAACCAGATCCTAATGACTGATAAGACCCAATGTCAGTTGATCCATGAGCTTGAACCGACATCAAATGTGCTCCTGTTGGATCGACCCCTGCGCAAATAAGATATGCTCCTAAATGACCTTGATATTTAAATAAATGTTGTTTTAATAATGTTAAAGCAGTAATAACTCTTGGTTTACGACTTTGATATAATGAATGTAATTCTAAATTGGAGGCAATCAATTGAGTAACCATTTCAGTATCAGCAGCAGTACCAGCACCAGCACACCAGATTCTTGGAGCTAATCGATGTAATTTTTCACAATTCTTATCAGCAACGATAGGACCAGCAGTGGCTCTAGTATCAGCGGCAATCACAACTCCTCCTTTAAACTTACATCCAACAATCGTAGTACCTGTAGATGTGGCCTTTGGTGCACCAAACCCTTGGGTGGTCAAATAGTTATTTCTTTGATAGTTATCAAAACTTAATCCTGCCATATTTCGATTATATATTCTGTTGTTTCAATTCTGTTCTGTTACCCAATAATTGGCTCGATGGTCGTATTTATCACTGCTATCTAGTTATCTAATATACTCAATGCCCTTGTTACTCTTTTGTCAAGGTCTTCAATCTGTTCGTTATACCTCTTTTTTTTGCCTCCCGAAACAAAGAATATCAAAATGTTTTCGCACGACACTTACTTCAAAAACAAAAGACCCGTACATTGAGATCGTCAAACTGGACGTTTGTCTCTCTTCGAGACAGAAACACCATGTAAATAAATAGCTGGAAGGGGAATAAGTTAAGAAAGAACTGGAATTGACCCTGTGGATAGAAGGCAAACAGACCCAATCGCAAGTGTCACCATGATAGATCGATATGGGTATACGGCTCCTGCAAGAGTTAAGGTATTGGTTGTACCAGTGAACGGATGTTCAAAAGTTGATTTTGAAAGATACTTTGATCTTATACGATCTACAGATGAGATCAGATTGCTTGATATACCACCAATTCCCGAATCGCAGTATTTCAATCCTCAGTCTTACCCTCACGGTAAGATAATGTATGAATATAGCTCATCATATCCAGAAGATGAATCGATTTTTTTACATGATTTCGAACCTTTTAGGAAAACTTTCATTGTCATTAGTGTTGGGAAGTACCTGAAAGAGTTTGATTCTCAGCAGTCTTTGAATTCTTTGAAAAAACTGCATCAGAGTTCAATTGTCCATAACTCGATTATATTCGATACTCCTTCAGACTTGATTAAGGACTTGAATCCTCCAAGTAATCATGATTTCAAGCTGGTATTCTACCACGATGGATCAACCGATCATAATATAACAGCAATAGAAACCTTAGTTTGTGAAGTTTCAAGAAATTTTTTATTAGCATTGGATAATTACGCTTCATCTTATCTCAATATAACTTTAAGATCACCAGTTTCAATAACTGATAGTCATATATTGACGCGTGCAATTACTCAGGCTCAGAAAAGACTTACATCGGGATCTTCATCTTTTAAACTCTCATTTAATTCTTCCAATACTTCACCAATTGCTTCCAATGATATAAAATCAAAACATAACGGTAGACAAGCTAAACTATTAGGAAGTTTCTTTCTTTTAGCAGGTAAAACCTCGGATGCCTTACACTACTTCATAGATGCAATCATAAATTTGAAAAAATCTGATGACTTCTTATGGTTAGGTAGTGCAATAGAAGGTCTTGGAATCGCTTCGGTTATGCTTCATTTCTTGAATATTCCTTTCCAATTGAATAATCCTGCTCTACTGTCTGCTCTACAATTTCCAAAGAGTAAATTACAGTCGATCAATTCCGAAACCTCACCTAAAAGACTCTCAAGTGAATCTAAATCAAATAGAAATTCAAATCCAACCCTTATGTCTCCTAGAAATTCTACTGGTAGTAGTGTCAGCTTTAATCTTTCTCAATTATCTAATATATCAAACGGAGACCTTAATAGTTTGCCATTACCAGAATTGATCAAAAGATTAAATTCAAAAGTTTTACACCTATATCATATGAGTACTAATGATTACGAAAATACGGTCCCCGATATTGTTTACATAGAATGCTTACTAAGATCAATTAAGTTTATGGTTTATGTTCATCTTAGTGGACCAGAGATCGACTCACTGGTATTGGAAAGAATTGTTAAATCTAAAACTTGTGGTAACAAATCAGATAATACTTGGTTTACCAAATCAGATATCCTTGCTCAAATTGATAAGGTATTCTCTTTGCAATTAGTGGATATGGATTTCTTTGAACAGTGCAGAATATACTGTGCTTTGGCTTCAATGTATACTGATCTTGGTTTGAAAAGGAAAAGAGCTTTCATATTAAGAATTTTAATTATTGCATTACTACCCAAATTCGAAACTCGCTTAAATGAATCAGTCTTATCTGATTATACCTCTATTGGATCTATAAGGGATATTTTCGATGAATTATTTATAGCGTATGGTATAAATGTTGATCCTGAAAGTACTGCAACGGCTGCTTCTCAACATCCAAATGACTGGGTCTCCTTACAATTACAACTTTTAAAAATCTGCTTGAGAATCCTTGAAGCTATCAAAGATTACTCTTATTTAATTAAATTATGTACTATGCTATTGACTCGTTATACACATTGTTTACCTCCTGCTGATCAAATCGCTTTAAAAGAAAAAATTGATGCATTGATTTATTTATCAGATAGAAATAATCTCAATCTTGAAGCTCCTTATTGGGACCCCTTTTTGATAAGAAAAGTAAAATATGTCTCTAGTAAATCTAAAGATTCTCTAATACCTTTCCCTGAATATGAAAGAGATAATCATAATGTTGGCTTGGTAGATTCGTCACCCAACAAGGATTCAAAATCTTCTACTCCTAAGCCAGATGAGTCGGCTTTAATTTTTAATCCTTACAACAAAGCAAAATTTCCAACATTGAATAAAGAAAGACTTTTAATCAAAAATGAAATTTACCAATTAAAAGTTGCTTTACAAAATCCTTTTTCATTTGAAATTGAAGTCACCGATTTCTCAATAATGACAGAAGGTAATGTTAGTGTTCAAACCTTAAAGCATTTAATGAGACCTGCAACAGTTGTAGGTTTGAATGATCAACAGCTTCCTCCGATAAATCAAACAGCTTCTAAATCAATATTGAATAGCAAACATACCATATCAGCTCCAAAGAGAAATTCATCCAATTATAATTTATCCAATCAGAATGATCACCATTCAGGTAATAATCTCCTTCTACACCCAAAAAGTATCCAATATTTTATTGTTGCATTCAAGCCATTAGAAGCAGGTGCTTTAAGCATTGTAGGGTTTGATGTGGCAATGGGATCATGTAATCCTCAATTCTTTCAAATAATTGATGAGGAATTTTTTGATCATACTCAAAAAATCAAGGTCTTAGAGAAACCAATAGATCCTTTAGGTCCTTTGGAAAGTGTTATAACCAATTTATCTGGCAATAATATTGAAGGTAGGGCCAGTACAAGGACTTTGCAATTAAGTGTAGTTCCTCCTCAACCTACCTTATCCCTCACCAACATCCTGATTAATAATGGTTGGCTAATGTTATTAGAAGGTGAGAAGTATGAATTTTCAATCTGCTTAACAAATCATTCTGATGAGCCAATAAACTATTTGTCATTTTCATTTTGGGATTCAACAATTGAACCTTTAAGTACAAAATTGAATTCTAATACATTGAGTGGTGGTCCTATAATACCTGCTAATGAGGTATATGAGATTGAGTGGTTATTGCTTATGTTTAAACCATTTAGGATTTTAAACAAAGAAGAGATTACATCTAAATACAAAATCATCCAGCCCCATTCAGACTTAAAGATCAATTATGAAATCACTGGTAAAAGAGGAATGAAAGAACTGAGGATTCTCTTGGACTATTCAAATAAATTGGCTAATGATGTTTCCAATAGTTTTGTTAAAAACGTCAACGTGCCACTTAATTTAACTGTCATGCCATCTATTGAACTTATTGGGTGTGATATTTTACCATTACTATCATCATCTTTGCAAGCACTTGATAATGTAATGCCTAAGAATTTGACTTCTAACCTTAAACAAATCTTGGGTTTCATATCAAAGATTATGGATTCAAAAACAGAGGATATAAGTGAGTATTGTTTATTAGTGATTGATATGAGGAACTCGTGGAATGAAAAATTATCATGTAACTTTACATATACCATGGACTTAAATTCTGAATTTAAAGTCGAGGAAATCATTGATCCAATGAAAACTTCTAGGTTTTTATTACCAATTAGACGAATTTCTAGCAATGATATTGATTTATCAAAACCAGTGCCATCTTTGAGAAATAAACAATTTATAAAGAATTACTTTATTACCGATGAAGAAGAACTGAAATTAAGAGAAACTTTTTGGCTCAGATATTCGTTGTTAGAGAAATTGAAAGGTGATTGGGAAACTGTTAACGGCAATCGCAGAGATGGTATAATTAATTTAAGAGGGATCCGATTGAGTCCTAAGATGGCAAACGTTTTAGTTTACAGTAAAGTCCAAATCCATCATACTCTTATTCGAAATGAAATTCCTATTAAAAAGTCTGGACTGCAGTTTTTATTGGATATCGAAGAGTTCTATACTCTCAAAACAAAAATTACCAATAACTCAGAAGACGAAATTAATGCAATTTTGAGACATATTCCGTTCCCATTGGCCACATCAATAGCTACATCAAGCAGCTCTAACACTCATGTTGTTAAGTCCCAAGTATCTATCGACCGTAAAATTCTTGTGAATGGATTACTACAAAATCATTTGGGTGAAAGTATAAAACCACAAGAATCCATTGAAATCGACTTGCCATTCGTTATACTAGAAAAGGGACAGTACGAATGGGGATCTGTTTTGGATGTTTTAAACAAGGACAATATCAAAGTGGTTGGTCGTGAACCAATATATATAGCTGCATCATAGTTTAATCCTTTTTTTTTTTTTTTTTTTTGATTTATTCTTGCATAATAATAAAGTTTTACGGATTAACAAGTATTGTAGAAGCTGATACATTAATAAATAGAATATATACAAGAAATGAAACAAGAGTATGCAAATAAAAAGGCAAATTCACTGCTTTCTATTGTCCAATTTGAAAGGTAAAGGTTGAGCACCTTCGGCTTCTAATTTTTCAATATATCTTTGTCTAATTAAATCATTGAATCTCTTTTCCTGGAAATACTTGAACCAACTAGCAACACACTTATTCTTAAAGTCGTTTCTTAACTCACCACAATTCAGCTCAACCTTGCTTTGTATCTTTGGATCAAGTGAATTATCAATTTTGTTTTCCGTCAAACACTGAAAGAACTTGTCTCTCGAATCCCAGCATTCCAAACGCTTGGACTTATTTGGAGGAGCCTGAACAGTCTCTTCTTTCTGAAAGAATCCCATGGCGTCTTGTATTCTTACTAAAGGAGCTGGTTGGTCTTTTTCTAAAGCCCGTTCTCTTCAATTTTCCAAAGAAAACTGATTGGTCGGAAATTGCCTACCCCGGAAATCTGACCACGTGACGTACGTTGCAAAATTTGACGTGGTTCCGGAACCGGGGCCATAAAAGGCATTTTTCATGCATTTTCAATGGCTTTTTTACTACTGCGAAAAAAAAAAAGTATATAAGCAGATGAGTTTGAAGAAGTAGTTGAAGAAGTAGTTAAATTAGTAGTTGAAATAGCGGAGAAAAGCACAGATAAACAATGACTGGATTTGAAAACCTGGCAGAAGTTCCCTTCGATGTTCAAGAAGATATCAAGGACGTTGAGCACCCAATTTTCAGGATTAAATATAGGTCTAATTCTATTGCCAGTGATACTGCCAGTAGTATTGGAGATGGAGATAATACTAAGTTACCAAATATTAAAGTCTTGGGTACTGGGGGAACCATTGCGTCCAAGGGATCAAGTTCGTATCAAACAGCAGGGTATGAGGTTGATTTAACTATTGAGGATTTGATCAAGTCAATTCCCGATTTATCACATACTTGTGAGTTACATTTTGAGCAGGTATTCAATTTAGACTCCAAAGAATTTGGGACTAAAGAATTGATAGCATTGCATAATAAGATTCAAGAAGATTTACCATTTTTCGATGGGATTGTTATAACTCATGGTACTGATACCTGTGAAGAAACTGCTTTTTTTTTGGAAAGTACTATAAATACTCGTAAACCAATTGTAATTTGTGGGAGTATGAGGCCATCAACATCAATTTCCAGTGATGGGGAGATGAATTTATATCAAGCGTGTGTTGTTGCTGCAAATAAACAATCTCGCGGTAGAGGGATATTGGTAACTTTGAATGATAAGATTGGATCAGGATATTATATTACTAAATCGGATGCAAATTCCTTGGATACATTTAAAAGTTTAGGACAAGGATACTTGGGGAATTTTGTTAATAATGAAGTACATTATTACTATCCACCAAATAGACCAACTGGATTACAAAAATTCAATTTATTAGGAGAAGATGAATTAAAAGATTATAATAAGTATTCGAATATACCAATCTTATATTTCCACCAAAATTTTAATAATGAATTAATTGAATTAATAATTAAACAATTGAAAGTTCCTGGTATTGTTTTAGCAACCATGGGAGCAGGATCATTAGCTGATTCAACTAATAAATTATTAGCCAAATTATCAACGGAATACCAAATTCCAATAATTTATTCAAAAAGATCAATGGATGGTAGTGTAAGTAAAGGATCATTACCAAAAGTTAGTAATAAAGAATATCTTATTGCTGGAGGATATTTAAATCCACAAAAATCAAGAATTTTATTACAATTATGTTTAAATGATAATTTATCAATTGAACAAATTAGAAAAATTTTTAAAGAAGGTTACGGTGGTTAACTCATTTACATAATTACTTGTATAATAAATTAATTACATATATTTGATGTAGTAATGACCATTGCTTAAAAGTCATCAATAATCATTGAGGAGATACATAAAGAGAAATGAGAAAAAAGAAAGGCAATAAGGAAAACAAAAAAACATATTAGAATTATAGAGAGAACCAATAAAGAGTTAAAAAACCATGCATGAAAAAGAAAAGAAATTAGTAACCCATCAACAATTAAGTATTAGCATAAGCAGCATCAACTTTATCTTTACAAGAGTTTAAAATCTTCTTTCTTTGTAATTTTTGAGCAGAAGTAACGAATCCATTTTGAGGAGTCCATTCTTCATCCAAAATGATGGCAGATTGAATTAATTCGATACCTTTTAAACCTTGTGATTTACCGGTAGCAATTAAGGATTTAGTAACTGCTTTAATAACTTTCTTATCATCACATAAATAGGATAAATCTTTAGTTTTAATTTCTGATTCTGAGTAAACTTTTTCTTCAATTAAAAATGATTTAAAATGAGATTCATTTGGTAAAATGATGGCAACTGGTTTAACTTTTGATTGATCGGCATAACAACAGATGTTTAAGACAATTGGGTTCGATCTATAAGTAGATTCTAATTTTTCCAAAGCAATGTATTCACCATTCAAAGTTTTAACCAAATTCTTCTTACGATCGATAATTTTAAGAGCACCATTAGAAGTCCATTCACCGATATCACCAGTTTGAAACCAGCCTTCGTCGTTAAAGGCTTCTTTAGTTTCCTTTTCATTTTTGTAGTAAGCTTTAGTAATACATTTACCCTTTAATAAAACTTCCCCCTGATTATTTTTAGCAAAATAACCGGCGTCAGCGACATCAACCAATTTAGCAGTAATGGCCCCGGTTAAAGAACCAGCAACCCCGTATTCAAAATGATTATGTTCAACAATGGTAGTATTGGCACAAGTTTCGGTTAAACCATAACCAACCAACATTGGAGCAATCAAAGTGGAAATGAAAATTTGAGCATCTTTTGAAATTGGAGAACCCCCATTCAAGACATACTTCAATTCACCACCGGTGGCTGCTTTAACTTTTTTAAAGATAACGTCAAAGATGGAAGCACCGGGGATATGATAATTGGACATGGTGGTTTTGGCTTTATAAGCGGTCCAGAAGATTTTTTGGATTAAAGGAGACATTTGTTTGATTTTAGCCAAAACCCCTTTTCTAACTGATTCCCAAACGGCGGCAACCCCAACCATAATGGTTGGTTTGAATTCTTGTAAATCCGATTGACAGTGTTTACAAGAAACATCGGTTAAAGTTTTAACATTGGCGTAACCTAAACAACCACCCCACCAAATGGCGGTCAATTCGAAAACCAATTCGAAAATATGAGCCAAAGGTAAAAATGCAATCACACGATCATTATTTGAAACCAAATCACGCCCAGCGTTAGTGGAGACCCCACCCACGGCAGCCAAAATGTTTTCATGACTAATGATAACCCCTTTTGGATCACCGGTGGAACCAGAGGTGTACATGATACAAGCCAAATCTTCCGGTTTGATATTGGAGCTTGGTTTCAAGTCGGATTCTTTACCCAATTTCAAGACATCATCATAGGAGAAAAACTTGATATCTGGATTAACTTTCAAAATCTCTTCCTTGGCTTCTTTAGCTTCTTTATAATTTTTACCTTGATTACGTTGATCGGCTTCGTCAATTGGTTCACCATGAATGATATACTTGATCGAAGTGGCTTTACGCAAAGGTTTAATCAATTGCGATAACAAGGCGTTATCGGTGAAAACAGCGTCGGATTCGGTTTGAACCAAAGAATGAGTCAACCCGGACTCCCCAAGAGTATCATAAGCAGTAACTACTGGGATTGATTGAGAAGCAGCGGCCAAAAAAGTTTGTAACCATTTATGAGAAGTAGAGGCAAAAATATGTAATTTTGAAGTTTGATCGGGAGTTAACCCCAAGGAAACCAACCCTTTACCGTAATCTTCAATTAAAGTCAACAAATCGGGGTAATTGATGTATTTGTATTTTGATAATTCAAAAAATGTCCAATCCTTATCAACTTCCTGTTCTTGACCATCGATAATCTTCTTAATCTTTTTGGTTTCAATATGAGTATCAATCAAATCTCTCCATCCCATTGCATTACGTTTACCATGTTTCCCAACACATTCTTTTACAAGTTCTGGAATGGTGGTGGCCTTGATATCAGTTGGTTTTTCGACAGCAGCTTGTTTTTGACTGGCTTTTCTTCTTGGAGCAGTTTCGCCCGGTCTTGCTTCTCCAACAACTACGGTGAGAGGTGACATTTTAATAATAATAACTTAATTGAAACCCTTCAATTTCAATTAGAAAACCTTTCAATTATAAAAGAATAGCAACGCTGGATTTAGTCAGCTATTTAAATGGAAGAGCAGGGAAAAAAAAACAACCAATTCCAAACAAAAAAAAAAAAAAAAAAAAACTTTTGCCAAAAAGCACAATGTTCGAACCCTCAGAACAAAGAAACTGAGACAAACTACTGGAAATGGTGCTGAACGCTATGTATTTCTAGATAATTCTCATGAATTTGGCTTAAAATAGTACTTTTAACCAGGGTGAAAGTCATAAGAGAGTTGGAACTAACCCACTTGGGTGTTTTTATCTCGAGTAATTGTTGTTCTGCAAAGCCAGAAATATTTTTGTAGTAATCGAAGTAAGTTTAGGATTAGTGTTCTGCTTGGGGCCTGGGGGTTATGGTGGTATGGCAGTATCGCTGTAACTGGTAATTGGCTTAACCCACCTGATGCGAGTCTCTGATAAGCTCCAGCCGTGGTTTTATCGGGATTTTATCAAAAGAGGAGCAAATTGTTGGGATAGGCTGCTCAGGCTGGTCGTGTAGCTTGAAACAGGGTTTTCGACCCAACATTTTTGCTGGTGATGCCAGCGAAACCTCGGGCTTATTACTGCAAAATGTTGCAAAAACATGTATTAGGGAGTATTATATATATATTAGACTAATCTTTCTTCGAATCTCAATTCGTTGTTGATGGGTAAACCAACCAATAGTCTCAACAAGTTTTCGATGGCCAATCTTTGTTTGTTCAACCCGTTGATGACTTTGTAGCCTGGTTTGGTCAAGGGGGCCTTTAACCAGTAACTCAAAAGGGTTAAGACCGAGTAAAAATTATGATACTCGTTTGAGTTATCTTTTTTGTAGCTGACTCTCGACAAGAACTCGGTCATGACCACCAAATCAATGATTAACGGGGTTGCCAAAAGCGAGTCTTCGCAAACGTTATGGATACTGATTTTGTTGTGGCCCCCCAACATCAACTCACTGTAGTATTCGTCCATGGCGACCTTACTGTCTTTAACTGCCTGTAAGTATTTGATGACAATACAGTGGTCGATTTTCTTACCCAATTCTTCGTTGTATAAGATTTGGTTACTTTCGATGATATCATCGACGACGCCTCGTTTACTGATCTCCTTACTTTTGAATTGTTTTGGGGAAGATAAGTTATAACCATCGTTATTACCCAAATGATTATAACTGGCAATGGAGATTGGTCTGATACCGGCATCCACCAAGAATTGGGCCAATACCGACTTGATCTTGGTTTGACCACTCTTGAAATCGTCACCACCAATGAAAGTCTGGTTTTTCTCAGCCAATTCAATCACCCCGGGGACAAAAGTATTTTGTGGAGACCCGTTGATGTAAGGAACCCCTTCCAAGATTGATGCAACAGCGAAAACTGTGGAAGGACTCACTTCTGGGTGGTTTTCTTGAATTGATTTGAGTAAATTTTCACTGGTGTCGTTAACCCCATCAATGATATCCGAGTATCTTTCGGTGTTTGCCGTCCATAAAACAATCACTTGTTCTAAATTGTGTTGTTTTTTGAAATTTTGAATATCGCTTCTAATGGTTTCGACATCTTGCCATTTTCTATTGGTGTCGACTTCTTTAGCAGAATCAACGTTAACAACGTTATTGGCTCTTTCCTTTTGGTTCAAAGCAATGAAATCGGGGTAGTATACCGAAGGTTTTGGTTTGATTCCTTTTAAGAATGGAGCCAATTGTTTTTGCAAATCAACATCTAATACTTGAGCTCTTTTCATGGCGGCGTCAAGCTCTAAATTGCTGATGTCCCATCCATCAACAATCAAATCATTTGGATTAAGCATTGGTAAGATTGAGTTGAATGGAGAGTAAACATCATTGCCTTCCTTGTCAACCCCCAATTTAATGGTGGAACTTTGAGTAACCGAACCAAAATAATTTGGTTTAACAACCCCTTCTTTATTTTCAAAACTGATTTGGTGTTTATTGGTGAGAACCGATCCTAATAACGTAGTACCATTATTACCACCCAATCCAACTAATAATAACCCGGTTTTCTTGGGCTTTAATGAAGTACGGAACTCATAGTCAATCGAGGTGGGTGTAACATCATAAGTTCCAATTTCATTTTTTTCAACAATTGAATTCTCATAAGTGAATTGAGTAAACAATTGATTATCTTTTTGATTGGTTTTAGTAGATTTGAATTGAACGGACATTTTTGATTAATAAAATGATTTTTTCAATTACAATTTCTACACGGATTCGTCTGCTATTTATACTCTTTCCTCCCAGTACCCATAACAATCAGGAATTCGCCAAATACCTAACTTTTGCTCGATCCTCCTTAACTTTTTTTCAAGCCCGCCGAAATTTCGGCGAAATGGCTTGGGCTGGGAGTGTACACAAACAATACATGTGAATATCCCTAAACACGTATTGTCTGTGTTGGGTCGTCTATTCAAGGTATGTTGATTTCGGCGAAAACCTCTACCCCTATTTGAATCACCAATGGTTGGCGTGTCGATGTGGCTGGATTTGGTTAATTTAACAAAGCATGTTTGTATGAATCGGACGGCCATTCTGTTTACAACCATGGCCATCCGCTATTAGACTTTACACTATTGCATTTTTTAACTCATTCCTTGTAGCCATTCCTAGCTCAATCAATTCCTACCTGAGCTTACTCCTTGTAGCCATTCCTACCTCAATCAACTCCTATCTGAGCTTACTCCTTGTAGCCATTCCTACCTCAATCAACTCCTACCTGAGCTTACTCCTTGTAGCCATTCCTACCTCACTCCTTGTACTATTTAAACATTGGTTTCCTTTTTCTTATTCTAGTATCCATTGTTGGTCGACTACAGTCCATTACATAGATTGCAGAATATATCAATTTTTTGGAAATTAGTACGATTTTGTGCAGAAATGGTTAATTAACAGCCAAATACAAGTGAGATACGGAGCTCTTTCACAATAATACCAAAATATGAAGTCTCGAGTAATTGCCCGGATTTACAATATACTCCTTATAATATACTCCCTACAATATACTCCTTATAATACTCCTTATAATACTCACCCCTACAATAACTCTTTATACTCACCATACGCTGTGCTTTATACTCTTCCGTATACAAATTTGCAGTACAGCACAATAGACCCAGACACCACACGCACGTGACCTCGCCTTTTTCCCCTTCCGCGTTTATTCGGAGCCGGAGTGCACTAGAAAAGGGTGTGCCGGGACCGAGAGTGCGTCGGAACCGATCAATTTATATACTACTCAACGATCATTGGCCAATTAAAAGCTGAACAAGCTGAAAAAGTCCGAATATACTATTGATTCAGGAGAAAACAAGAGTATAAGATAGCTTAGAAGACAGTAGACCGTAGGCACCACCGCCGGAATGTAGAGAGGAAGTGGAGGATACCCGGAGAAATGTAAATTAGAAAGTCCGCAATTGATCCTTTTTGAAAAAAAATCAAAGTAATAGCTACACCATCTTCGATCTTTTTTTTTTTTTTTTTTTCTTTTCGAAATTTTCCCTTCCTCTTCCCAAACCTTTTTCTTTTTAGGTTCTTGCTCTTTTCAAGGTTTTCTATAAAAGTATTCTTAAGACCCTAAAAAACATCGATCATGTTTAGACAATTAACTAGAACATCCTTTTTAGCTCCAAGATTGACCAGAAGTTATATTGCTGGTCAATTCACTGGTTCTAAAAAAGCCAATGGTAAATATACCGTTACTTTAATTGAAGGTGATGGTATTGGTGTTGAAATTTCTCAAGCCGTTAAAGATATTTACGCTGCAGCCAATATTCCAATTGAATGGGAACCAGTTGATGTTACTCCATTATTAATTGATGGTAAAACTACTTTACCTCAACCAGCTGTTGATTCAGTTAATAGAAATTTGGTTGCATTAAAAGGACCATTAGCTACTCCAGTTGGTAAAGGTCATACTTCCATGAATTTAACTTTGAGAAGAACCTTTAACTTATTTGCTAACGTTCGTCCATGTAAATCAATCGTTGGTTACGATACTCCATATCAAAATGTTGATACTGTTTTAATTAGAGAAAATACTGAAGGGGAATATTCTGGTATTGAACATACTATTGTTCCTGGTGTTGTTCAATCCATTAAATTAATTACCAAACCAGCTTCTGAAAAAGTTATTAGATATGCTTTTGAATACGCTAAATCAATTAATAAACCTCATGTTTTGGTTGTTCATAAAGCTTCGATTATGAAATTATCTGATGGTTTATTTGTTGAAACTGCTAAAGAAATTGGTAAAGAATATCCTGATGTTTCATTAGATTTTGAATTATTAGATAATACTTCTTTAAAATTAACTGCTGATCCAAATGAATATAAAAACGTTGTTATGGTTATGCCTAACTTATACGGTGATATCATGTCTGATTTATCGTCTGGTTTAATTGGTGGTTTAGGTTTAACTCCTTCTGGTAATATGGGTAATAAAGTTTCTATTTTTGAAGCTGTTCATGGTTCTGCTCCTGATATTGCTGGTAAAGGTTTAGCTAACCCAACTGCTTTATTGTTATCTTCTTGTATGATGTTAAGACATATGTCTTTAACTGAAGAAGCTGATAAAGTTGAAACTGCAGTTTTGAAAACTATTGCCGCTGGTCCTGAAAATAGAACTGGTGACTTGAAGGGTACCGCTACTACTAAACATTTCACTGAACAAGTTATTGCTAACTTGTAAATTTAATCTTTATTCAATATATTCAAATATTATATACTTTTTTAAGTTTTTGATTTGTAAATTATGTAATTGATTTTATTGTATTTGATTTAATATTATATTGGTACCTTGTACAATTGCAATATGTTCTAAATCATGAACTCTTTCTTCATATTCTTCTAAGCTTTCTTCTTTACGTAATTCAAGTTCTTTAATTAAAATTGGGGTTCCTCTGTCAACTTGGGTAATTACTTTATGTATCATTACTCCGGCAATTTGAATCTTCCCTTCTTGGCCTTCTTTCCATGCTCTTTCAATTGCATGTGTTCCATCAAACGCTCCTGGTAATGCGGGATGTAAATTGATGATTGGAATTCCATCGTCTTCCAATGGTTTTAATACACTTGATGATAATATTAACATCCATCCAGCACAAACAATTAAATCCGGTTTAACATAGTTCGAATCAATACTACCTTCCTTATTGCCATAGATTAATAAATTGGCTAAATGTTTATTGAATTCCTCTCTTTTCTCTTTCCTTTTCTCTATGTCTTCCTTTGGTATTCCTTTATAATATTCTTTCAACATATGACTTTTAGTTGGAATCGATGCATTTTGGGCTCGAGTCAATCCATATGCTTGATCGCTCGACGAAATCACCTGAGTGATCGTCCCCTTCAACTCATTGGCCGCTTGCGCGTCGATCAACGCTTGAAGATTCGATCCGGATCCTGATATAAGCACAGTAATGTTTAATCCCATCCTTGATAAAGAAGAGTAGCTCATCTTGATTAATACTTCTGACTCGGTTTAATCATAAATCATCGAGTGAAACCCGTACACCCAATTAACTTGTTCTTTTTTCTTTTCAACACCTGGATGTACGGGTGTTTGCTTACTGAAAAACTTCCATTTTTTCTCCTTCTCCTTAAGATCTCTGCTGTCTTTCACCTACTGCTCCATAGATCAAGGTAACCACTGCAGTATCCAGTATCCAGTAGCCAGTAGCATTCAGTAGCACCCACTTGTCTCTTATCATCTGGTCCCAATTACTGTTCCGGGTAACTTTTGTCGCGGCTCATCGCAATACAAAACCCAGTGCCCACAGTAAATCTGAGTCCGTTCCTCAAATTACGCACTCCGCACACCGCCGTCCAATTCACCAGGTGGCCGGCGGCTCTACATGCCCAACCAATTGCCCCTGGTGGCAGCCAATTGACACCTCGCTGACTTTACCACGAAGCTGTCAAGGGCCTCTTCTGAAGACCAGGAAGACCTGTAGCCGTCCTCGTGTGGGCGGATCCCTCTCAATTTTGGGACTCTTTTTTTTTTTTTTTTTTTTTTTTTTTTTTTTTTTTCACCTCACGCTCATTTTTTCCTTTGTCCAAAGCATTTTCTCAATTTTCCCTTTTGCTTAAAGAACGAAAAAAAAATTACTTTCCTTTACTACTTTTTTCTTTCTTGTTCTAGGTTCAACAACACTTAAAACATTAAAAATGGGTATGTAATTGAGTTTGAAGGGATTCAGCTGGACCGTTCGGTCATTTGATTGGATAGGGAGTGGGTGCTGTGTTTGCTGGCGGTGTTTGCCCCTTGAAAATTTCAGATTGATCTTGAGAAGAGGGAGAAAAATTTTCTCTGGTTCAAAAAAAAAAAGTGAAAATTTTGCTGAATCTCGATAATTGATATGAAGATATAGAATACTAACAATGATATAGTTGCTTTCACTATTGAACAAATCCGTGGCTTAATGGACAAGGTTACTAACGTCCGTAACATGTCCGTTATTGCCCACGTCGATCACGGTAAATCCACCTTGACTGATTCTTTGGTTCAAAGAGCTGGTATTATTTCTGCTGCTAAGGCCGGTGAAGCTAGATTCACTGATACCAGAAAAGATGAACAAGAAAGAGGTATCACCATTAAATCCACTGCCATTTCTTTATATGCTGCTATGGAAGATGATGATGTTAAAGAAATCAAACAAAAGACTGAAGGTAACTCTTTCTTGATTAACTTGATTGATTCCCCAGGTCACGTTGATTTCTCCTCTGAAGTTACTGCTGCTTTACGTGTTACCGATGGTGCTTTAGTTGTCGTTGATTGTGTTGAAGGTGTTTGTGTTCAAACTGAAACCGTTTTACGTCAAGCTTTAGGTGAAAGAATTAAACCAGTTGTTGTTATTAATAAAGTTGATAGAGCTTTATTAGAATTACAAGTTACCAAAGAAGATTTATACCAATCTTTCTCCAGAACTGTTGAATCCGTTAACGTTATTATTTCTACTTATGTTGACCCAGTTTTAGGTGACTGTCAAGTTTACCCAGACAGAGGTACCGTTGCTTTTGGTTCTGGTTTACACGGTTGGGCTTTCACCGTTAGACAATTCGCCACCAGATACTCTAAGAAATTCGGTGTTGACAGAATTAAAATGATGGAAAGATTATGGGGTGACTCTTACTTTAACCCAAAAACTAAAAAATGGACTAACAAAGATAAAGATGCTGATGGAAAACAATTAGAAAGAGCTTTCAACATGTTCGTTTTAGATCCAATCTTTAGATTATTTTCTTCTATTATGAATTTCAAAAAAGATGAAATTCCAACCTTGTTAGAAAAATTAGAAATTAACTTGAAAGGTGATGAAAGAGAATTAGAAGGTAAAGCTTTATTAAAAGCTGTTATGAAAAAATTCTTACCAGCTGCTGATGCTTTATTAGAAATGATTGTTATTCATTTACCATCTCCAGTTACTGCTCAAGGTTACAGAGCTGAAACTTTATACGAAGGTCCATCTGATGATGCTGCTTGTAATGCTATCAGAAACTGTGATCCAAACGGTGATTTGATGGTTTACGTTTCCAAGATGGTTCCAACCTCCGATAAAGGTAGATTCTACGCTTTCGGTCGTGTTTTCGCTGGTACCGTTAAATCTGGTCAAAAAGTTAGAATTCAAGGTCCTAACTATCAAGTTGGTAAAAAAGATGATTTATTCCTTAAAGCTATTCAAAGAACTGTTTTAATGATGGGTAGATTCGTCGAAGCCATTGATGACTGTCCAGCCGGTAACATTGTTGGTTTAGTTGGTGTTGATCAATTCTTATTAAAATCTGGTACCATTACCACTTCTGATGCTGCTCACAATATGAAGGTTATGAAATTCTCTGTTTCTCCAGTTGTTCAAGTTGCTGTTGAAGTTAAAAACGCTAACGATTTACCAAAATTGGTTGAAGGTTTAAAGAGATTATCCAAATCTGATCCATGTGTCTTAACTCAAATGAATGAATCTGGTGAACATATTGTTGCTGCCACTGGTGAATTACATTTGGAAATTTGTTTATCTGATTTACAAAACGATCACGCTGGTATTCCATTGAAAATTTCTCCACCAGTTGTTTCTTATAGAGAAACTGTTGAAGGTGAATCTTCTATGGTTGCTTTATCTAAATCTCCTAATAAACATAACAGAATTTACGTTAAAGCTCAACCAATGGATGAAGAAGTTTCTCAAGATATTGAAAATGGTGTTATTAACCCAAGAGATGATTTCAAAGCTAGAGCTAGAATCTTGGCCGATAAACACGGTTGGGATGTTGCTGATGCCAGAAAAATTTGGTGTTTCGGTCCAGATGGTAACGGTCCTAATTTGGTTGTTGATCAAACCAAGGCTGTTCAATACTTGAATGAAATTAAAGATTCTGTTGTTGCTGCTTTCCAATGGGCTACTAAAGAAGGTCCAATCTTTGGTGAACAAGTTAGATCCGTTAGAGTTAACATTTTAGATGTTACTTTACACGCTGATGCTATTCACAGAGGTGGTGGTCAAATCATTCCAACCATGAGAAGAGTTACCTATGCTTCTATGTTATTAGCTGAACCAGCTATTCAAGAACCAGTTTTCTTGGTTGAAATTCAATGTCCAGAAAATGCCATTGGTGGTATTTACTCTGTTTTGAACAAAAAGAGAGGTCAAGTTATTTCTGAAGAACAAAGACCAGGTACTCCATTATTCACCATTAAAGCTTACTTACCAGTTAACGAATCTTTCGGTTTCTCTGGTCAATTAAGACAAGCTACTGGTGGTCAAGCTTTCCCACAATTGATCTTTGATCACTGGGCTAACTTGAATGGGGATCCAACCGATCCAACCACCAAACCTGGTGCCATTGTCAAAGAAAAGAGAGAACGTTCTGGTCAAAAACCAGAAGTTCCAGGTTATGAAGAATACTATGATAAATTATAAGCTAATTAACAAATCATTTCTTGTCTTATAGTTTATCAATATTAGTTTTTTTTTTTCATTTTCCTTTTCTGTTCTTTCCATTTAACGCTTCTTTAAATAATTTTATCATTTTGTTTATTAATCACTTTACGTGAGAAATATATGAATATCTTATACATTGCCCTGTTGTAGATGTCCTGGCTCGTATAATATGCATGTCCTGCCAGCTGGTCGGATACCCTCTCGGGTATAACCCCAAAAAGGTCTCTTCCGATGGATTATTTTTTCACCGTTTTCCTTCCGAGCTTTCCACAATTGAAAAATTCCTGACAAAACACCCATACCTTCCCTGTCCATGGTCGTAACCTGAAGGCTGCCCAACCCCCCCGATCAAGGGGTCGGTGCACAACAGCAACTCCTACATTGTATTCCAAATCAGCAGTTACTGTCGTTTGTTTTGCTAGGTTCATTAGTCATGGATTATCGGCCGATACGGATTCTCAACTGAGTTTTTTTTGTTTTTTGTTTTATTATTTTTTTCTTTTGTTTTTTGTCTCATCTTTTGACAGCATCTTTAAGCCTTACTAATCCGCAAACAGATAATTAATTGAATGGTTCACTCCATTGGGTTATGCTTGCGTGGGTTGGCGAGGGTGGAGATGTAGAGTCGATGAGGTAGATGTAGATGTAGCAAGAGCAGACGGAGTTGATTAGAAGCAAAGATGGAGAAGGAAGCTGTCGGGAATTAGACCCATCCGTGCAGTTCCTTTACAGAAAAAACTCTCCTTTGCTGCAGCTTTTAACGTGTTTTTCGAGGTTTTCCGATTAGTAAGGTATTTAAATACAACTTTTCTTCCTTTCCATCGAGTGAGTAGGTGTTTCTCATCTATAGTACTGTTTCAGAGTGTCCAGAGTCCGTTAAAACAGTTAAGGTTGTTGAGTAACATAGGTTTATTCGTTTTTTCTTTTTTTTTTCACTACGATTATTTGTAACCGTATTAGCCGTTTGAAAGAATTGAAGTAAAGATGGCGGAAGACTCAATAGTGCAAGAGATAGTGAAGAAGATTCAGAAGCTTGATGCTCAAGATTCAAAGATTGATAACTATAAGATAATTCTGATCAGTTGTTCAGTGTTATTAATAATCATATATTACTATAGATATTTAAGTATAAGTAAAAATATCCCCCAGGGGTATTCGGAGGATTTCAAATCGTTGACCATACTTATAATCACGTTATGTGGGTGGAATGCCATCTTGACGTTGATATCCAACGATATGGTGTTGAATTTAAAGCATTTTCTTAAATTAGTCAACTCGATTTCGAATCCTAGAATCGAAAATGAAGTCAACGAATTCTTAAGTGGGATACCCAATGTTTTCTCCATTAGAAATTGGTATGTTTTCGGTAAAGATTTGAGAATAGCTTCTTTTGCCATAATATCAATGATATTTTTCAATTTATTTGCTAATTCAATATCAAAAGCAATCGAGTATATTGCCTTTATCAAATCCTCTAGTTTCTACCATCATTCTCCAAATGATACCAGTGGCGTAAACTTGCTTGACGATGATGATATTGAAAAACTCTTGATGAATGCATCTACTTCCGGGAGTACGTCAAATGATTCTTCTTCCACTAAATTGAAGAAAAAAGTCTCCTTCGATAATACCTTGACCACTTTCAGTTACCTGGATAATGACTTGTGTGTTACGAAGAAAGTGAAGCCGATTTTGCAAAATTTTGTTCATATTGATTCTTTCAAAATCATGAAAAAATCAATAATGATTACCTTAACTTTTATCCTATTCATTTCAATTTTACCAGAAAAATTATACTTGAATTCAACCTCCTTTTTATATTCTTCAAATCAGCTAATAATCAAGTTTGATCATGTATATTATACCTTGATCACCTTTTATATCTACGAGGTTTTCCATAAATTCATCAAAGTTGCAAATCATCCCAACTTTAAAAATTTCCCTTATCTTACTTCGATGGCTAGTCATTTTACCTGGGGTTATTGCTCCCTTATATTATCTAGCTCAATTGGGTTCATTCTTTTATCGGGTGATGTCTTAACTAATGTCTTGGGGTTAATGGCTCAAACTATGATTTCTTATTCTTCTCACCCAAATATTCAATCTTCAGATACCGTTCCTCGTCATTTTGTCACCTCCATCATCATTAATTATTTGCAACATAGTATAGGCCCAGCAATTAACAGTATCAATGATACTAATCTAGATGATTCAATGACTTCTTTAACTAATACTTTTATCTGGGTCAAGTCTATCTTTACCAACTGTTGGATTGTCACAAACTTCACCTGCTTTCTCTTATTGCCCATCTTTATCTGGATTGTGATTATTGAATTCAAAATTGGGTATAATAAGTCTGCCCATTTTTGATCTAATGTGACAAGCTCTTTTTAATGATTGATGAAATAAAGAAAAAAAGGGAAAAAAATATATCACTTAGTACATAGTCTTAATGTTAATTATTCAACTACCATAGATTGTAGAGGCCGTAAACTACTATTTTTGCAGCTCTGTGAAATTCTGCTGGATCGTGGTTGTTAGATCTTCTTCTTTTGGTTGGCTGCGTAAACACTATCCCCTTTAGGAAGGTGGGTGAGCACCCGTTTGTTAGCGGATGTTTTGTCCCGATAAGGCAATAGATAACACTGAACGAGTGCAACCATTTGCCAATAAATGGTTTGATTATAGCGATGACATCCCCAAAAGTGATAACGGAAATTACTACTTGATATATATCTCTTGATTAATCTTGAAAAAATTATTATTATATAAATCCAGCGTATTCCTTGGGAAATTATAATTTTCAAAATTGTTTTTATCATTGACTTATTTCACTTCTCTAACTAGAAATGGAAAGATTACAACAACTTGCCCGTCAAGCTACATCAGCTTCAACTCCTCCAAAGGCTCCAGCTCATCCTTTGGATCCTCTTTCTCCTCAAGAAATTCAATTCACTACTTCAATCATTAAGAACAAGTTTGCTGGTCACTCAATCATTTTCAATACTGTTTCTTTGAAAGAACCAAAAAAGAATTCTTACTATCAATGGAAAGAAAAAAATGGTCCATTACCTCCACGTTTAGCTTATTTTGCCATTGTTGAACTGGGTGTTAGCGGTATCCATGAAGGGGTTGTTGATATTGGTGCTTCTGCTGTCGTTGAATCTAAATCAATTGAAGGGGTTCAACCAATTCTTACTCCTGCTGATTTACAAAGTACCGAAGATATTGTTAGATCTAATCCAGAAGTTATTAAACAATGTGAAATTAGTGGTATTAGTAAAGATGAAATGCATAAAGTTTACTGTGATGCTTGGACTATTGGTTATGATGAAAGATGGGGTGCTTCTAGAAGATTACAACAAGCTCTTATGTATTTTAGAGCTGATGAAGATGAATCTCAATATTCTCATCCTTTAGATTTCTGTCCAATTGTTGATATGAATGAAAAGAAGGTGATTTTCATTGATATTCCAAATAGAAGAAGACCTGTTTCAAAACATAAACACTCTTCTTTCCATCCAAAACATATTGCTGAAAAATTCGGTACTAAAGAAAATCCTTCTGGTTATGTTGAAGATAAACAAATCAATATTACTCAACCTGAAGGGGTTTCCTTTAATATGAACGGTCGTGTTATGGAATGGTCAAACTTTAAATTCCATATTGGTTTCAATTATAGAGAAGGTATTGTTTTAAGTGATATCACTTATAATGATCATGGTAAAGAAAGACCTCTTTTCCATAGAATCTCTTTAAGTGAAATGATTGTTCCTTATGGTTCTCCAGATTTCCCTCATCAACGTAAACATGCTTTAGATATTGGTGAATATGGTGCTGGTAACTGTTCTAATAGTTTGACTCGTTCTTGTGATTGTAAAGGTGTTATTCATTACCTTGACCATTATTTCCCTGATAAAGATGGTAATGCTACTACTTTACAAAATGCTGTTTGTATTCACGAAGAAGATGATGGTTTATTATACAAACATTCTGATTTCAGAGATGATTTCCAAACCTCTGTTACCGTTAGAGGTAAAAGATTAATCATTTCTCATATTTTCACTGCTGCTAATTATGAATACTGTGTTTACTGGATTTTAAGACAAGATGGTACCATTAAATTAGAAGTTAGATTAACTGGTATCTTGAATACTTACGTTTGTGCTGAAGATGAATCAAGTGGTCCTTGGGGTACCGTTGTTTATCCTCAAGTTAATGCTCATAATCATCAACATTTATTCTCTTTAAGATTACATCCAAGAATTGATGGTGATAATAACTCCGCTGCTACCAGTGATGCTAAACCATCTCCATACCCAACTGGTTCTGTTGAAAATATGTATGGTAATGCTTTTTACGCTGAAAAGAATACTTTCAAAACTGTTAAAGATTCTATTACCAATTTCGAATCTAAAACTTCTAGATCTTGGGATATCTTCAATCCTTCTTCCATTAATGAATACTCCGGTAAACCAGCTACTTATAAATTGGTTTCTACCTTCTGTCCTCCATTATTAGCTCAAGAAGGTTCTTTGGTTCGTAAGAGAGCTCCATGGGCTGCTAACACTACTCAAGTTGTTCCTTACCAAGATGAAGGTTTAGGTTACGGTCGATTATGGCCATCTGGTGACCATGTCGCTCAATGGAGTGGTGATGGTCCAAGAGGTATGAGAGAATGGGTCGGTAAAGGTACTGATAATGTCGATAACACCGATATTCTTTTCTTCCATACTTTTGGTATCACTCACTTCCCATCTCCAGAAGATTTCCCAGTCATGCCAACTGAAATCTTTGATCTTATGTTAAGACCAAGACATCTCTTCAAAGAAAGTGCTGCTTTGCAATTCCGTCCTTCGAATGCTAGAACTACCAGTGAAGTTAAAAGTAACCGTCCTGGTCTCCAAACTCTTGACAAAGCTTCTAGATTGGCATTCACTGGTGATTGCTGCAAGAAATAAAGTTGAACTTTTCCCTTTCTCCTATTTGTATATTCAGTTAAATAATAGATTTTAATTATGTGTTTTAGTTAATGATTGTAGAAACATTGTAATGAATCTTTCGCAACCAATTTAACAAACAAACATCCGTACAATTTTCAGTAGCAAGAAAGATCTCAAAATTTTTTTTTTTTCAGTTCATCATCTCTTTGACTGTGAAAACGAATATCATTGGAGAAAAGGCAAACAGAATGAAGTACATTATAGAGCATATGGAAGAAGGATTCTCCGAATGGGTTATCCTCGAATACACACAAATTATCAAAGAGGTTGGAAAAGAAAACCTTGTTTTGACCTCATTACCAGCAAACACAACTGAAAAAGATATTCCTGAACGATTAATTTCCTTGGGTTTACAATGGACCACAAAAGAATGTGTTGAAATAGACAATAGATTAGATAAATCAAAGGTTTGCTTATTAGATCCAGCTGCAGAGACAGACTTGGTTCCTGAAGATGCCTCCAAATATGAATACTTTGTATTCGGAGGTATTTTGGGTTCCCATCCTAGAATTGACAGAACAGGTATTTTAAGAAAGAAATATGGATTTGCAGGTAAAAGATTAGGTAGTTTACAAATGACTACTGATACTGCAATTAGAACTACTCAAAAAATTGTACAAGATCAAATCAAATTTGAAGATATTAAATTCATTGATTATCCAGAAATTAAATATAATAAATACGAATCAACTGAAATGCCATTTCGTTACGTTTTAGATAAAGAAGGCACCCCTATTTTACCTGAAGGTATGTTAAAGCTTATCGAACATGATGCTGAGCAAAGTATTGATGATTTGTTATTAGAATAAATAATGATTGTACATTCCATATATATACGTTCTATTTATAAACTTGGGCGGTCTTTCTTTCAACTGGTGATCTATCAGACGCCAAAACTTCTTTCATTATAAAACCTGCAGTATCTTGATCTTCAAAATATGATACATGAGCACTGATTGCTGAAACAAGCGAGATATCAAACACACCCATTGGTAATGAATAATCAATTCTACCTGATCTATTCAAAGCTGTTAAATCTTGTAAGTCTTTCTCACTCAAACTCTTCTTTTTGATTATATCATCTGGGTCTTGATTCTCGGAAGATTTCGTAATATTTTTGATAATATCACCTAAAGCATTTTCTTCGGATGCTAGCTCTTCTGTGGTCTTAGGAACCTCAATATCCTTCGCTTCCTCCTTGGTTTTAGATTTATTGAACCAACTGGTGGCTTTTATAAATTTTTCAGAAAGTTCATCACCAAGGCTTGCCAAACCTTTTATTTGAGTATTGAAACCTTTCATAGCAAATGGAACTTCCTCCGGTCTTAAATTAGCGAAACGAGGGGAAACTAAAGGCTCCATTCTATATCCAACAGGATCACAAGGATGGAAAATGTTATATAAATTTTTGCACTCTGGAGAGACACAAAATTTACTATTTGGATCCTTTTCATTGATCAATTGTTTAGCTTTAATGTTGGTTTGTTCTAATAATTTAAACACACCCACAGGAGATCCAACACAAAATAAATTTTCAACTTCGAATGATAACGTATTAGGTTTTTCTTTTTCAAAATGTTTTGAAAGAATATCAAACGATATTGCTGAACCTAAAGAGTGTCCCATTATGTGGATTTTACCATTAAAATTTGGATTTTTTTCTTTATAGAGTTTATAAACCCTATTGAGTTCTTTAATTACAGCGTCAAAAACTTGATTCACATATTTTGGTTCATAATATAATAAAACATCAAGTACAACATCACCCAAAATATTTCTTAAAGGTTTGACACCATCCACGTTGATTTCAGATAGAGAAGGTAGTCTATGATTACCATTTTCATCATATGATTGTAGTTTCCTTGTAGGGTGGAAATCAATTTTATGCCTCCAAGATATTGGTAATACTTGAATTTTATTATTTTTAAATTGGGGTTTTAATTCACCCTTTTCCTTCATTTCATTTACATCATCGTCAGGATAAGCCAACTTTTGGTATCTATCGTCATGAAGATAAACGTTATTCATGGTTGATCTTAAAACATTGATTGAGTGAGTGAAATTAACTGATTCATATTTATGGCCCAATACTTGACCAATACCATGAATACAAAGAATTAAATGATCAATTTGTCGATTTGACGTACTTTCAGCATTTTCCAAGTCCATTAAATTATTCAAGTCATTAGTTTGTTTTTCACGGTCAGCTAATTTTTTATCTTTATCATCAGTTTTTTGATTTGGATTAAATGAATCGTTAAATTCATCATGAAATATTTCCGATAAATCAGGCAATGGGTTAGAAGGTAGGTTATCAAATATTGTTTTACCCATTTCTTCAGTATACCCTCTAGATATTTTTTCCACTGACATTAAAGAGATTGAACTAGCACCAAAGTTTCTGATTACATCTAATTCAAAATCACTATTCATTGAGCTTGGAAACATTACTGCATTTCTTTCATCACAATATAACACTGTTTTACCATTTTCTAAGTCAAGCAAATCAAGATGTTTACTTTGAATATCCTTGAGGGATTGATCTTTCAACTTTAATTCTTCATCCGCTTTCTCCTCTATTTCCTTTTGAGCTTCTTTTAATTGGTGTTTATTCTTATCCTTAACCGATTTATTAAACTTATTGACAGTTTCTTTTGAAATTTTCGATAATAATTTACTCTTCGTATCTTTAATATCATCTCCGTACAAGTAAGGCTTTTTCGCTTGGTAACCACCTTCAATAATTTGAGTTAAAGAATGAGACAAAGGTAGACCATTTGAGTCAAACCAGCATCCTCTTCTAACCTCATAAACTGGACCTTCCCAATAAACTGGTGACAATTCAAAGTTTTTCAAGTTAACTTGGAAAAGGCGATCTTCACTGACTTGAACAGTTTGGTCAATTGAATCATCTGTGATTGATTGGTAACATTTCTCTAAACGAAATGAATCGTAATTGGAAAACGGGATAAACTTCTCGGGTTCCTTGGATTTAGTATACTCGTACCAGTCAGGCTTGGAGTTTGGAATATCAGCAGCATAAAACCATTTAACTTTCAACTTGGGTGTCTTAATATCGGACCCAAAAGCATCAGTTGATGTTGAATTTGACCTGAATTGCATCCTTATGCTACTCTTAACCTTGTACGAATACGCAAGTCGTATACAGTATCCTTTGTATAAGTTATTCATACTCGTTTAGCGTACGATTAAGTGATTAAACTTCTGTTGAAACTTTTCGTACTTATTTTGATTTTTTTTTTTCTATTAGCAGCAACTTTAGACTGTAGAAACAAACGACCCTTAACCTTTTCTACCGGAAAACAACCGTTTCTATCGGAAAACCAAACTACAATATAATTAAATTATGAATATTATGATCTATTACTTATACTATAATACGAAAAAAAATTAAAAATTAGAGAATAAAAATAATGACGGGAAAAAAGGGGAATCGAATAAGAAAAATAAATTATAATAAAAAAAAGGTAAGGACGGGAATCCAGAGTGAAAATCAAGTTATCAAAAAAATTTTAAAGTCAAATGGAGAAATGCAAACATTAAACCAGATGTCAAAAAAAAAAGGGAAAAGGTATTTTTTTTTGGATTTTTTTGAGTTTTTCTTAATATAATTCATTTTTGATTAGGAGAATGAAATGAAAGATTAAATTAAAAAGGGAGTGTTTGAAAAAAAAAGATAAAAGAAATATGATAAACATGCTAAAAATAAAATAAAAAAATTTAATCAAATCAAAAGTGGGAATGTGGGAATATGATTTGAAAATATCTTTTTAAGTTCATTTTTTGCAATTAAAATAAATCTAATAAATCTAAGTAGATTTTTCATGTTGAGTAGAAACTCTTTGCATGGATAATAAGAAATCTTCAATAGATCTACCATCTCTTTGTGGTTTGTTTGATTTACCGTTACAGAAGTTATCGAAAGCAACGGATTCAGACATTAAGTAGTAAGCACCACCCATGACACAGAAGACACCAAAAGAGAAAATCCAGGTTCTGACAACGGTAACAATGTCAGTCCAGTTTTGAGACCACCAACCGAATAAGGTGAAACAAGTGGCGATGATATCAACAATCAAGACAGCACCACCTAATTGCCATGATGGAATAGAAGACCAGAATGGACCTTGAGCTCTAGTAATGAAAATTAACCAGTTTTCAGTTAAAGAAATTTCCAAGAATAAGATACCATCTAAACCACCGAAGTTTTGAATGATACCACCTTTCTTCATGAACATAGTAGTTAAAGTGATCCAAGTACCGACAGCTAAAATGATACCCAAGATAATAGACATACCCCATAATCTTGGAGTGTTCCATTTAACTGGAGCTGGATCATAAGGAGCATTATCATAAGCAATGGCTAAAGTAGCAACATCAGCGAAAATGGCAATGAAAACAACTAAATCAATGTTTAAAGAGTTGTTCAAGATAGCAACCCATAAACCTAAGAAGATTTCCAAATGTAAAGATAAAGCAATACGGTAAACAACATAAGCATACATTCTGTGGAAAATTTGTCTAGAAGTTTTTAAAGCATCAATAATAGCAGATAAACCAGGAGCCAAGAAAACAATATCAGCAGCAGAACGAGCAGCATCGGTAGCACCTTCAACAGCAATACCAGTATCAGCTTTTTTCAAAGATGGAGCATCGTTAACACCATCACCAGTCATGGCAACCAAGTAACCACGTTGTTGTAAAATTTCAACGGCATTATATTTATGTTGAGGGAAAACTTCAGCAAAACCATCAGCATTTTCAACAAAATCAGCAATTTCAGAACCAGCCATGTCACCACCACCGGATAAACCTAATCTATCAGCATCATAAATGTTAGTACCTAAACCTAATTGACGACAAGTTTCTTTAGCAATACCAACAGCATCACCAGTCAACATTTTAACGGATAAACCTAAACGTCTAGCTTCATTAACAGTGGCAGCAGTATCATCTCTTGGAGGATCCATACAAGGCATAATACCCAAGATTTCCCAGTGACCTTCACCTCTCTTTCTAGCAACACCCAAAGATCTGAAACCTCTGGAAGCAAATTCAGCAACGGTGTTTTGATAGTTTTCGTGAACGTCTTCAGGAATTGGGTGATCATCTTCGACAGTTTTCAAGACGAATAATGGAGCACCTTTAACACAGATAATTCTTTCACCTTCTGGAGATTCAACAATGGCGGTAACTTTTTTAGAAACAGGATCGAAAGGTTGGAATTCAATAACCTTGTATTTAGTTAAAGCAGCTTTAGCTCTTGGGTAAGCAATTAAAGATTTCAAGAAAGCTTTATCGATAGCATCTAAACCCTTCTTCTTTCTAGAAGCAGCTAAACAAGCAGTCAACATCAAGTCATCAGCTTCAACACCTTCAACAGTGTATGGTTCGTGTAAAGATAATTTGTTTTTGGTTAAAGTACCAGTTTTATCAGAACATAAAATTTCAACACCAGCTAAAGATTCAATAGCAGATAATTTTTGAACAATAGCTTGTTTTTTAGCCAAGTAAGCAGCACCGACAGCCATAGTGGTAGTAACAACAGCTGGCAAACCAACTGGAACACCAACAATGGTAATAGCCAAGGTGTAACGTAAGATTGGAACAATTTTAACGGTTCTGTAGAAACAAGCAACCCAAACAACCAATAAGGTAACAATAACCAAAACCAACAAGATAGTACCAATAGAGTTTAAAACTTCAGTGAAATGACCTTGACCGGCACCAGCTTTGTTAACCAAAGCAGCAGCACGACCGGTAAAAGTGTTATCACCAGTAGCGGTAACAACCATAAAAGCTTCACCAGTTTTAACGGTAGAAGAAGAGTAGGTAGAATCACCATGTCTTTTATCAACAGCTAAAGATTCACCGGTGATAGCAGATTGATCAACTTGTAATAAACAATCTTCAGAAACGATACGACCATCAGCTGGGATAACGGTACCATCTTCCAATTGTAAAATATCACCAGGAACCAATTCATTAGCAGCAATTTCAACAAGAGAACCATCACGAATAACAAAAGCGGTATTAGCCAAAGTTTTCTTCAATTCATCAACAATGGAACCAGCTTGGTATTCTTGGATAAAACCAACAAAAGCGTTAAGAGCCAATAAACCACAGATAACACCAAAATCAACCCAATCTTCTAAACCAGCAGCAAGAATAGCAGCGGCTTCCATAACGAATTGAATTGGACCAACGAAGAACATGATAAATTTCAAAACCAAATTTTCTTTTTCTTCAGCCATTTGATTTAAACCATACTTCTTTCTTCTTTTGGTGATATCTTCTTGAGAAAGACCAGTAGTTGGGTCAGTCTTTAACAATTCTTCTGGAACAGCTTTGAAAGTAGTTTGAGGACCTTCGTCTTCTTCTTCTTCATCGTCCAAACCTTGATTTGATTGAAGATCAAGAATTAATTGATCAATGTCTTCATCTTCATCATCAGAAACATTCTTGTCGACTTTTTCGACAGTTGGTTCAGTTGCACTCATTTTTTCAGATTTTCCAACCTTTTCTTCTTTAGAATAGAATCCAAAAAAAAAGATAAATTAAAATTTAAAAAGAGTAACTTGAAATTGACTAAAAAGAAAAGAAGTAAAAGCTTTTCAGTATAAAAAAATTGGGAATTGTATAAATATTTATACGGCGGCTAATGGGCAAAATATCAAAAAAAAAAAAAAAGTCGGTCAAAAAGCTCAAAAAAGAAAAGGAAAATTTTTTGGAATTGGAAATTTTGCAAATTTGCAATTTTCCAACAAAGAGGAAAAATAAAAAATAATAATAAAAACACTACCTATAAAATAATGCAAAACACTAATAAAATAATACAAAATACTAACAAAACCAAAAAAAAAAAAAAATAACTTAGCAAAGTAATGTTAAATTAGGCATAAAAAAAACACATAATGTTTTCACTTTTACTCAATGGAGTAAAATGAGCGGTTGGCGCACGCAGATTTTCTATAGTTGAGGGAATTTTTTTTTTTCAAAATAAAAAATAAAAATTAGTCTCCGGGCCACGACCTGCGTTTGCCCCTCCACTTTGTTTCTTCTATTTTGTTTTGGGACAATCGGCTGAACTGGAACCCGGGTTTTAATTGGGTTGGCAAAGAAAAAGATAAAGAATCTGAACGAATCCCGGCCGCACGTGACCGGAAGTCGCCGACTGCCGAACTGCTTGGTCTGCCAGAAAGGGTAATGGATACCTGTATTAACCGGACCCTGCTTTGCGTCATCGTCAAAAGAGTGGGTAAAACATCCAAATCAAGAATAGACTTTAACAATGCTCGCTTACTCTGAATACTGAGTATGAATGCTGAGTATGAATACTGAGTACTGAATACTGAGTACTGAATGCTGAGTATGAATACGGAGTACTGAATGCTGAATTACTGGTTGAACGGGATTACTGGTATGCGTTACTGGTACTCATGTACACTGAGTACACTTATGTGGTATGTGGTGCTGTACTGGTGATGTAGGTGATGTACTGGTGATGTAGGTGATGTACTGGTGACAGGAAATGGCATACTAAATGTTACGGTACAGATGAGGGATTTACTTATCGAAAACCTATCAACCAATCGCATTGACAACATTTGCAACCTAATCGTGTAGTTATCTAATAATCGTTTCGCTCCGACCCCAATACCAAGACCCCATTTTAACCCCAATACCAAGGATACTTCCAGGACAAGATCTAAAATGAAATTTATTCCGGTACAGGTCCATTGAAAAGGAAAAAGAAAAAAAAAAATACTTCGGATATAACTCCTGGGATATCGCTGGATATCTTTAGAAATATCTGGAAATATCTCTGGATAGATTCTCTGGTTTGGGATAAGCCATAAGCCATAAGCGGGTAAAACGGATTCTAGGTTCAAAGTAAGGTACTTTTGAATATGCCGTTTTATTCCAGTTTGAAAACGAATAGAATTTAGCCGTTTAATTTTTGTGAATTGAGTGATTTTTTGGTTGGGAATTACACACGACCGCAAAACCAACAACTGAAACCCAGCGGTGCGCTCGCTCATCGGTGGGCGCACGCCCTGCGCGCCCATTAATTTTTCTCCTTGCAGTACTTTAATTGAATATTGATATGCCATTAATTTATCTGGGTTTGTAGAAATGAGTATAAAACCCCCCTGGCATGCACTACACGGTCAAAGAACAGTATAAAAGTATGTAAAAGTATATGTAAAAGTATATGTAAAAGTATATGTAAAAGTATATGAGAAAAAATTAAAGGTTAATATTGTAAATATGTAGGTTAGTTATTATTTTTCGCTTTAGAGAGTAATTTTTTGCTTCTCAATTTCCATTTCAACGGTCTCATAACTTTGAAAATTAAGTAGAGGGTACTTCCGATAAATCTGAAGAGGGCCAATGCAGCCACAATCCATAAAATGATTGATAAGAAGATTTCGGAATTCCCACTCAAACTTTCAGAATCGGAATTGGTTAAGGTGTCAACTCCACCGGCTTCTAATACAATTGCAATTAAAATTGCATTGGTTAACATCCAAACCAATACCGTCAAGGTTCTCACTAATGCATAATAAGAATCATCGTGATTCTTTTTGTTATTTATTGGAATAACCACTTCAGGAGCTTGTCTCAAGCTTTCCAACGTATTTAAATAAGATTCATTTAATTCTTCTTGTAATCCGGGGGCAATCATAACAATATTATCTTCACTAGTTGATTTAGCACTACCTAAATCCTTAACTTTTTCTTCTCCTTTGGTACCCCAAGAAACATCATGAATATTACAAAAGGAGTAAATATTCAAAATGTTAATATAGGATGGGGATAATAAGATATATTGAATAAACGAAGTAAACATAAAACTTGGTTCTCCATACATAAATGCTCCGGCAAAATAAAGGGTATAAGTAGATGCTAATGAAACAACCAAATCTCGGAATTTTCGATCAGTGAAAACCATAATTGCAGTTAAATTATCTTTATGTTCATGTAATTGATCTTGAACAGTATGTACCGCCAAAAAAATCGTAGCAAACATAATATAACACATTAAAATTGCAAAACAAACCGCTATAACCGTATAAAACTTTTTGGTTCCTCTGGGAGTATTACCAAAACCTAAAACAAAAGTACAAACAACCGCTCCAACATAAATCCACAACGTTATAACCGCCAAATATTTCCCAACTCCAAAATTCATATCTTTTGCACCCAAATTCTTGGTTAAAATTCGGAAAACTAAGAAAAATGATGCAATTGAAAACCATGAAACTAATAATGTAATAAATTGATAATAAAATTCAATTTGTAACACCATTTTACGTATTAAGGAATGATTAGATTTCCAAATCTTAGTCCAATGGAATACCGCATATCCAGCAGCGAAAAGTGACCCGTTTAACCATCTTCTTCTTTGTAATACAAATTCATCAAGTTTTTCCGGTACATCAGTTTCGGCTTTAGCTTCATTAACATATCTCAAAATATAATTATGCTTCTTTTTAGCAACTAATTCAAAACATAAAATACGATCTTCTGCTAAATACATATTCGAGGTGAAAATCCCGGCTTGACGGAAATTACGTTCCTTTAATTGTCGTTCATCATCTTCTTCATTATTAACCTGGGTATCATTATGTAAAAATTCCCCCTTGAAATATTTTTCTAATGGTCCTTCTCCATCAACATTAAGTAAGGCTTCGTACCTATATGCTGAAAATGCCCCCGGTAACACTGAAATAAATCCAAAAACTGATTCCATGGGTTTATCTAAAATATTGGAGATTTTATATTCAAAATTTTGTGCTGCAACAAGTGGATTACCCAATAATTTTCTTCCTGGTCCTAATGAGGCTCTCATTTCTCCACATGCACCAGCAACATTTGGATCGTGGAATGATCTCCATAAATGATAAAATGCATCTTTAGATGGTTGAGTACCACAATCTAATAACATAACAACTTTTGGATTCAAAATTGGACAAAATGATTGGAAACACCATCTATGGGAATTAATTTTTCTTGAATTCTTTTCTTTTAAACAGAATAAAAATTGAACCGGATTGGAATTTGGTCCTAAATGAACTCGATCATTAACAACATCAATTCCAACAGTTGAAGTGTATTCATAAATATGTGCTTTAACATCTTTATCATTAATTTTGGATTTAGCATATCCTTCTTGATAAACACCTAATGCACTTAATAATTTTTCTGATCTCTTATTTAATTGTGCTCTACCATCATTGATTATACAAACAGTGATTTTTTTCCAAGAATCTTCTCCCCAACATGGATCGGATCTATTAGTTAAATTTTTAATATTATTGAAAACCCCTTTCAATGTTCTTGCTAATAATATTTCATCTTCATTATACATAGTAATACAAACTAAAATTTCAGTTTGACGTGGTGGTGAATATAATGCTTGTCTGATATTATATTTGAAAGCTTGAAAATTTGATGGTCCACATGTGGCTGCTGTATATCTCATAAATGACATTTCTCTTCCTCCATCGCTAATTTTTTTACCATAGGTATCTAATAAAGCTTGTGGGACTGGAGCATCAATTACATAATTCCCATCAACTAATTTTGCCTTTTTAATGGTTTTGGTGTAATTTAATTTTGGTTTGAAATCATCATCTTCATCATCTTCTTCCCCATAGCCTAAAAATTCATCATCATCGTTTTCAAGCGCTGAAGAGGTTCCGGTAGCTTTTGTTTTATGACTTTGCATGGTGTTTTTCCTATTTAATCTTTTGATTGTAGTTCCTCTTCTCATAATTTCTTCTCCTGTATCTGAAAATAATGAATCATCATCTCCAAAGGGATCAAAATCATCACTTCCATCAGCATCTTCTAATGGATTGATCATATAGTCTTCCCCATTGAAATAGGTAGAATATGGTCTCATTGGTCTTGAGCCTTCTTCAAGTGGCTCCATATTATCCATTTCAAAGTCATTCATTAAATGATTGGTTTTACCTGGACTATAAATATTTGGTGGGTATTCTGGAGCTAAATCTTGGAAAGCAACCGTTTTATTTCTTTTATCAGAGTTTAAACTGCCATATGATCCATTCAATTTTTCAAATGCATCTTCTTCATCAATCATAGTACTATAGCTAGAAGTATTACGGTGATTCAAAGCTGGTGGTACCATACTGTATCTATTTGGAATAAACGTTCCAAAATCATATGGTTGCATAAAGAAGGGACTACCAAAGCCACTCAATCTTGGATCGTTGTTAAAAGCTTGTTGCTGTTGATGCTGCTGCTGCTGTTGCTGTTGTTGAGCAGGATCATGAAAACTGGAAACCCGGAAGTCATTGCTAAATGAACGATCATGATGGCTTTCAGTCTCATACTCACGGACTTGGTCAATTGAATCTAACCTTCTAGTTTCTTCAAACAAGTCGTCATCCTCCTCAAGACCCGGTGAGTTGGTTGGTTTTTTCAGCATCTTTCACAGTATCCTGACAATTAAAGAAAAAAGTATCAAGTTAACTTCGTTTTGTTTTGTTTTGAAGTACTTTCTCCCTTCGTTTTCCAGTAATTAGTTTTTATTATTATTGGAATTTTTTCTTTTTTTCTTTTTCTTTTTTTTTCGTCTCTACCTGCTAGAATTCCAGTGCTATTTTTAGGCAAGTTGTTTATTATAACCCTTGATTGTTAATATCAATAAACAAGGTCGATTTATACGATATTATTCTTCCCTTTTCAAATGAACAAGTGAAAATACAGAAGAAAAAGATGTAGTCAAGGATTTCAAAGAAAAAAAAACAAATAACAAATTCACCTTCAAATCAACAAACATCAACTCACGTACAAAACGTAATGTTTAATACTTGACTAGATGTCATGACAATGGCTTAGAACAATTTCACATCTTTATGACATTTTCAAATCAATGTATTCCCAGCAAGCTTCCAACCCATTGCTCATCCTGATTGGGATATAATCAAAATTCTGACATATTGAGCCCAGATTGTTCCCACTAAAATTTTTGTTCTCTTTTGTCTGCGAATTTGATTTTGTATTTACCTTCTTTCCTGATTTGGCAAGCTAATTGTGCAAAACAGTTTGTGTTGCAATCCCTTTTGTGCGGGAGCCGGCCGTCAGTAGCGGTGTACGGGGGTTTATAGCGGGTGGTACGGGTGTACATGGTTATGACCATGGGATTGCTGGAAGGGATGCTGTCAGGGATGCTGTCAGGTATGTTGTAAGCTTGTACGGTCTAGTTCTGGATGCAGATAACACAGTGATTCAGACCTAGATTTCGGAGGCACTGGTAATGGTAGCCGTGGAAGCATTTAAAGAAGATAAGTTGGTGGTGGCAGAACTTGGAATCGTCAAGTTTTTTTTTTGCAATCATTAAATGTTGGCTTGATTCCCAAGCCTTTAGATTTAGGCTTAAATCTTTTGACCCCCACATTTCTTTACCGCAGGAGGTGCAATTTTTATTTTTGATATCCCATCCTTTTAATTTATCTAGTTTGATTTCCTTCATGCTTTCGTAGATACCTTGATTTAGCATTGATAATGAAATTGATAGTATTTCACTTTCATACGAGTACGACACAAATACTTCATTCAAGATACTCCGAACATTAGAGAGGGTGGCGACTTTTGTATTTGAGGATGAGTGCTCTAAGAAACGGTTGAATATAACCAAGAATGAATGTTCCTTACCCGAATCCAATTTTGTATCGATAACTCTTCTGAAAGTGTCATGAATGCATTGATTAATGTAATCGGAGATGTGTTTGGGTTTGTCATTAGCCATCAAAACCAAGTTTTCAATGAGCTCTAACCACATTTGTTCGTTTAAACTGATTTCCCCGACTTTTTCATGATAAGTTTTGGGATTTTCACAAATCTCTAAAGCGCTTTGGAAAATTTTATCAAATTTCTCAAATTTAAACTCCTGTTGTAAGTAATTACCCATCATCCGGATTGATTCATCCAATGCCTCATGAAATTGGTTTTGGTGGACATACAATCGAGTTAAACTGTCGATTTGTTGGTTTTTTTGCAACGCTTCTTTAACCGAATTGAATTTGGTTTCATCACTTGCCAATTTCGAAACGTACAAGTCCACCACTTGAAAGAGGTTCTGTGAGTTAGTGCTGCTTAATAACTCAATATACCTCGAAATCATATCAATATCGCTTTGCGGGTGAGTGAAATATAATGCCAAATACTGCAAAACGTACTGCTCGTTATCGATATTCAAAATCTCCTTATGAAGATTTTGATCAAACTTGTCAATATTACTTTCAAAATTTCTCAAATCAATATCCAAGAAATTTTTAAAGTTTTCCTTGATAACATTGACGAAATTCATTCTATTAACGTCCTTCAAGTTGAATGCGTTTTCAAAAATATCATTCATGGTATCAATGTGGTAGTTGTCACCTAATTGTTGATTCTGTCTTTGCAACCACATCTTTAATACTAAATCATACTTGTTCTCGTTCTTATAAATATTGATTAAAACATCATAAAAATTGGCCCCCTTTAACTTCTCAAGCAATAGAGTATCATCAACTGGTTCATATAATGGCAATAAGCTTTGTAGCGCCAATTCACAATCATACTGAATCTCAGTCAGAGAGTTGGAACATAAATCATCAATTATCTTATCTAAAATAGATTCTGATAATCTAATGAATTGTTGGTATTTAGGATAGTTTCTTGCTAAAAAAATCGATAATTGAATGTTATCAGCTTCATTAAAAAAGTCATTATTTGAATCATAGATATCAATCAAAGCATCGATGATATACTGTCTATTAATCAACTTATCGTCGTTTAAGCATGGGTTTTCAAAAAACTCGTTGATTGCCGATAAAGTTTCAAATGAATTGGTTCTAAGTAGTTTATATAGATATGGGAAAATTGACTCAATTTCTTTATTTTCAATTGGATTGATATTGAATAAAATTTCACAAATTGATTTTCGTGCCAACTCTTCTTCTTCAGCTTGAATGAATCGATCTATTGGGTATTGTCTACCCGTTAGAATATACGATATATATGAATATATTGTTAAATCATCGTGACCTAAGCCATCCAATAATTTTATTAATGGCGTTTTATAATCTTTCAATAGGTAGTTCCATATATATATCCAACAATCAATCAAGTGATACTGTTCACAAAGGTTCAAGGTTAAATCAATATCAAGGGTCTTAGTATCTAGGATACATATAATTTCAGTCAATGTTTCCCCCTTGTTATTCTCAGTATATAATTCAACCAATTTCTTCAAAACTATTGGTGGTAAATAAGTTATTCCATTAGTTAAGATATACGGTTCTAGTATTTCAAAAAATAATTTTGCATCGACTCTCTCAAAAATTAGTTCCAAAAGTTCTGATAAATCTTCATCAAGATAAGAAATTATATTGATGTAAACATCAAGATAGTAATCTTGATTTTCTTCAAATAAGTAATTAATTGACTCATTCATAATTTTTAATAAGTATGGCTTAACTACTGTACATCTTTCCTCTTGATTATCGGGCAATCCATCAACAACCAATCTTCCAGTGTCTGTAGAATTATAATAGTCATTAGCGGCCATTAAAGCGGTTGAATAATCCCCCTTTGATAAATACCTTAATAGACGATCTGCCCATGTAAAGCACCGTCCAATGTGTATCTTATTATCGACATTATTCATGACTATTAATCTATCTTTAAAAGATTTGATAGAGTTTGGAGAGTTTGTAAAATGAAATGGTGATTCATCAATGTGTACAGAAGATATACTGACATTATTATGATTATTGTTAGAGCAATAGTAAAGCGATATGAAATTAATCTGATTTTGGTTATTTTTCACAACCAATAATATTTTATCGAAAGACAACCATTTAATGGATATTATAGTATCAAATTTCGAAGGACAACTCCATCTACAAGTTTTAGTGATTGGTAGTTGAGAAACACCACGATCCTTATCCTTCATGTTTTCTATAATTTCCATTAGATTAGAAGGGAGCTTATTATTTTCTATCTCCAACACTGTTAAAACATTATTCCACGAATACGCCAATTTAGCATTTTCTAAACCATTTTTCTTATTCATACAAGGATACCAGCTTAAACAACCTATGGGGGTATTTGAATTAACATTTTTGGATTTGGCAATCTTAAAGTGAGTCAATAAATTATTATTATCTGGGTTATTCAAGGAGAGTACTGATACTATAACCAAAATGTTATTTGTGATTACTGCCATTAGACCAATGTGATCACTCAATTGATGAGAAGTACCCAATGGTAATGTTTGGCAGTCATGAACCATATAGTTTTTCATATCATTCTTATCATTTTTCCCAAGAACTTTTTCAGAACTAAAATAGTTCTTCATGAATTTTCTAAAACCATTATGATAAAAAACCAAACCCGATTTATCACAAGTGATTAATTTATTATGCAGATCACCAATGAAGTTTAATTTTGTTATGGGAACATTGATCAAGTGACCCTGTGCTTGATTGACCAATCGATTATCTAAGGTAATTGGGTAAATTGTATAAAAGGGTTTATCATCAGATAAATCCCATAAAAGAATTTTCCCATCATTAAATCCAGAAGCTAAATACGCCGAGTCAGATGAAAAGGAAATGGCACTGACATCATTCTGGTCTTCATTATTCAAATAAAATTCAATTTCTTGCCTATAATTGAATCCAATTATCCAGCCTTTGGATGTCCCAATGCAGATATAAACAGCTGAACATTCGATTATGAGGGGAGAACCGTACTTTGATACAAATTGAGGAAGCTTGATATGATTTGAGATCTTAGTAAGTTCATTCCAGTTCAAAAAGGAAGACTCGGATACATTATTATTATTTAAACTTAAACTTGAATTACTACTGGTATGAGCATGATTTTTCAAGGACCGACTAATTTTTGTTTGAGAGCGATCGTCAAACCGAAGCTTTCTGGGAGAAAATGCTGGAGATGGAGTAGGCGACGATTCTATACTAATTGAAGGAGTATCTAAAGTATCAGTCATTATAAGTTCATGGTTATCTTATTACAAGTAAGACATTTGATAGAAATCAAATAATTGATATCTCGCGCCTATATTTAGAGTACTTTTTAGTGCACTAAACGAAAAGTTTTGCAGACAACTAATGCTTACAAGGCTGAATTAGTAGGGGAAGAATAAATTAATGCAGAAAGGGAGTAGAATAAATGAAGTAAAATAAAGGGAAATGCAAGAAGAAGTAGATTAAGCAATTTTTTGTTTCAAGAAAAAAGTTGACAATTTAAACATTTGGTAAATACAAGCTAGTAAAATAGCCCCAACTTGAACCACCAGCCAACGAACAACATGTTCACAAGTACGTTCACTTAAGTCTCTGAATTGTTCTTCTTTATCTCTTATGAATTGCTGTTCTCTTCGGATATCAATCAATTTATCGTTTAGCTGATGGATTTTCTCCGATAGAGTTTGAACAGAATGAGTATGTTTCGAGTCTATAATACTCCCATCACCAATAATGAAATCAATTGAGATTCTAGCATTCTTAAATTTGGAATCAAGTTGACTATTTGGATTGGAACCACCACCGTCCAACCATTTTTTTTTGAAAAAACTCTTGGGAGTCAAGCAAATCCTATGATCACCCGAATCTATGGCACTGAAGGTGAATTGACCGGAAGCAGTACCTCTCTGGTGAACCACTCGATGATTGGAGTCAAAGACCTCTTCAACATCTATGAGCACTCCGGTATCGGTTTTATCCCGAGGAATTATATAAGCATTAGTATCAGGGTCCAATATTTCCATCCAATACCTTCCAATCAACAAAGTTCCTCTACTTATTTCCTTGTGGAAACATTTCTTATACCCATGATCAAGATAAAAATGGAAAGAGCCAGCGCATACACTTTGAACGAAAAGGAGAAAAACTAAGATGTATCGATGCATTTTGTCACCTTCCACCTCTTGAGTATCTCCCACCGTATTCTTTTCTTCTCCTATACCAGTGTTTCAGCGGTATAGAATAAAATCAGAACGTAGTAGTTGATAAATAAAAATAGATGTAAACTACACGCGCGACCGTAAAAGTTGATTAAATATTTTTTTTTTTTATTTCGTTTTTACGTATTTAGTTTTTCAACAATTACATCTTGTTAAGAGTTTCGAGACAAAAAATGAACTTATCGTTACAGGATCCATTCTCGGTGGCAAAGGAGTATCCGGATACTCTTAACCAGACGTTACAATATGGGCATTCTGTTGTGATTCAGTTCAATAACAAGGGAGATTACTTAGCGTCCGGGTTGAGTGATGGGACGATTGTGATTTACGATTTGACTAGTAATGGGAGTATAATAGCGATACTTAACGGCCACATACGGCCTATTAGCTCGATAAGCTGGTCGAGCTGCGGTCGGTACTTACTCTCAAGCTCGCAGGATTGGTATGTTATACTATGGGACTTGCAAAAAGTTAACCAGGAAGAGGAGACCATAACGCCAGTGATCCGGAAAATCAAGTTTGACGGGCCCATCTGGTCGTCGATGTTGAACCCTCAAGAACCCTTTGAGTTTGTTGCCTCGCTTTTCGAAGATGATCCGGTTTATGTTAATATGAAAGATGCAGATGAGATCAAGATCCATAAATTGGGTACTACTCCGTTAAATGAAGGGGATATGGGTAAACACGTTACCTTGGTTGTGATATTTACTCCTGGAGGCGGAGAGTTTATATTTAGTGGGACTAGTAAAGGATGGATTAATATATTTCGTACTAAAGATTTAAAAATGGTTCATTCATTCAAAATAGCCAATTCTAATATTAAAACACTAATGATTCTGATGAACGGACGTAAACTAGCCGTCAACTCTTCGGATAGAATCATACGACAGATCAATTTACCCGATCTTGCCAACGAAAATGAAGAATGGGAATTTGAAGTTGAACATAAGTATCAAGACGTGGTGAATAAATTACAGTGGAATACGGTAAGTTTCAACCACAACGCCGAATTTTTGGTTGCGTCTACATTCGGACAATCGCTGCAAGATCTTTACGTCTGGGAAACCAGTCTAGGATCGTTGATTAAGATTTTAGAAGGAAGTCCAGAAGAACTCATTGACGTCAAATGGAACTATTACCGATGCATGATTGGATCTACCGGCTTGGACAGCGGCGCCGTTTACCTTTGGCTGATCAAGTTCCCGCAAAAATGGAGTGCTTTGGCTCCCGATTTTGTGGAAATTGAAGAAAATATCGAATACGAAGAAAAAGAAGACGAATTCGATATCATCGACGAAGATCTCCTCATCAAGAAAAGATTGGAGGAAGAAGACTTGTCCGTTGATATCACCACTCCAGAAACAGTAGATGCCAGAGGCTTTGACGTCACCTTAACCCTGTTTGTCATTCCGGTCAACTACTACCGTAATCTCGAGGATAAATCGGTTGTTGCAAATTAACCATCCTCTCACGTCACTACAAACTCTACCACGAATCCACCGAGTCAACAGCAAAACCATACTCACCAGTCACCACGCTACTCGACCAAGACCCTGGCTGACTACAACTACATAGTTCTATTTATAATCTCACTAAAGGCAAATTTTGCTGACTCAATCTGTAGATTTTAATTGGATAGTTGCAATATGCACGCATTCCCACGTCCACGTCTATTCCCAAGTCCACGTCCACGTCCACGTCTACGTATGCCAGTTCCCAGTCGCTTCGGGTGCTCTCCATCTACACAGCGTCTTCCAACCCCCCCGAACTGCTCTACCCTTGGAACACCACCACCTTCCGAGTTCGAACCGGCATTTCTGTCGTTTTGGCTGTTCATTTCGCCAATTTTTCCTCGTTCTCAAAAATTTTCATTCACTCAATTTTTTTTTTTGTTTTTTTGTTTTTCTTTCGTTTTCCTTTTGTTTTTGTTTTGCTTTCACTCTTCTATTCTTCTATTTCTTCTTTATACTTGAAGTGAACCCATCATCATCTCCCGCTGACACTCTCTAAACACATCCAGAGAGTCGATTCACTGTACTTACCGGTCCCCCATACCAAGTGTTGCATCGTGCTAGCTAGCCGCCCGTCGCCCACTCCTCGCGCCGGCCCCCTTGAATCCAAGTTCGCTTTTCTGATTTCATATACGTGGTGGTGTCATTTATTGAGTGATCCCAATTGTTCGAAGCTTGCAGAAGTCCAATCGTCTTTTGTTGAAGTTCTTTGTTTGCTGACTTGTTGCTTGCGTTGTGCCTTCATTTATTTTTGTTGGTCTTTCAGTTTTTTTGGTATTCCATTTTTTTTTTGCTTTTCTTTCTGCTTATTTGTTGTAATCCTTCATTACAAGACCATCCTCGCCCGGTCGCTTATTTGTTGACGTGTGTCTACGTGTGGATTTATCTACTATCTTGATTGACTGTGGATTTTCTTTATTTATTTGTGTTTACCTTTTCGTTGTTGTTTTTTTTTTCATTGACCGTTGAGAATATTTTTTTTTTTTTTTTTTTTTTTTTTCTTTGCCTTTTTCACTGGTTTACTACTACGCTTTAATTTATAGTAAGGGTCTTTATCATAACCGTTACTCTCTTGTTCTTCTAGCATTGCAATCATGTCGGGCACAACCACTCCCAGGAAACGTAATCTTGAGGACGATCTTCCAAGCTTTGATGATCCAGCGGATTTAGTTAATGCAGTTATTTCGACTTTGCAACAACCTGAAGATAGAACTAATGTTGCAAATAATTACGCCAATGATAAAAACCATGCTACTGAAATTCAAGCCTACGCAAAGATTGCTGGTCAAGATTGGACTTTTTATGTCAAGTCTTTAGCTGTTTCAATCGGAAGAAATACTGATAATCCCGGTGCTGCTAATAATTCAAACACTCCTTTAATTGATATTGACTTGGGTCCTGCTAAAGTCGTTTCAAGACAACACGCTACCATTACTTATAATATCGATTTGAGTTGTTGGGAATTAAAAGTATTGGGTCGTAATGGTGCTAAAATTGATGGCCAAAAAATGCCGGTTGGCATTCAACATGCAACTCCTTTACATCTGGGAGCTATTTTAGATATCGGTGGTACTCAAATGATTTTCATTTTACCAGATTCTCCTCCTGATATACTGCCTAAAATGTTATCTACTTGTTTATCAAAATATAAATCAAACATGAATAAAGTTAGAAAATCTTCTTCAAGTTCTTATTCTCATTCTGGTCCAGTTAAAAGCTTCCAAATGTTTGATAAAGCTCAATTAACTCATTCTCCTTCATCAGTTTCTGCATCTTCTTTACAAAATAATTTAGATCAAGATTTATCTAAAGTTGAAGCAAAAGATATAAAACCTCCTTATTCTTATGCTACCATGATTACCCAAGCTATTTTATCAAATGACGATGGTGTAATGTCTTTATCTGATATTTATAATTGGATTAGTGATCATTATGCTTATTATAAATATAGTAAAACTGGTTGGCAAAATTCAATTAGACATAACTTATCTTTAAATAAAGCTTTTGAAAAAGTTCCAAGAAGACCAAATGAACCAGGTAAAGGTATGAAATGGCAAATTAGTGAATCTTATAAACAGGATTTTTTAAATAAAATTCAAAATGGTTCTTTACTGAAAACAAGAAGAGGATCTTCAGTTTCAAGACAATTACAATTACATTTAGCTACTCATCAACAATTACCTGATACTCAAAAATATTTTGATAAAAATGAAAAGGCTAACTCTCAACCCCCTCAATCAACTCACCAACAATCTCAACCTCCTCAATTACATCAAAGATCAGATTCTTATGATTATAGATTTTCTCATTCAAGAAATAATTCTATACCTAATTTAGGCCAGCCAATGCAATATCCTGGAATCCCTAATAATCCTATACAATCAAATCCTCTTTCTTATCTAAATCAACCAAATGGAGGTTTCATGGGTATTCCTCCAAATGCTTCAAGAGCTTATTCTCCTTATCAACCAGTTGCTGCTCCTGCTCATTTTATGTATGGTACTTCAATGTTAAATCAATCTGCTCCTCCACCTCCAATCCAACAACAACTTCAACCTCAACACAATAATGCTAATATATACTTAGCCCAACAACAACAGCATCAACAACCTCAACCCCAACCTCAACAACCCCAACCCCAACCTTCTCAACAAGTTCCTTCAGCTCCTCAAAATTCATTGAATAAACCAAAATCTAATGAAGATAATCAAGCATCAGATCAAAAGACAAAAAGTGAACTATCGTCTCCAATGCGTCAGGAAAGTAACTTAAATTCAACAACTCCAAAGCTCCCAAAAGTGACATCGGGAGGTCATTTATTTAACCTCCCGCCCCCTTCTTCTAATTCTCATAACGTCGGTAGCTCAGCACCTCAAGCTCACCATTCTCGTCTGCATAGTTATAATAATAATACTAATGGTGGCCAAGATACTGGTAATTCTTTTGGAAATTCAACCAATAATCCAAATAGTAGTGAATCAAATCAAAATAATACTACTGGTCAAACTAATAATACTTCTGAATTTGGCATGGGTTTTACTAGTCCAAAAAAAATCGCTCCATTAGAAGCATTTACCCCAGAACGAGGTTCAAAATCAAATGGAGCTAATAAATTAGGAGTACCAAATGGATCTAATACTAATCAATCTTCTCCAGCATTTTGGAATTTTGTTCAATTTAGTACTCCAAACGCTCAAACTCCTTTAAGAAAGAATAGCGATGAACTGAATAGTCAAGGAAGTCCAACATTAAGTAGAAAAAATTTATCTAATGGTTTGAAAAATGAAGATGACTTAAATAATAATGATGAAGAGAATGAAAATGGAGTTTCTACAAATGATGATGGGTCACCATCTGAAAAAGCTGATGTTAAAATTGAACTGGATTCAAAAAGTGATTTAAATTCAAGAAAAGATGAACCAGTCAGTACTTAATAGAACTTCTTTTTTCAAGTTAATTCTTATGTTTTGTTATTATTAAATATTGTGAGATGTTCAAATCTTTCTGATGATCTCTGAAATGTTCGTTAACGTTCTTTTTTTATTCTTATAGTATGTTGTTTAATCAAATGATTTGTTTTGCTATTGGTCTTGTTTAATTTTCCTTCTACTACCTTTTCAGTATCATTATTATTGTTTTTTTTTTTAATTTTTTTACGTTGTGATATACTCAATTTATTTTCCTTTTACATTACTGTTTGTTTTATCCTTGTACTTATTCGTCTAAATAATATCGTGGGGTTTTCAAAATCAAATATTGCACACTTCCTAATTCAAATATCAGCTTTCCATGGTCATTAATTTCTATATTAACTTTTTTTTTTTTTTTCACATCCATTTATTTGCCTCTAAAATTTTTGTTCTACTAGATGTATTCGGCCCTTTAATTAACGTTATCTATTTATTAAGTATATTTACATATGTGCATTTATTTAAAATGCAGATCTAATTCGTAAATCAGATATTTTCTTTTCTATTTCTTTTGGAGTCCTATCCAAAGCTGTCGATATTTTAATTTTTTGAGAAATGTTTAGTTCGTAGAATTTTTCAATAAAGTCACCGTCAATAACATTTTTAACTGGATTATAATAGCTTCTAAAGGTTAAATGATCTTTTCCAAGTAAATTATAACCATTTTTATCTTTATCAAAATCATCAAAATTAACACTGAAAAATTCTCTTAACAAGGTTTCCAACTTGCTCAACATTTCAATTTCAGATTTTGTAATCACAGGCATTAACATACCAATTGTGCCTTGTAGCCCAGTATAAAAAATACTATCTAAACCTCCCACTGTCATACTTCCTTTAAAAAATGAAGTAGGGATATCTTGTAAATAAAATTCACAAAGATTTCTAGATCTTGATGATGATCCATTGAGATGACTCTCTTGATATCTCAAATTTATATCATCAGTAATCTGTTGTAAAGCACTATTTGATAATCTTGAAACAAAACAGTTCCCAAACTTATCACCTCCAATAATTGTATGAGAATCCAAGGTGGCGAGTGCAGTGATTTGTCTTTGCATTATATCATCACAAAAAGGGATGAATTGATTGGTTATAGAATCATATTTGATGAATGTAGTTGAATGACGTGCATCTCCACTAACAACTACATCTCCACCTTGATGAATTAACTTAACGATGGTCGTCAAATGTGTTATGGTTGAAGATGCCTTACGTAAAAGCTGACGTTGCCCAAGATCATATAAACGAAGATAATTTTTCACACCAACTAAAAGCTTACCCTTAAAAGGTATGATTGCAGTAGGTGGTCCCTCAATTGAGGTTTCATGAACAAATTCTAAGTTTGCTTGATCATGTTTCTTCTTTTTGATTTCAAAAGTGAATAAGTAATTCTTCGAAGTCAGGTTTGGCAAATATCTTTGATCTTCCGTCACTCCAATAATTAAGTATTCTTTATTAGGATGCGATTCAAAAGAGACTTGGCATAATGATGTTGCTGCCTGGTTATTTCCAAACTCAATGCTTTGGATAATTGAATTATTATCGTAGTCAATAGTCTGAACACAGGATGCCCAACTACCTTCCGATTTTTCATATCCGAAAGCTTGGTAGTAATCTTGGTCAACACCGTCTTGTTCCGTATCTTCCTTATTGGATTGAAGAATTGTCTTTGGAAAAGGTGATTTAATACCATACTCTGCTTCTATAACATGGATTAGAGTTCCAGATGTGGACTTATCTGTTATCATTCTCTTTGGAGTATATCTTAATGGTAAACTACTTACAGTGAAATCATTATCAAGATCAAATACAGCTTCCTCCCCAGCGCCGTCATTAAGTGTTAATATAGTAAGCCTTCCGTCTGAAATTCCAACTATACCATCACCTCCTAAAGCTTCGGAATGAATTGATACCGCAGTATTCATCGAAGTATCCATTAAGGGAGCTATATTATACGCTCCTTTATTATGATATCCTATCCACGGTCTTGAAGAAATCGCTAAAACACCAGTTTGATCTATTTGGGGCAATCCAATGGTCGATAATTGAACTGGCATTGAGCCCAAATATTTAATTCTGCTATCTGAGAGCTTCCCTGTGATATCATCAATAAGAGTTTTGACGTAAAGACCATTTTCCATACCAATATGGACATACGTATTACGTTCATGTGTTAAAATCTGAATTGAAGAAGAATTGGCAGAAAGTGCTTGAATAGTCAAAACTTCAAGCATATTATGATCTAATAATGATATTACCTGGACTGTTTCGTCGGAACTGCCAACAATTGCATATGGTGATTTACGATTACCAGAATCTAATATGGGAGAAATTGCCAATGAAGTTATATTACCACTAGATATTTCAAGTGTATCCCCATATTCTTTTAATTGGTCATCTACTGGGTCAACTTCAAAATAACGGATTTCACGATTTGACAATCCAATGATAACTTGTTCGTTATTCGTACCTGCCTTCAAGATAGATATACCTCCTGGAGTCACCCAATCAGTAGTTTTTTTTTTAATGATATCACCATCTTGAATATGTTTGATATGCCTTATACCATCTGCATGAACCTGTACTATGGAAGATTTACCAATTTGTTGAACTGCAATTGTATTTTGGCTTGTGACGAACTCAGAATCATCAACTAAATCAATATCTTCACCAATGGAAAAAACCAAGGTCTCGGATGATAAACTTGAAGAAAGAATAAGATATTGATCATCCGTAGATTCAAAGTTTATCTTTGTTGTGAAAACAGATGTTGGTACTAATTTAGGACATGGTTCAGATACAATGGTTGATGTGGGAAATCCATAAGTTAGCTTTTTCAAATAAGAGTGTGAAGATAAAGTGAGGATTTGATATGATGGGTCTGGGGTTAAGTTATTTTTTGTTTCTAATAAAGTAGCATCAATCACCGGATGTAAGGTTTCTATGAAATCAACTAAAGCCAAATTTTCCAAAGCTTTCACGTTGAATAAACGAGAATCTAAAGGATAATTTGCAATATCGCTATCTTTAATCCCCGAAGATTTTAAAGTAGTTTCATCGTCATCTTCTGCTAAGTCTTCGAATTGATAATAATGCTTATTATTATTGGACGAATTAGCAAAAAGGAAACCACTTTTAGATATGTTCAAAGAGTTGGAAAAGGGTATTGTATCAAAATATTTGACAGATATGCATTCAATCTTTTCTTCAGCTTCATTATAATCCACTGTGATCTTAAATAAGTCACCCAAGGAACTTTGACATAAAATGAAAAAGTTATTCTTTTTTAGCTTATGAGTGACATGCGAAGTTATGATAGTTTCACTAGAACCTTCACGAATTGGCAATGGAAGATATAATCGCTCTCTTTGTAAGTGATCATATATTAAAAATGACTTACAACTAACCAAAAGACCACCAATGTGACCTGGTAACGGAATGAGACAAGTGGAAGATGCGGGTATCAAACCATTTGCCTTCTTTTTCACGATATGGTTCAATCCTTGATCTAATTCATAATAATTCAAAATCAATGGAGAATTCTGTGGGTCATATCTATTGGAGGAGGAACCGTCTTGGCTTTCATATTCGCTATAGTCAATTTCTATTGCTGCGAACATTGGATTATCAAAGGCAGTATCAAGAGCACATGTTTGAAGAGTCAACAATTCTCTCGTTGATGCTTCAAGGGGTGAGGATAGTCCAATTTGCCCTTCGGCATTGGAGCTAACCTTATACACCAATTTATTCTTTTCAATTGCCGAAATCATCACGGCTCTATTATGTGGATCAATGCTTAAGTATTCACCCGGTGTTATTCTCCTGAATCCATTCTTAGAATGAGGCTCTTGGACTCTGGGAATGAAATTATTCGATAGTTCATCATATTCTGCAATGACAATATTCCCCGAGTCTGAGGTTATCACGAGAAAGTCTTTTTGGGACCCTGGAAGCCTCAAAGCACCCACAGACTGTATAATGCCCAAGGTGTTTTGAACCAATATCTTCTGGACTTTACCAGTGTCTGAATTTGGTTTCCATAATTCAATGAAGGTGGAATTTGCAAGTAGAAGTTCTTGAGATTTCTTGGTTCCTAAAAACTGACCAAGAAGTGAGTACTGGCTCAAACTAGGACTTCGCAAAGTGAGGTGGTAGAGGTATATGGAATCGTCCTCTATGAGCATTATGAATATGATGTCTTGCAAACAGAATGGAAGGAATTGGTGTAGTCTATTTTCTTCAAAGATGAGTTTATGTTTCTGATATAGTGTGCATACAATTTTCACGTTTTTTTTTTTTTTTTTCCAAAGTCATTTTCCTACAAACTGATACTACTTACTATTTCACGATATAATCTAAACCAAAATGGGTGCTAGGTATGTTTGAAAGTATATGGTAGGACGAATAAATGACTAACGTTTATTTTCATTAGTTGTAAAGATCAAAAGAAGGCTCTTGCTATATGCCTACAAAGATCACCATGCGTTCTTATAGAAAGAAATACTCCGGCCGACTGTCTTAACAAACCAGAGTTGAAGAAGGATTTACCAGAATTGTGTCTCGCCAATTTCAAAGCGTTCATGGACTGCAAAAGTGGTATTTTCGACATGAGGAAAAGAATGAAGGGTAATGCCCCATTATCCACTGGTAAATATGATGATACTTATGAAAAATTATCCACTGGTGATTTTGATCCGCAAGAAGAGATGAGAAAGTTGGATGTATTGAATAGAAACTTGCATAAGCAAAAGCAGCTTAGAGAAGAAGCCGAAAAGGCTAGGTTGGCCGGGTTAGATAACTAGCCATTTTGATATTCACTTCTTTTTGTTCTAATTCTTCTGGTGTCTTGTAAATACTGTAAATAGTCCCACCGGAATCTTTCCATAACACTCTGTTTTCCAAACTCTCTGCAATGATCTGAATGAAAGTCCATTTATATGTCTTTTGTCGTAAAACTTGTAGAATAATTAATCAACCTAAGCTAATTACTTAAAGAGGAAACTACCGCTACTTGAATTTTTTTTTTCTTTATTATGTGGCTCTTTGTCGCAATTCAATGAATTCATTTTGTCTTCTTGAATCAACTCCATTCTTTCTGATTGATAAAGTCTGTATAAGCATAGGAAGAGCAATGACGGTAATTAAGAGTGAGTTGGAATCGAACCGAGTTCAAGAAATCGACGATTTGCTCAAGTTGATCCACCCAAAGATCATCGAGTACGTTGAAAAATCGGATCCAAAATCTGCAAACTATGAGCTTACTTCTCTCGGACAGTATCATAGACCACAAACTTTGAAGGAAATAATCACCGAAAAGGATGAAGAGGAGCTGGTTGAAGGGATTCGTGGGGATAATGACAAGTTATTTGCCAAAATCGATCAAGTATTCAAGTATTCGGTTAACACATGGAATCCAGGATTTTTAGATAAATTGTATGCATCAAATAATCCAATTGGGGTTATAAGTGATATAATTTTATCTTTATTGAATACCAATTCCCATGTTTACACTGTATCACCGGTTTTATCGGTAATTGAGAATTATATTGGGCGTAAATACGCCAGCTTATTTTTCACTAATGATACTGAAACTTGTGGTGGGTTAACGTTTCCCGGTGGATCATGGTCAAACACTACATCTTTACATACCGCTAGGTCTTTATTATATCCTGAAACAAAGGAAACTGGTAATGGAAGTTTTAAATTTGCAGTTTTTGCTTCTGAACATTGTCACTATTCAGTAGTAAAAGCTGCTATTTTAATGGGACTTGGATCATCTAATGTGTTCAAAGTGAAGATTTTAGCAGATGGTAGTATGGATACTAAAGATTTAAGCTTTAAAATTGAAGAATCGAAAAAACAAGGTTTTACTCCACTTTATATAAATTCCACTGCTGGTACTACGGTATTCGGATCATATGATCCATTTGATGAGATTGCTGATATTGCTGAAAAAAATAATATTTGGTTCCATATTGATGGATCTTGGGGTGGTAATGTTATTTTTTCATCTAAGCACAAGTACAAGATGAATGGATGTGAACGAGCAAATTCAATCTCATGTAACCCCCATAAAATGTTGGGTGTCCCGAATACTTGTTCCTTTTTACTATTACCCCATGTCCTGAATTTCCAAAAGGCAATGTCATTAAGTGCCCCATATCTTTTCCATGGACGTGATGACGAAGGAGAAGAGAATTTCGATTTGGCTGATGGTACTATGGGATGCGGTCGTCGTGCTGACTCTTTCAAATTTTATATGGCCTGGTTATATTACGGATTCAAAGGTTTAGAAGAGCGGGTTGATCATGCCTTTGATATTGCTCGTGATTTCATTTTTAAAATCAGTCAGGATGATAGATTCGAATTGGTTTTGGGTTCTAAAGATGATTTGCCCAAATGTTTACAAGTTTGTTTTTACTATAGACCAAAGAATTATAAATTAGATAAAAATACTGAGATTACTAGATTTATATCTCGTGAATTACATAAAAGAAGTAAATATTTAGTTGATTTTTCTCCAAATACTTCTGGAGGTGATTCTGATAAAGGGGAATTTTTCAGAGTTGTATTTAATTCTCCAATTCTTACTGATACCGTGGTTGATGATTTAATCTCTAGTATCATTCAAGTTGGTGAAGAATTCGATAGCTAAATAAATTTTGCAACAAATATATATTATAACTACAATGTTGTAGAATGCAACGTCACTGAGATAAGAAACGGAATTATAATTCCCAGAAACACAAACTTAGGTGACATTCTTGTTTCCCCAAAAACAAGATACTCGAGATCTGCCACCTAATCTCAACGGTTAGTTCAATGTACAAGATATTATTCTAAATGCAACATCACATTTCTATTACAACAAGATTTTTCAGCTGATAAGTGATTCGGTGGTGTATGGGTGTGAAGCTACAAACAAATCGTCAGCATCAACGAAATAACAACTAACTAATACATCAACCAAGACACCAACTAAGATAACTAAGAGGCCAACTAGAATATCAACTGAGAACTTGGAAGAACATGCATTTATTTGAAGATGTAGAAAACCCTGGGTCAAAGGTATAACTGTAGGGTCTACAGTCCAAAGACGACCGGAAGTCACCAAAAACGATACCGGAATAGTCAAAATGTCGTTTTCCAATTTTCACGAAAGCTCCGGTTTTCCATTGGTCGAGTCATAAAATACCATCAGACTCCTAGTAGGAAGATAAACGTTACGAACATAACAACTTCTTTTCCTCGAACCATACATGACCATTAACTTTTTCTGTAATAGAAATACCAATTCAAATATTTAAACACTTATACCTAAAGATTGCTGGAAAACAACTATAAGCCATGGTTGCAAAATAAGGTTATCACAAGTACCGTAAAAGGTTCACCTTCCCGCGAACCAACGCTATTGGTCTAGAGCAAGTGCCAGGGTTCTCGCAGCCAATTATCAAGGAAGATTTTCCACTATAGACAACTAATTGTATCTTTCGTTCTTTTTAGACAAAGACAACCACCTTCATGTAAAGGTCGTCCTCGATTTTACAAAAAGTAGAAGTTAGACAGGTATGGAAGTAAAAATAGATTGGGACGATATCAAATAGAATAGAAGTGAATTTTTCACACTCCAAAACGATGCCATCGAGTAATACCTAAAAAAGGTATGTTAACAGGAGGGAATTAAGGTAGTTATCCATAGTAAATATAACCAAGTTTCCATAAGAGTATTGACGTAAATAATAGTTAGCTCGCTACTTCAGGCTTATTTCTTTGATTAGAGACTTTTTTAAGTGTCAATCGCCACTATAGTAGACTTTACGGAGTTTTAAGTTAAACCGCTAAGGGGGGGTTAATATAAGCCTTTTTGATGCAAATATCAACTTTGACAGATTTTGGTACGACTACCTTAATCTCCATGCTTCAAACGACATGGTTTCATACAATGAATGCCAGTGTCCTTCAGTTTTATGGATGTTTTAACCGAGCTAAATTAACTTCACCATGAATTTGCAAAGCACTGTCCTGCGGTTGCGATGTGATTATGCTAATTGTATTATAAATATGGCTGCTCCCGTTCAAAGATTTACGAACAAATAATAATGAAAGATCACTCTTGCACACTCCTGATGTATCTTGTTGAAATCTTCTTAACCTTAGTCTCCATCACGACCGATTATTTGAATTATAACTTGCATAATGCATTATTTGATAATTTTGCGGATTATGACTTGAGACGGATACTATGGCAATCCAATTGCATTCAGTTTTCTTCTTACTGAACCAAAGCAAATACGGCGATGAAGAACTACCCAACAAAGGAATGATGGTAAATCCCAAGTAGTATTAACTTCTTATATGGCATCCATAGGTAGAATATATGTTTTCAAATTCTGTGTTTGTATAGGATCGCAAAATATCTTACGTGACTAATGCAGTGATCAGCCAAGTAGCACAGTAAGCCATCATGATCTTCAATAACATGTCAAGGTTGCAAAATTGAAAAAATCCACTTCTAGACAAGTACAAACTCACAGCACGACATAAATAATGTCGTGGCAGGTATTCCGGGTACGCGAAACCCGACCACTTTTCCAAGGAGTTCCGGCCGCGTTTCAAGCCAAATCGACGGAACTATGTATATAAGATAGTGCCGTCCTTGAAGAGGGGTGAGTTTACGTTAAGCGAAGAATTAGCCAATGGAACCTGCTGGGCTTGTTGTACTCAGGGATGTTCCAAAGAACAACAGGAACAACAATTCCATTTTGGGTTAATGGGCACGTCGGACGAGGTTTGGTCTCACCCAATAATTTGGACAAAACAACTTTAATCGAATAGCTTTGAAAGGGACTCTTACACCAACTTGGGCTCCTGTATGTATACGGGAGGGTGTTCCGTGAAGTTTGTTTGTAAGGCATTTTAACATTCTCTGAACATTGACTGTGAGCACATACTAAATGTTGGTACATGGTGCTGGTACATGGTGTTGGTACATGGCGACTTACCCAGTAGAGTATTGTTATTTATCGACGGCTAAAGATTAGTTATCAAAGCAAATAAAGTTTAATTGTATCTTGAGCTTCTAAATGTAACCTTATTACAGTAGAACCGAGTACTAATTCTTTTTTTTTTTTTTTTGTTTTGTGTGTGTTGATGCGGATTCATTGTTATCTAGCTGATAACCCCAAATTTTCACTAAATCTATATATATAAATTCCATCTATATATATATATGCGTTGATTTCATTCAGTTATGAGTTTTTTCTATTAGTCTTCATTCCATAATGTCTATTGAAAAATCCAATACTGCAGTCGAGGTTGACTCGAGCAATCATAGTTTTAATACTCCCAATCACGAAGTGGTCGATGAAGAAGAACATCTTGAGTTGAAACATCATACCAGAGAAGAAATCGCTGCTTCAGGGAAATGGTATGATCAAAGCTACTTTGGCGGGCGCATACCCAGTTATTCCAATGCCATGGTTCAAATATTCATGATGTCTTTTGTCTTATTCATGACTCCAGGTATGTTTAATGCAATTAGTGGGATTGGTTCTGCTGGGATTTCGGATGTGTCCGTTGCTGATAATGCTAATGTAGCATTATATTCCACCTTTGCCACTATTGGGGTTATTGGGGGAGTCATTTGTAATATCATTGGTTCGAAATGGTGTCTTACCATTGGTGGGACCGGTTATTTTATGTACACTGCTAGTTTATTATGTTTCCATTATACTGAAAATGCTGGATTTTGTATTTTTGCCGGGGCTTTTCTTGGGGTTTGTGCTTCTTTAACTTGGGCTGCTCAAGGTCAAATTATTATGAGTTATACCACTGAAGATCGTAAAGGTCATGCCATCATGATTTTTTGGATCATTTTCAACATGGGTGCAGTTATCGGTTCATTAATTCCTTTGGGTCAAAATCTTCGAAGTAATGAATCAAAAGTAAATGCTGGTACATTTGCTGCGTTTTTGGTTTTAATTGGTATTGGGGTCTTTTTAGCCACTTTCATGCTTCCAATTGATAAAGTTTACAAATCGGATGGTACTAAAGTTACCAAAAAAAATTACCCAAGTATCAGTGATGAAATCAAAGGTTGGCTTCATGTCTTGAAGAATGAACCAAAAATATATCTTCTTTTCCCCATGTTTGCTGCCTCTAATTGGTTCACCACTTATCAATTTAATGATTTTAATGCTGCTAAATTCACCATCAGAACTAGATCTTTGAATTCGTTACTTTATTGGCTTTTCCAAATGATCGGGGCTCTTTTCATCGGTAACATTCTTGATTGGACTTATTTCCGTAGAAGTGTTAGAGCAAGAATCGGTTGGGTTCTTGTTTTCATCCTCGGTATGGCCATTTGGGGTGGTGGATTGAAATTTCAACAAGGTTACACTAGAGAATCAGTCGTTGACATGACTCCTATTGATTTTAAAGATAGCGGGTATGGGGGACCAGTGGTTCTTTATATGTGTTACGGTTTTTACGACGCTATTTTCCAAAACTTTATCTTCTGGGTCTTAGGGGCTTTATCTAATAATCCAAAGAAAGTTGCCTTATATGCTTCTTTTTATAAAGGTATCCAATCAGCTTTTGCAGCCATCGTTTGGAGGTTGGACGCTATGGAAAAAAGCTACATGTCTTTGTTCGCTAGTTCCTGGGGGTTTGTCCAAGGTTCTCTTGTGATTGCAGCTCCTCTTATCTTACTCTGGATCACTGATCATACTGATATAAAAGAAGACGGTATCGTTGATATCGTTGATCAAGGTGAATTGGAAGTAGTTAATTCAACCACCCAAGCTCCTGAAATTAAGGATGAAAAAATCGTTTAACCCTTATTTCTCCCACTGATATCATCCCTCTCTCTACTTTCCTTCACTTCTTGTATTTCATTTTGAGTATAGTTTATATAATTTATTTATAATAATCATTTCATTAATCGGTAGACCCGAACACCAGTAGTTGGCAAAGCGAATAAAGAACGATTTCTCGAAAATCATCTTTTGGAAAGTTAATAGTCATTACTGAAAACTAGTCAATTGATTGCATTTACATCACATTTATCTCCCGCATGACCATTACTTTTGTTCCTGGTGAGGTCAACAAATCACCTTATTCGGTCCTGCAAGCTTTATGGAAGTCTCATCACATAATAGCTTACGGATCAGGGAATAATTTGATATTATCAACTATAAGTAAAACTAGTCAAGATTCATCATCTAAGGATATTCAGAGTAATCATTTACAAACGGTTTATCTTGAGTCAGACCCTACAGCAGTAAGCATCAATTCAAATAATGGTCTAATTGCGACCGCTTTGAATAATAAACTTTTCATTTTTAAACCAGTCAATGAGTACATGTCAAAACCCCAATGGCTGGAAGCTCTCGTTATTTCCAATGGAAAAGATAACTCCTCGATCAATTGCTTACTGTGGGCTATAAATGAAGATGAATTGGTTGTGGGAAGCGATGAATCTTTGACCGTTTACCATATATTTATAGAATATGGAACAGTCAATTTCAATCAGCGTTTTTGCAAGCTACAATCCAGTCCTATTCATGACATTAGACTCACCTCCGACTCAGCTAGGATTATGACTTACAGTACTCGGAGATTTGATAATTTAATCAAATTTTGGTCCAGAATAAGTTTTAATGACGATCAGTCTCTATTTGAATTGACTTATTTGAAACACCCAAACGGATCTTGGGTGAAAGATGCAAAATGGAGAAATAAAAACCCAAATTTCTCTCATAATAATCAAATAGATGCCTCAATGGCAAATATCAAAAATATAAGAAGCTATATTGGTGATTCGAATAATGATAATGACATACTTTATACCTTGACCAATGATAATGTAATTAGGGTTTGGTCCACCTTCGAGTTCAGTGGTCGTAATCACATAAGGTGTTGGAACGAGCTCGACCTTCGAAATTATATGATCAGTGGTGAAGATGTTTCAGGAATTGAGATTTTTGATAGTTCCTATCTTAGAAGTTCGTTGGTACCACTACTTCAAAATACAGATGAGGGTCTTTTTAAATGCATAGATACCACCCGTGAGTTCGATTTGATATTTGTGACTAATAGAGCGGGACAAGTCTCAATCTTTGCTGTGACAGATCTTAATGGAAACCCACCAAATGGAATTAAGTTTACTAAGCTAGGTGGAAGTTTCAAGCTTGATGTGAACTCGTTCCCACTTTCAACTAAAATCTCAAAATTTGAAAGCATTAGTAAAGAATTTATCAAATCACAAGAATTCAATGTTAATCTCAATCCAGTCATTTTTTCACAAAGCTCAATATTTCATAATGATGATGTTTGTTTACTCGTTCATGATCGTATCAAAGATACTATAAGAGTAAATTTATTTAATTTTAAGCATTTGATAGAAGAAAAAGATGATTATATAGGTTGTCAACTCATAAACAAATTCCAAGGACATACTAAGTCAATAAGAAAATTGGTTACTTCGTCCTCATATTCTAAAAGTAACATACTTTTATCTATTCTGAATTTTCCGGAGCACAATTATATTTGGGAACCTTTACTTTTGAATCCTAAAAAGAAGCAAAGCATGTCTGTAACTAAACGGTTCCAAGTTGATGTTAGACGCGGAATATCTTCGGACCCTCACCAAGAAGGAATTTGGGATGCCATTCTAATTAATGATATCAGACCGAGTCTCAATAACAGAAGACGCCATTTGGTGATTACTTCTGAAAGGGGAGGATATCTCAGTTTCTGGAGCTGTAATGGTATTAAACATGATGATGAAGCGGCTCAGTTAGTACAGAGAGTTGCTATGTTAAATGATACTGGTGATCATATACATGAAGAACCCAAATCACTTCTATTGATCAACTCTCATGAAGATGAATATTGTGCAATCAGTATTTTCAATGAAAAGCTCATAAAGGCTTGGAAATTTAATGTCTCGGATGATGACGATGATATCAAAATAGACATTCAAGACTTGAGAGAAAATGTAGAACCTTTGGCCCACATATCATCAATCCACAAAATTTCCACAATCGATTCATTTACGTCTAATAATTTGGTGTCTATAATAGATGAGAAGGGTACCTTGAGAATATTATCTACCCATTTTGACAATAGTAAGGTCTATTGGAAGGAATTAAAGAAAATACATACTAATATTTCCAATGCCAGCAAAATTCATGGTTCTTCTATCATTAAAAGATTTGCTATTGTTGATGAAAAGGGTTCTAAATTGACTATTTGGGATACTAAGTCTGGGATTCTTGAGTATGAAGAAGAACTACCAGAAAACTATGGGCCTGTTCGAGACCTTGACTGGACATTCGTTGAGTCTACCTTTGATCAATCATCTAATGCCATTCTTTCTGTTGGTTTTGCAAGATTTGTTCTATTGTATACTCAACTAAGATACGATTATACCAATAATATACCAACCTTTGCTGTATTGAAAAAAATTGACATATCTGATTATACGTCTCATTTGATAGGTGACCTGATTTGGATAGATGATGGATTCTTAGTAATTGGTTGCGGTAATCAATTCTTTATAGACGATAAGTGGGTGAAATTAGGTTCTTCACAATCCATAGATTACCTCATAAAACAGTTGGTGGTCGGCTATAATAGCGGTTCAGGTAGCGATAATGAAAATTATGAGATTTCACATCTAGTGAAAATATTGAATGGTCCATTACCTGTTTACCATCCCCAATTTTTAATCCAAGCACTCTTCATGAATCAAACAAAATTAGTTCAAGACATTATTGTGACTTTGTTCAAAGCCTTACGAAAGGATGAGGCTATCAAATGGGACTTAAATATAAACATGGAAAAAGAAATCCTTAGCACAAAGGATAATAATGGATTAGCTTATTCATCAATGCATCAAAATACATTGGGAGATGTATTTGAAAATTTTACACCAACGCTACTGGACCTATTAATAGAAAAATTGACAAAGACTTCATTGCCTTTGTTAACAAGACATCAGCAAATCACCTTGATTCTGGTTATTACAATCTTGAAAAAATTGTATGAGAATAACTCCATGGACGAAAATGGGGCCAGATTTTTAATTGGATTCAAATTATTCCAGTCCAATCTGAAACAGCTTAAGCTTACCATGAGAGATATAAACTGGGCACTTCACAGTGATAATAGAGAATTGATTTATGGATACATTGAAGATCAATTTCAACATAGAATTACCTGGGATATCGCCAAAAAAGTGGGTATAGTATATTGGATCAATGAACGGGAAAAATTGGTACAAATCGTTGAAAAATGTGCTAGAAATGATTTTAGTACTAACCGGGATCCTTCAGGATTGATTACTCTATTTTTCTTATCAATCAGAAAGAAGCAAATACTTCTAGGCTTGTGGAAAACTACAACTCATCCAGAGAAGCAAAAAATGTTGAAATTTTTAAATAATGATTTTAGTCAGCCCAGATGGAAGTCTGCTGCATTGAAAAATGCATTTGTTTTGTTGGGAAAACATAGATATTTGGATGCAGCTTGCTTTTTCTTATTGGCTGATAAACCTAAAGATTGCTGTATCACTTTGGCAAATAAAATTGAAGATATTGAATTATCATTATTGATTGCAAAAGTTTATGATAACTCCAGTGAATCTTTGGTTAATATTATAGAGAATAATGTTTTACCAACAACATTAAAGGAAGGAAATAGATGGATCACAAGTTGGATTTTTTGGGAATTAAATTTGAAGCAATTATCGATACAGGCTTTAATTAAATCACCAATTTCAATAGTCAATGCTAATAAGGATAAATTTTCCGAAGATTTTTACAATAACCATTTGAAAAATCTAATCTTGGATAGTAGCAGTAGACTGTTTTTGCAAGATGATCCAGTTTTAGCTATCTTGTATAACAACTTGAGAAGACGGAAAGTTAATTATCTCGAAGGATCATTCTCTATTTCTCCAGCTGCAGAATTTGAATTTGTTATAAAAGTAGCCTCAATCTATACTCGAATGGGTTGTGATTATTTGGCGTTATTATTAGTAAGAGATTGGGAATTCAAAGAATACAATGACGGTAAAACGAAGGTTGCAGATACTAAAGACGATGATAATGATATTTTCAAAGAGTTTAAACCAACTCTTGCTCCACCTCAGCCAACTACATTTGAAGAACCCGATATTATGAGTTCATTTGATTTTTGAATAAGTAAATTATATATTCAATGCATAGTATAGGACTAAAAAACGTCCACAGAACTCTTTAAATCATTCCAAATATTTTCAATTAGGAGAGCCCATTTATCACCAAAATGTACTAATATTTGTATTAGAAAATAAAATTGTAGTCTTGCGATTATAAGTGATCTTATAGAACTGAAAACCGAAAAGTTGAAAAATCCAATTAATAAATAGGCTGACTCTTCAAAATTTTCATCACTGGTATCAACCAAGATTTTCTTTAACCAAAACCTTCCAAAGTATTTAACGAAAAATTTATCAATGCTATCAAAGAAAAAGGGTCTAACGTATATGAAATCTTTCAAATCAGACTTCAAAATAAACGAATCATTGATATCCTGATCTAATGACAAGCCACATAGCTCTGGTTGATCTTCACATAGGGATTTCAGTACTAGTATTATATTAAAATTTCGTTTAAACGATTCCATATTGGAAGGATTTACAATGTATGGGGTAATAGCGATAACAAGAATAACAGGTAAGATCACTTTGACAATAAAGTTAATATTTTCCCTTAGCTCATTTCTTCTGGGCCCTAGAAATGGCATTTTCGTAGTTGGTGATTGGTAATCGCAATTTGCAATAAGTTATCATTGATCATGTATTTAATGTCTTAGATCTTTGAAATCGGTATATTTAAATATAAAATACTGCACACTTGTCTTAACTCCAAAGCAAAAAAAAAAAAATAATATGACTTTTGGCAAAATAGCATTCCACCCGGGACTCGAACCCGGAGCCTTCCCCTTAGGAGGGGGACGCGCTACCGTTGCGCCAGTAGAACAGTAAGAGATAGCATTTCCCGCTTGTCTGACGACCATGCCAAAGGGCAAATTTTCCACTTTTTTGAAAAATATTCAACTATGAAGGATTGTCTGTGGTCAGATAATTTAAAGAAACTATCAATTTTGGACCCCCTTTTATATATTTCTATCTACTCTCTTTATCTCTATATAGTTAATATTTAGATCAAATATATAAAACTATACGTGAAAAAAAAAAAAAAAATTTGGGCAAAAATTGTCAGACCATGAAGGTCTGGCGATGATGTCCGGGCCTGACTTATGCCAGGATCGATTTCATACATCATCAAAGCCGAAGTCCAATAAAGATGTT